>NC_142243.1:35597160-35917160 GCF_052056855.1 Sturnus vulgaris
ATTTCATGGTTCTACCTGCAATAGCAATGTCAAGTCCAAAATTCAACTCGCATTGCTGATTCCCACTGTTGCAGGCAGCACCAGCCCCATGCCAAGAGTGACTCCGTGCTGTGCACTCTGCTGGCCTTTGGCCCATATTTAAAAAGTGAAGGGCTTGATGTCCTAAGTTTTAAAAGGAATGCAACACTGGTCATCAGCATAGCTGCATGCTTTAGAGGAGACCCAAACCCACTGCACACCTTATGGGTGTCCTCAGCCACCCCAAAATCCCCCTGTGTGCCTCACGAGAGACCCCAGAGCCCTGCTTAACTTCGAGGTGTCCCTCGGCCCCTGCACACCTTTGGAGTTAGCCTAAATGAGGGGAAAAAACTGATCGTTGGGCTAAGATTTTACATTGTGGAAAGTATCATGTGGCACAGCAGCTCCACTGGGATTGTGTCTTGTTGGTTGACTTGGGGATTGAAGAAGAATGGCTTCTGTCTTCATACGACATAAAAGGAAGAGGTGTGGGGATGAAAGGACTTGAAGAGCGTTGGTGTTTAAAAGAAGGAAGCCAAGAGGATACAAGATTTGAACTTGGAGACAAAAGTAACTCATGTTGCCTTAAGTGCTTCTTTTAAAAAGCTTCAGTAGAAAAGAGTTCGGCAATGGTGGAATTTTCAACCTCTCTTCATTTGAAGGAATAATTCTCATCATTTGAAGCATTTGTTCCCTTTCTTTACCTCCCACTCTCTTAGTTGTGGACTTGGAGCATAAACTGACCTAGCAGTGTTGGCACCTTGCGTTTGTTTATGCAGGTCATAGGAAGAGTGAGCTGCATTAGTACCAGCATTTAGATGGAAGGTGCACAGTATTCCTAAGTCATAGAATGCCTGCTCTCTCATAGTTACCTTGGCCTCTAAATTGTTTTGCGTATTTTTGGTGGGGGTCTTTTTTCCGGGTTTATTTTTTTTTCGTGTGTGTGTTGTTTTATGACTAGCTATAAATAAAAATTGTAGCAAGAAGTCTACTTTATTCCATGTAAGAAAAGGTGGGATTCTGAATCGTTCCTTCAATCTTGAGATGTGTTGAGGAATTAAATTTAGTCACTGTACAGCTTGGTTTCAAAGCATACCTAAATGGAATTTCCTTAGTAAAACAAGAATGGAGACTTGTTCTGCTGTCATCTCAGTAAAATAGGGAACCAGAGAAGTATACGCCACTGACGAATATTGAATGGTGAATCAAAGAATTGAAAACAGTGTTAAAATGTCAAAGGGTGTAACAGTGTCTGCAACGGATATGCTTATGCATTTTGGAGTAAAGTGAGTGGTCCACTCCTGAAGGAAATGCTGATTTATGTTTTCAGAGGGAATCCAAGTGATATTCTTTCAACTAGTTTGTGGTTACAGAAGTAACTTATCTAAATACTGTCTTGAAAGAAATAAAAAATGTACCAGGTATATGTTATGACTGTATCAAACAAGCATCAGAAAGTGACAGATTCTATAAATACCGGCCTGCTGGAACTACATGGAAATAAAGCAAAGGAAAATATAGACAAAACTTCAATTCATCTCTGTTGCTGTGTATTAGAGAGATAACTGTGAGGTAAAGCCCATATGATCAATCCCCTTGCTTTTCACGTGTGAGATGTTCAGATGTCAGCATTGTATATGGGTTCCACTGAAGCGACGCCAGGCTATGAAGGACTTGCTTGTGGTGCGCAGCCCAGCCTCATTGCATCTTCCTCAAGGCAAGCACTTAGTGAGTGCTTGCCTCTTTTCCTGGCCATGGCCCTGGAGGAGGTCCAGGCCCAGACGATGCCACTGAAGGAGATGTGCCCTCAGCCCAGGGACGTTCAGCACGGGCTCCCCCAGCCCCTAGAGGCCTCGCTGCTGGTCACAGCAGCCCCTGCCTGGCTCCTGCCTGCCCACACCGTGGGCATCCACGGCTGCTCGGGGACATGGAGCTCAGCTGGTGCTGGTGCCGTGTGGGCTTTGCTGGTGGTACCACTGAGACACAGCTGTGAGAACTCAATTTCTTTATTTGAACAAAAAACCAGGGCTAACCTCTGCCCTGGTGGACAGGGGCTGTCCAACTTCAGTTGGGGTGGGAGAGCAGGGCCAGGGGGCTTGGGGGCAGGGGTTCTCGTTTTGGAGGCATGAGTACTGGGATGTGCTGAAGATGGGGGTACATCCACGCCAGGGCAGCTGGGGAGAGCCGTGAAGAGCTGCAATGGCTCAAGCTCTCAGTGCTCGAGCTCTTCGGCTGGTCTTCTGAATCTTCACAGGAGCACCTGTGGAGAGACGAGTGTCTGAGGCTCCAGCTGCCGCTGGCACACAGGGCCCAGAGCTGGCGAGGCTCCCCAGCACGGCTGGAGCTGCAGGCCCAGCTTGGCCCAGCTGGACAGCTGCTCCTCAAGGCCCCGGCGAGCAGGGCATGGCTCTGGGCAGGCTCCCTGGCCAGGAGCGGGCCCCAGAGCGCGTCTGCCTTTCAAGGCCAATCTGGTCCCTGCTCTTTCTCCTCCCCACCTTGCTTTGCCTCTGCCCGCTGCTCGTGGGGCTGTTCTTGGCCTCGCAGCCTCAGTGGGAGCCAGCACTGGCTGCAACCCCAGTGGGCTCCCCAGGAGAAGGCCCAGCAATGAAGAGGCACTGGGCAGCAGCAGAAGCCTCAGCAGAGTTATTTGGACAAGCGCTGACCATCCTCAACTCCACAGCAGCCTGACTGGGAGTGTTTCCTATCAGCAGCCCTTAAAAGAAGCTGTTTGAGGCAGAGATCAGCAAAACACTCACCGTTTCCTCTTCCAGCAATACCAGATTCCGGCACAGCATATCATCAGGAACAGTGCTCCACCAGCCACGATGGCCATGAACTTCATCAAGCACGGTGTTCCCCAGCAGAAAACTCTTCTCATGCTTTCCGAGATCTTCTCAGCACGTGTTGACGTGCTGACTGCGTCTGTGGGGGCAATGAGGAGTGTGAGGCCGTGCCGTGCTCCACTGCTCAGCTGGCAGCACGGTGGATACGGCCAGGACGTTCTCTGTTTCCCCCAGAGCTGGGGCCTGCAGGCACCTTGCCACGTCCTGGCACAGGGCTGCTCACTCCCCAAAGCCCTGAGACTGCGTGCGACAATTGCTCTGTGTTATGCCGGTCTTCTGCAGGCAATATGTGTCCCACAGACATGGATAAGGAAAATGCCCAGGGTTTTGGAGCTGCTCCAGGACCCACCCTTCTCCAAACCACTGCCCCTCCTGATATTCTGGGAGAGCAGGAATTTTCAGGGGATCTAAGGCCGTGCATGGCCCGTGGGGCACTTTGGGCTCCCTGTCAGCCGATGCCAAATGCCTTCGTGCAGAGCCTGGGAAGAAGCACCATGCAGGCCAGCCTGGGAACCAGCCCTGCACGGTGTGACAGCAGCAGTGCGGCAGCGAGGCTGCCATGGATCCCTTCCCTCTGTGGCGAGCATGGCGCCTCCTGATGTGCAGAGAAGGCCCCTGGCTGCTGATTCTCAGGAGAAGGCTGAGGGAAATGCACCCACCCTGATGTCTCTCCACTTCACTGAGGATTTGTTCCAGGTTTCCTTTAGGTTTGTTCTTTCTTCTCAGGGGAGCTGAAGACAAAGTATTTCCATTTCAGATGAATGGATGCCACAAAAGCAGTGCTCAGCCTGTGCGGTCAGCAGGGACGCACTACTCACGCCTGTGAGGGGAGCCGGGCCTGCGTGCAACATCCATCAAAGGACTCGGGAAAGTCCTCCTTGCAAGCACACCTGTCATGCAACAGCCAGAGAAGCTTCTGTCATCTCTGCTGATCTGCACGGGCAGCACTGAGCTGCAGGAGCTGTGAGGGGATTGCACAGGCCGAGGGCGCAGCTCTGTCCTGGCACCTGCAGCGATGCTCCTCTGGCCCAGCTTTGGGCTCTGAGCTGGCAGGTCCCCCAGGGGCAAAGGCCTTCACCTACCCTCCTCATCTTCCTCATCATCAGGCTTAGAAATGGATCTGAGTTGTGATTCCAGATGACCTTCATCAACAGATTGACCTACAAAGAAAGGCAGGACAGAACAGCTCCCAGCACTGCAGGAGATCCTCAGGCTGCCTGGGGCGGGCAAAGGAGCCACGCAAGGCACAGGCCTGCGCCCTTCCCTTCCCTTCCCTTCCCTTCCCTTCCCTTCCCTTCCCTCTCTGCTCTTCTCCGGGGCTGCACAGAGCACATGGAAGGAGACACTGGCATTGCACATGGGAAGAGGATTGACAGCTAAATGCTCCTTCCTCCCACTGAGAGCCATCCTGGACACAAGAGTAGAAATTTCCAGGCCAAGATTTCCAGAATCCATCCATCTTCAGAGGATCTTAAGGGCAACGCCACATGAATATTGCTCTGGACACTGTTTACACTTGGACAATGATGATTGTGTTAGGAAAGAGTTGCTGAAAACTGACCTTCACCAAGCTCCGAGAACCTGAAACCACGGGTTAGCAGCGTTTGCAAATGCTGCAAGTCACGACCCCAGTCTAGAAGGAGCACAGATGGGAAGCGTTCCATGGTGTGCTGGGATCCCCTTCACCAGGGAGCTGAGCACTTCACTGCCAAGCAGCAGAGATGGCAGCTGAAGGCTCAGCAGGCCTCAGGCCCAGAGGCACAGCAATTACCTCTTGTGACTGTGCCTGGCTTCGCCTCCCTTCCTGCAGCAGAGGCTGCCAGTGAGCCACTGCTTTGTCCGGGAAACTCAGTGTTCAGCACAGTCTTTCTTTGCATCACTGCAGCAAGGAAAAAGGACAGGTGGATCAGATGGACTTGTTCTCCACTGGGGAGGTGCCATCTTCAGGAGGCAATGCTTGTTGAAGTCACGTCTAAGGATCAGGAGAAAGGCCAGGTTATTGGGGCTGGCCAGGGCCTCCCTCCTCCAAACAGCTGCCCCTCCTGATGTGCTGGGAGACCAGGAAATTTCTGGGCATCTAAGGTTGTGCGTGGCCCATGGTGCAGATTGGGCTCCCTGTCAGCTGATGCCAAATGCCTTCGTGCAGAGGGTGGGAACGGGCCCTGCAGGGTGTGACAGCAGCAGTGGGGCAGCGAGGCTGCCATGGATCCCTTCCCACTATGCCCGGCACAGTGTGTCCAGATGTGCAGAGAAAGCCCCCAGCTGCTGATTCTCAAGAGAAGGCTGAGGGAAATGCACCCACCACGGCGTCTCTCCACATCACTGAGGATTTCTTTCAGGTTTTTGGATCCCTTCAGGGACTTCTTTTGTCCTTCTGGTTTGTTCCTCCCTCTCAGCGGACCTTAAGAGAAAGTATTTCCATTTCAGATGAAAGGATGCCACCGAAGCAGCGCTCAGCCTGTGAGGTCAGCAGGGAGACACTACTCACCCCTGGGATGGGAGCTGGGCTTGTGTGACTCAGCCAGCAAGGGCCCATGAGGAGTCTTTTCTGCAGACACACCTGTAACTCAACAGCCACGGAAGCTTCTGTCACCTGCTTCCTGCCATTATGTCAAGGATTATTTCTTGGTGGGATGCTGAGAACATACCTGCAGGAGGCTTCAGAGGCTGAAAATCTTCATGAAGCCAAGGTGCTGGAGAAATCTTCCTAGCCCGCTCATCTAGAAGGGAGGACAGGTGAGAACCATTTCCATGGTGTGCTGGCATGCCCTTCTACAGGGAGCTGAGCACTTCAGGGGGGTGAGCGAATGCTTTGTGTCTGCACTGCCAAGCAGCAGAGATGGCAGCTGAAGGCTCAGCAGGCCTCAGGCCCAGTGGCACAGCAATTACCTGCTGTGACTGGTCCTGGCATCACCTCCCTTCCTGCAGCAGAGGCTCCCAATGAGCCACTGCTTCCTCCGGGAAATGCTTCCTTCAGGACAGTCTCTCCTTGCATCTCTGGACAAAGGAAAAGGGACAGCTGCATCCGATGGAGTTGTTTCCCAAGGGGAAGATGCCATCTTGAGGAGGCAATGCTTCTTGAAGTCATGTCTAAGGTTCAGGAAGTCAGTCCAGCGTTGGAGCTGGGCCAGGCCCCTCCCTCCTCCAAACAGCTGCCCCTACACCTGATGGACCCCGAGACTGGGAAATTTCTGGGGATCTCAGGGTGTGCGTTGCCCGTGGTGTAGATTGGGCTCCCTGTCAGCCAATGCCAAATGCCTTCGTGCAGAGCCTGGGGAGGAGCTGCATCCAGGCCAGCCTGGGAACCAGCCCTGCACGGTGTGACAGCAGCAGTGCGGCAGCGAGGCTGCCATGGATCCCTTCCCTCTGTGCCGGGCACGGCGTGTCCAGATGTGCAGAGAAAGGCCCCAGCTGCTGATTCTCAGGGGAAGGCTGAGGGAAATGCACCCACCACGACGTCTCTCCACATCACTGAGGATTTCTTTCAGGCTTTTGGATCCCTTCAGGGACTTCTTGTGCCCTTCAGGTTTGTTCCTCCCTCTCGGCGGACCTTAAGAGAAAGGATTTCCATTTCAGATGAAAGGATGCCACCGAAGCAGCGCTCAGCCTGTGAGGTCAGCAGGGAGACACTACTCACCCCTGGGATGGGAGCTGGGCTTGTGTGACTCAACCAGCAAGGGCCCATGAGGAGTCTTTTCTGCAGACACACCTGTAAGTCAACGGCCACGGAAGCTCCTGTCACCCGGTTCCTGCCAGGTTGTCACTGATGAGTCTTTTAGGAACATTTCCAACATACCTGCAGGAGGCTCCAGCTGCATGAAATGTTCAAAAAGCCAAGGTATTGGTGAAACCTTTGCAACGCGCTCATCTGGAAGGGAGGAGAGACGAGAATCACCTTCTGCCTTAGGGAAGTGGGCACTGCAAAGGGGTCGGCTAAGGCTGTGGCAGGCAGATGTGAATGGACGTGGCCAAAGCTGCGGAGGGGCCTGGGGAGCTGTGGGCTGCCTCTGGTCCCTGTCCACACTGTTTGCTGGCCCTGGACGACATGCGTGGAGAGGAAAGCGGGGCAGCCCAAGGCCCCTGTGGGCTCTCTCCCTCTCCCAGAGGAAAGCCTCCCTAAAGCCCTATGGAAAACCATCCCCAACGCTTCCTGGGGAGAAGGGAGAGCTGTGCCAGGAAAGGGGATCCGTCGGCTCACCTGCTCCCTTCGCTCGCCGTGCAGCTGCCTGGGCAGCCCTGGCAGTCAGGGCCAGTGCCAGGAGGAGCAGGAGGAAGAGGCGCAGAGCAAGGGCCATGGTGCCTTGCCCTGTGCCAGTCGTGCAGCTCTTGCTGCCACCGCTGTCCTCACGCCGCTGTCGCAATGTCAGCACCGCTGCCGCCGCTGCTGCCGCCGCAACAGTCGTGGGCAAGGACTGACTGCTTGGTGGTTGTGGTGCTGTGCAAGCACAGGGCTCTGGGTCCTCTGTGACCTCAGAGCCTGCTGTGACGTCAAGGCTGGGGCAGGATTTTGTGGGAATGGATCTCAAGAGCTGCCCTTCCAGTGAGGAGAGTAGGTCTCTGCAGGCAGCTGCATGCAATCTCTATTTTGTTTCCCAAGACCAGAGTTATCTGACATTGGCCAAGTGAGATATTTCATGGTTCTACCTGCAATAGCAATGTCAAGTCCAAAATTCAACTCGCATTGCTGATTCCCACTGTTGCAGGCAGCACCAGCCCCATGCCAAGAGTGACTCCGTGCTGTGCACTCTGCTGGCCTTTGGCCCATATTTAAAAAGTGAAGGGCTTGATGTCCTAAGTTTTAAAAGGAATGCAACACTGGCCATCAGCATAGCTGCATGCTTTAGAGGAGACCCAAACCCACTGCACACCTTATGGGTGTCCTCAGCCACCCCAAAATCCCCCTGTGTGCCTCACGAGAGACCCCAGAGCCCTGCTTAACTTCGAGGTGTCCCTCGGCCCCTGCACACCTTTGGAGTTAGCCTAAATGAGGGGAAAAAACTGATCGTTGGGCTAAGATTTTACATTGTGGAAAGTATCATGTGGCACAGCAGCTCCACTGGGATTGTGTCTTGTTGGTTGACTTGGGGATTGAAGAAGAATGGCTTCTGTCTTCATACGACATAAAAGGAAGAGGTGTGGGGATGAAAGGACTTGAAGAGCGTTGGTGTTTAAAAGAAGGAAGCCAAGAGGATACAAGATTTGAACTTGGAGACAAAAGTAACTCATGTTGCCTTAAGTGCTTCTTTTAAAAAGCTTCAGTAGAAAAGAGTTCGGCAATGGTGGAATTTTCAACCTCTCTTCATTTGAAGGAATAATTCTCATCATTTGAAGCATTTGTTCCCTTTCTTTACCTCCCACTCTCTTAGTTGTGGACTTGGAGCATAAACTGACCTAGCAGTGTTGGCACCTTGCGTTTGTTTATGCAGGTCATAGGAAGAGTGAGCTGCATTAGTACCAGCATTTAGATGGAAGGTGCACAGTATTCCTAAGTCATAGAATGCCTGCTCTCTCATAGTTACCTTGGCCTCTAAATTGTTTTGCGTATTTTTGGTGGGGGTCTTTTTTCCGGGTTTATTTTTTTTGTGTGTGTGTTGTTTTATGACTAGCTATAAATAAAAATTGTAGCAAGAAGTCTACTTTATTCCATGTAAGAAAAGGTGGGATTCTGAATCGTTCCTTCAATCTTGAGATGTGTTGAGGAATTAAATTTAGTCACTGTACAGCTTGGTTTCAAAGCATACCTAAATGGAATTTCCTTAGTAAAACAAGAATGGAGACTTGTTCTGCTGTCATCTCAGTAAAATAGGGAACCAGAGAAGTATACGCCACTGACGAATATTGAATGGTGAATCAAAGAATTGAAAACAGTGTTAAAATGTCAAAGGGTGTAACAGTGTCTGCAACGGATATGCTTATGCATTTTGGAGTAAAGTGAGTGGTCCACTCCTGAAGGAAATGCTGATTTATGTTTTCAGAGGGAATCCAAGTGATATTCTTTCAACTAGTTTGTGGTTACAGAAGTAACTTATCTAAATACTGTCTTGAAAGAAATAAAAAATGTACCAGGTATATGTTATGACTGTATCAAACAAGCATCAGAAAGTGACAGATTCTATAAATACCGGCCTGCTGGAACTACATGGAAATAAAGCAAAGGAAAATATAGACAAAACTTCAATTCATCTCTGTTGCTGTGTATTAGAGAGATAACTGTGAGGTAAAGCCCATATGATCAATCCCCTTGCTTTTCACGTGTGAGATGTTCAGATGTCAGCATTGTATATGGGTTCCACTGAAGCGACGCCAGGCTATGAAGGACTTGCTTGTGGTGCGCAGCCCAGCCTCATTGCATCTTCCTCAAGGCAAGCACTTAGTGAGTGCTTGCCTCTTTTCCTGGCCATGGCCCTGGAGGAGGTCCAGGCCCAGACGATGCCACTGAAGGAGATGTGCCCTCAGCCCAGGGACGTTCAGCATGGGCTCCCCCAGCCCCTAGAGGCCTCGCTGCTGGTCACAGCAGCCCCTGCCTGGCTCCTGCCTGCCCACACCGTGGGCATCCACGGCTGCTCGGGGACATGGAGCTCAGCTGGTGCTGGTGCCGTGTGGGCTTTGCTGGTGGTACCACTGAGACACAGCTGTGAGAACTCAATTTCTTTATTTGAACAAAAAACCAGGGCTAACCTCTGCCCTGGTGGACAGGGGCTGTCCAACTTCAGTTGGGGTGGGAGAGCAGGGCCAGGGGGCTTGGGGGCAGGGGTTCTCGTTTTGGAGGCATGAGTACTGGGATGTGCTGAAGATGGGGGTACATCCACGCCAGGGCAGCTGGGGAGAGCCGTGAAGAGCTGCAATGGCTCAAGCTCTCAGTGCTCGAGCTCTTCGGCTGGTCTTCTGAATCTTCACAGGAGCACCTGTGGAGAGAGGAGTGTCTGAGGCTCCAGCTGCCGCTGGCACACAGGGCCCAGAGCTGGCGAGGCTCCCCAGCACGGCTGGAGCTGCAGGCCCAGCTTGGCCCAGCTGGACAGCTGCTCCTCAAGGCCCCGGCGAGCAGGGCATGGCTCTGGGCAGGCTCCCTGGCCAGGAGCGGGCCCCAGAGCGCGTCTGCCTTTCAAGGCCAATCTGGTCCCTGCTCTTTCTCCTCCCCACCTTGCTTTGCCTCTGCCCGCTGCTCGTGGGGCTGCTCTTGGCCACGCAGCCTCAGTGGGAGCCAGCACTGGCTGCAGCCCCAGTGGGCTCCCCAGGAGAAGGCCCAGCAATGAAGAGGCACTGGGCAGCAGCAGAAGCCTCAGCAGAGTTATTTGGACAAGCGCTGACCATCCTCAACTCCACAGCAGCCTGACTGGGAGTGTTTCCTATCAGCAGCCCTTAAAAGAAGCTGTTTGAGGCAGAGATCAGCAAAACACTCACCGTTTCCTCTTCCAGCAATACCAGATTCCGGCACAGCATATCATCAGGAACAGTGCTCCACCAGCCACGATGGCCATGAACTTCATCAAGCACGGTGTTCCCCAGCAGAAAACTCTTCTCATGCTTTCCGAGATCTTCTCAGCACGTGTTGACGTGCTGACTGCGTCTGTGGGGGCAATGAGGAGTGTGAGGCCGTGCCGTGCTCCACTGCTCAGCTGGCAGCACGGTGGATACGGCCAGGACGTTCTCTGTTTCCCCCAGAGCTGGGGCCTGCAGGCACCTTGCCACGTCCTGGCACAGGGCTGCTCACTCCCCAAAGCCCTGAGACTGCGTGCGACAATTGCTCTGTGTTATGCCGGTCTTCTGCAGGCAATATGTGTCCCACAGACATGGATAAGGAAAATGCCCAGGGTTTTGGAGCTGCTCCAGGACCCACCCTTCTCCAAACCACTGCCCCTCCTGATATTCTGGGAGAGCAGGAATTTTCAGGGGATCTAAGGCCGTGCATGGCCCGTGGGGCACTTTGGGCTCCCTGTCAGCCGATGCCAAATGCCTTCGTGCAGAGCCTGGCAAGAAGCACCATGCAGGCCAGCCTGGGAACCAGCCCTGCACGGTGTGACAGCAGCAGTGCGGCAGCGAGGCTGCCATGGATCCCTTCCCTCTGTGGCGAGCATGGCGCCTCCTGATGTGCAGAGAAGGCCCCTGGCTGCTGATTCTCAGGAGAAGGCTGAGGGAAATGCACCCACCCTGATGTCTCTCCACTTCACTGAGGATTTGTTCCAGGTTTCCTTTAGGTTTGTTCTTTCTTCTCAGGGGAGCTGAAGACAAAGTATTTCCATTTCAGATGAATGGATGCCACAAAAGCAGTGCTCAGCCTGTGCGGTCAGCAGGGACGCACTACTCACGCCTGTGAGGGGAGCCGGGCCTGCGTGCAACATCCATCAAAGGACTCGGGAAAGTCCTCCTTGCAAGCACACCTGTCATGCAACAGCCAGAGAAGCTTCTGTCATCTCTGCTGATCTGCACGGGCAGCACTGAGCTGCAGGAGCTGTGAGGGGATTGCACAGGCCGAGGGCGCAGCTCTGTCCTGGCACCTGCAGCGATGCTCCTCTGGCCCAGCTTTGGGCTCTGAGCTGGCAGGTCCCCCAGGGGCAAAGGCCTTCACCTACCCTCCTCATCTTCCTCATCATCAGGCTTAGAAATGGATCTGAGTTGTGATTCCAGATGACCTTCATCAACAGATTGACCTACAAAGAAAGGCAGGACAGAACAGCTCCCAGCACTGCAGGAGATCCTCAGGCTGCCTGGGGCGGGCAAAGGAGCCACGCAAGGCACAGGCCTGGGCCCTTCCCATCCCTTCCCTTCCCTTCCCTTCCCTTCCCTTCCCTTCCCTTCCCTTCCCTTCCCTCTCTGCTCTTCTCCGGGGCTGCACAGAGCACATGGAAGGAGACACTGGCATTGCACATGGGAAGAGGATTGACAGCTAAATGCTCCTTCCTCCCACTGAGAGCCATCCTGGACACAAGAGTAGAAATTTCCAGGCCAAGATTTCCAGAATCCATCCATCTTCAGAGGATCTTAAGGGCAACGCCACATGAATATTGCTCTGGACACTGTTTACACTTGGACAATGATGATTGTGTTAGGAAAGAGTTGCTGAAAACTGACCTTCACCAAGCTCCGAGAACCTGAAACCACGGGTTAGCAGCGTTTGCAAATGCTGCAAGTCACGACCCCAGTCTAGAAGGAGCACAGATGGGAAGCGTTCCATGGTGTGCTGGGATCCCCTTCACCAGGGAGCTGAGCACTTCACTGCCAAGCAGCAGAGATGGCAGCTGAAGGCTCAGCAGGCCTCAGGCCCAGAGGCACAGCAATTACCTCTTGTGACTGTGCCTGGCTTCGCCTCCCTTCCTGCAGCAGAGGCTGCCAGTGAGCCACTGCTTTGTCCGGGAAACTCAGTGTTCAGCACAGTCTTTCTTTGCATCACTGCAGCAAGGAAAAAGGACAGGTGGATCAGATGGACTTGTTCTCCACTGGGGAGGTGCCATCTTCAGGAGGCAATGCTTGTTGAAGTCACGTCTAAGGATCAGGAGAAAGGCCAGGTTATTGGGGCTGGCCAGGGCCTCCCTCCTCCAAACAGCTGCCCCTCCTGATGTGCTGGGAGACCAGGAAATTTCTGGGCATCTAAGGTTGTGCGTGGCCCATGGTGCAGATTGGGCTCCCTGTCAGCTGATGCCAAATGTCTTCCTACAAAGGGTGGGAACGGGCCCTGCAGGGTGTGACAGCAGCAGTGGGGCAGCGAGGCTGCCATGGATCCCTTCCCACTATGCCCGGCACAGTGTGTCCAGATGTGCAGAGAAAGGCCCCAGCTGCTGATTCTCAAGAGAAGGCTGAGGGAAATGCACCCACCACGGCGTCTCTCCACATCACTGAGGATTTCTTTCAGGTTTTTGGATCCCTTCAGGGACTTCTTTTGTCCTTCTGGTTTGTTCCTCCCTCTCAGCGGACCTTAAGAGAAAGTATTTCCATTTCAGATGAAAGGATGCCACCGAAGCAGCGCTCAGCCTGTGAGGTCAGCAGGGAGACACTACTCACCCCTGGGATGGGAGCTGGGCTTGTGTGACTCAGCCAGCAAGGGCCCATGAGGAGTCTTTTCTGCAGACACACCTGTAAGTCAACAGCCACGGAAGCTTCTGTCACCTGCTTCCTGCCATTATGTCAAGGATTATTTCTTGGTGGGATGCTGAGAACATACCTGCAGGAGGCTTCAGAGGCTGAAAATCTTCATGAAGCCAAGGTGCTGGAGAAATCTTCCTAGCCCGCTCATCTAGAAGGGAGGACAGGTGAGAACCATTTCCATGGTGTGCTGGCATGCCCTTCTACAGGGAGCTGAGCACTTCAGGGGGGTGAGCGAATGCTTTGTGTCTGCACTGCCAAGCAGCAGAGATGGCAGCTGAAGGCTCAGCAGGCCTCAGGCCCAGTGGCACAGCAATTACCTGCTGTGACTGGTCCTGGCATCACCTCCCTTCCTGCAGCAGAGGCTCCCAATGAGCCACTGCTTCCTCCGGGAAATGCTTCCTTCAGGACAGTCTCTCCTTGCATCTCTGGACAAAGGAAAAGGGACAGCTGCATCCGATGGAGTTGTTTCCCAAGGGGAAGATGCCATCTTGAGGAGGCAATGCTTCTTGAAGTCATGTCTAAGGTTCAGGAAGTCAGTCCAGCGTTGGAGCTGGGCCAGGCCCCTCCCTCCTCCAAACAGCTTCCCCTACACCTGATGGACCCCGAGACTGGGAAATTTCTGGGGATCTCAGGGTGTGCGTTGCCCGTGGTGTAGATTGGGCTCCCTGTCAGCCGATGCCAAATGCCTTCGTGCAGAGCCTGGGGAGGAGCTGCATCCAGGCCAGCCTGGGAACCAGCCCTGCACGGTGTGACAGCAGCAGTGCGGCAGCGAGGCTGCCATGGATCCCTTCCCTCTGTGCCGGGCACGGCGTGTCCAGATGTGCAGAGAAAGGCCCCAGCTGCTGATTCTCAGGGGAAGGCTGAGGGAAATGCACCCACCACGACGTCTCTCCACATCACTGAGGATTTCTTTCAGGCTTTTGGATCCCTTCAGGGACTTCTTGTGCCCTTCAGGTTTGTTCCTCCCTCTCGGCAGACCTTAAGAGAAAGTATTTCCATTTCAGATGAAAGGATGCCACCGAAGCAGCGCTCAGCCTGTGAGGTCAGCAGGGAGACACTACTCACCCCTGGGATGGGAGCTGGGCTTGTGTGACTCAGCCAGCAAGGGCCCATGAGGAGTCTTTTCTGCAGACACACCTGTAACTCAACGGCCACGGAAGCTCCTGTCACCCGGTTCCTGCCAGGTTGTCACTGATGAGTCTTTTAGGAACATTTCCAACATACCTGCAGGAGGCTCCAGCTGCATGAAATGTTCAAAAAGCCAAGGTATTGGTGAAACCTTTGCAACGCGCTCATCTGGAAGGGAGGAGAGACGAGAATCACCTTCTGCCTTAGGGAAGTGGGCACTGCAAGGGGGTCGGCTAAGGCTGTGGGTGGCAGATGTGAATGGACATGGCCAAAGCTGCGGAGGGGCCTGGGGAGCTGTGGGCTGCCTCTGGTCCCTGTCCACACTGTTTGCTGGCCCTGGACGACATGCGTGGAGAGGAAAGCGGGGCAGCCCAAGGCCCCTGTGGGCTCTCTCCCTCTCCCAGAGGAAAGCCTCCCTAAAGCCCTATGGAAAACCATCCCCAACGCTTCCTGGGGAGAAGGGAGCGCTGTGCCAGGAAAGGGGATCCGTCGGCTCACCTGCTCCCTTCGCTCGCCGTGCAGCTGCCTGGGCAGCCCTGGCAGTCAGGGCCAGTGCCAGGAGGAGCAGGAGGAAGAGGCGCAGAGCAAGGGCCATGGTGCCTTGCCCTGTGCCAGTCGTGCAGCTCTTGCTGCCACCGCTGTCCTCACGCCGCTGTCGCAATGTCAGCACCGCTGCCGCCGCTGCTGCCGCCGCAACAGTCGTGGGCAAGGACTGACTGCTTGGTGGTTGTGGTGCTGTGCAAGCACAGGGCTCTGGGTCCTCTGTGACCTCAGAGCCTGCTGTGACGTCAAGGCTGGGCCAGGATTTTGTGGGAATGGATCTCAAGAGCTGCCCTTCCAGTGAGGAGAGTAGGTCTCTGCAGGCAGCTGCATGCAATCTCTATTTTGTTTCCCAAGACCAGAGTTATCTGACATTGGCCAAGTGAGATATTTCATGGTTCTACCTGCAATAGCAATGTCAAGTCCAAAATTCAACTCGCATTGCTGATTCCCACTGTTGCAGGCAGCACCAGCCCCATGCCAAGAGTGACTCCGTGCTGTGCACTCTGCTGGCCTTTGGCCCATATTTAAAAAGTGAAGGGCTTGATGTCCTAAGTTTTAAAAGGAATGCAACACTGGCCATCAGCATAGCTGCATGCTTTAGAGGAGACCCAAACCCACTGCACACCTTATGGGTGTCCTCAGCCACCCCAAAATCCCCCTGTGTGCCTCACGAGAGACCCCAGAGCCCTGCTTAACTTCGAGGTGTCCCTCAGCCCCTGCACACCTTTGGAGTTAGCCTAAATGAGGGGAAAAAACTGATCGTTGGGCTAAGATTTTACATTGTGGAAAGTATCATGTGGCACAGCAGCTCCACTGGGATTGTGTCTTGTTGGTTGACTTGGGGATTGAAGAAGAATGGCTTCTGTCTTCATACGACATAAAAGGAAGAGGTGTGGGGATGAAAGGACTTGAAGAGCGTTGGTGTTTAAAAGAAGGAAGCCAAGAGGATACAAGATTTGAACTTGGAGACAAAAGTAACTCATGTTGCCTTAAGTGCTTCTTTTAAAAAGCTTCAGTAGAAAAGAGTTCGGCAATGGTGGAATTTTCAACCTCTCTTCATTTGAAGGAATAATTCTCATCATTTGAAGCATTTGTTCCCTTTCTTTACCTCCCACTCTCTTAGTTGTGGACTTGGAGCATAAACTGACCTAGCAGTGTTGGCACCTTGCGTTTGTTTATGCAGGTCATAGGAAGAGTGAGCTGCATTAGTACCAGCATTTAGATGGAAGGTGCACAGTATTCCTAAGTCATAGAATGCCTGCTCTCTCATAGTTACCTTGGCCTCTAAATTGTTTTGCGTATTTTTGGTGGGGGTCTTTTTTCCGGGTTTATTTTTTTTTCGTGTGTGTGTTGTTTTATGACTAGCTATAAATAAAAATTGTAGCAAGAAGTCTACTTTATTCCATGTAAGAAAAGGTGGGATTCTGAATCGTTCCTTCAATCTTGAGATGTGTTGAGGAATTAAATTTAGTCACTGTACAGCTTGGTTTCAAAGCATACCTAAATGGAATTTCCTTAGTAAAACAAGAATGGAGACTTGTTCTGCTGTCATCTCAGTAAAATAGGGAACCAGAGAGGTATACGCCACTGACGAATATTGAATGGTGAATCAAAGAATTGAAAACAGTGTTAAAATGTCAAAGGGTGTAACAGTGTCTGCAACGGATATGCTTATGCATTTTGGAGTAAAGTGAGTGGTCCACTCCTGAAGGAAATGCTGATTTATGTTTTCAGAGGGAATCCAAGTGATATTCTTTCAACTAGTTTGTGGTTACAGAAGTAACTTATCTAAATACTGTCTTGAAAGAAATAAAAAATGTACCAGGTATATGTTATGACTGTATCAAACAAGCATCAGAAAGTGACAGATTCTATAAATACCGGCCTGCTGGAACTACATGGAAATAAAGCAAAGGAAAATATAGACAAAACTTCAATTCATCTCTGTTGCTGTGTATTAGAGAGATAACTGTGAGGTAAAGCCCATATGATCAATCCCCTTGCTTTTCACGTGTGAGATGTTCAGATGTCAGCATTGTATATGGGTTCCACTGAAGCGACGCCAGGCTATGAAGGACTTGCTTGTGGTGCGCAGCCCAGCCTCATTGCATCTTCCTCAAGGCAAGCACTTAGTGAGTGCTTGCCTCTTTTCCTGGCCATGGCCCTGGAGGAGGTCCAGGCCCAGACGATGCCACTGAAGGAGATGTGCCCTCAGCCCAGGGACGTTCAGCACGGGCTCCCCCAGCCCCTAGAGGCCTCGCTGCTGGTCACAGCAGCCCCTGCCTGGCTCCTGCCTGCCCACACCGTGGGCATCCACGGCTGCTCGGGGACATGGAGCTCAGCTGGTGCTGGTGCCGTGTGGGCTTTGCTGGTGGTACCACTGAGACACAGCTGTGAGAACTCAATTTCTTTATTTGAACAAAAAACCAGGGCTAACCTCTGCCCTGGTGGACAGGGGCTGTCCAACTTCAGTTGGGGTGGGAGAGCAGGGCCAGGGGGCTTGGGGGCAGGGGTTCTCGTTTTGGAGGCATGAGTACTGGGATGTGCTGAAGATGGGGGTACATCCACGCCAGGGCAGCTGGGGAGAGCCGTGAAGAGCTGCAATGGCTCAAGCTCTCAGTGCTCGAGCTCTTCGGCTGGTCTTCTGAATCTTCACAGGAGCACCTGTGGAGAGACGAGTGTCTGAGGCTCCAGCTGCCGCTGGCACACAGGGCCCAGAGCTGGCGAGGCTCCCCAGCACGGCTGGAGCTGCAGGCCCAGCTTGGCCCAGCTGGACAGCTGCTCCTCAAGGCCCCGGCGAGCAGGGCATGGCTCTGGGCAGGCTCCCTGGCCAGGAGCGGGCCCCAGAGCGCGTCTGCCTTTCAAGGCCAATCTGGTCCCTGCTCTTTCTCCTCCCCACCTTGCTTTGCCTCTGCCCGCTGCTCGTGGGGCTGCTCTTGGCCTCGCAGCCTCAGTGGGAGCCAGCACTGGCTGCAACCCCAGTGGGCTCCCCAGGAGAAGGCCCAGCAATGAAGAGGCACTGGGCAGCAGCAGAAGCCTCAGCAGAGTTATTTGGACAAGCGCTGACCATCCTCAACTCCACAGCAGCCTGACTGGGAGTGTTTCCTATCAGCAGCCCTTAAAAGAAGCTGTTTGAGGCAGAGATCAGCAAAACACTCACCGTTTCCTCTTCCAGCAATACCAGATTCCGGCACAGCATATCATCAGGAACAGTGCTCCACCAGCCACGATGGCCATGAACTTCATCAAGCACGGTGTTCCCCAGCAGAAAACTCTTCTCATGCTTTCCGAGATCTTCTCAGCACGTGTTGACGTGCTGACTGCGTCTGTGGGGGCACTGAGGAGTGTGAGGCCGTGCCGTGCTCCACTGCTCAGCTGGCAGCACGGTGGATACGGCCAGGACGTTCTCTGTTTCCCCCAGAGCTGGGGCCTGCAGGCACCTTGCCACGTCCTGGCACAGGGCTGCTCACTCCCCAAAGCCCTGAGACTGCGTGCGACAATTGCTCTGTGTTATGCCGGTCTTCTGCAGGCAATATGTGTCCCACAGACATGGATAAGGAAAATGCCCAGGGTTTTGGAGCTGCTCCAGGACCCACCCTTCTCCAAACCACTGCCCCTCCTGATATTCTGGGAGAGCAGGAATTTTCAGGGGATCTAAGGCCGTGCATGGCCCGTGGGGCACTTTGGGCTCCCTGTCAGCCGATGCCAAATGCCTTCGTGCAGAGCCTGGCAAGAAGCACCATGCAGGCCAGCCTGGGAACCAGCCCTGCACGGTGTGACAGCAGCAGTGCGGCAGCGAGGCTGCCATGGATCCCTTCCCTCTGTGGCGAGCATGGCGCCTCCTGATGTGCAGAGAAGGCCCCTGGCTGCTGATTCTCAGGAGAAGGCTGAGGGAAATGCACCCACCCTGATGTCTCTCCACTTCACTGAGGATTTGTTCCAGGTTTCCTTTAGGTTTGTTCTTTCTTCTCAGGGGAGCTGAAGACAAAGTATTTCCATTTCAGATGAATGGATGCCACAAAAGCAGTGCTCAGCCTGTGCGGTCAGCAGGGACGCACTACTCACGCCTGTGAGGAGAGCCGGGCCTGCGTGCAACATCCATCAAAGGACTCGGGAAAGTCCTCCTTGCAAGCACACCTGTCATGCAACAGCCACAGAAGCTTCTGTCATCTCTGCTGATCTGCACGGGCAGCACTGAGCTGCAGGAGCTGTGAGGGGATTGCACAGGCCGAGGGCGCAGCTCTGTCCTGGCACCTGCAGCGATGCTCCTCTGGCCCAGCTTTGGGCTCTGAGCTGGCAGGTCCCCCAGGGGCAAAGGCCTTCACCTACCCTCCTCATCTTCCTCATCATCAGGCTTAGAAATGGATCTGAGTTGTGATTCCCGATGACCTTCATCAACAGATTGACCTACAAGGAAAGGCAGGACAGAACAGCTCCCAGCACTGCAGGAGATCCTCAGGCTGCCTGGGGCGGGCAAAGGAGCCACGCAAGGCACAGGCCTGGGCCCTTCCCATCCCATCCCTTCCCTTCCCTTCCCTTCCCTTCCCTTCCCTTCCCTTCCCTTCCCTTCCCTTCCCTTCCCTCCCCTTCCCTCTCTGCTCTTCTCCGGGGCTGCACAGAGCACATGGAAGGAGACACTGGCATTGCACATGGGAAGAGGATTGACAGCTAAATGCTCCTTCCTCCCACTGAGAGCCATCCTGGACACAAGAGTAGAAATTTCCAGGCCAAGATTTCCAGAATCCATCCAACTTCAGAGGATCTTAAGGGCAACGCCACATGAATATTGCTCTGGACACTGTTTACACTTGGACAATGATGATTGTGTTAGGAAAGAGTTGCTGAAAACTGACCTTCACCAAGCTCCGAGAACCTGAAACCACGGGTTAGCAGCGTTTGCAAATGCTGCAAGTCACGACCCCAGTCTAGAAGGAGCACAGATGGGAAGCGTTCCATGGTGTGCTGGGATCCCCTTCACCAGGGAGCTGAGCACTTCACTGCCAAGCAGCAGAGATGGCAGCTGAAGGCTCAGCAGGCCTCAGGCCCAGAGGCACAGCAATTACCTCTTGTGACTGTGCCTGGCTTCGCCTCCCTTCCTGCAGCAGAGGCTGCCAGTGAGCCACTGCTTTGTCCGGGAAACTCAGTGTTCAGCACAGTCTTTCTTTGCATCACTGCAGCAAGGAAAAAGGACAGGTGGATCAGATGGACTTGTTCTCCACTGGGGAGGTGCCATCTTCAGGAGGCAATGCTTGTTGAAGTCACGTCTAAGGATCAGGAGAAAGGCCAGGTTATTGGGGCTGGCCAGGGCCTCCCTCCTCCAAACAGCTGCCCCTCCTGATGTGCTGGGAGACCAGGAAATTTCTGGGCATCTAAGGTTGTGCGTGGCCCATGGTGCAGATTGGGCTCCCTGTCAGCTGATGCCAAATGCCTTCGTGCAGAGGGTGGGAACGGGCCCTGCAGGGTGTGACAGCAGCAGTGGGGCAGCGAGGCTGCCATGGATCCCTTCCCACTATGCCCGGCACAGTGTGTCCAGATGTGCAGAGAAAGCCCCCAGCTGCTGATTCTCAAGAGAAGGCTGAGGGAAATGCACCCACCACGGCGTCTCTCCACATCACTGAGGATTTCTTTCAGGTTTTTGGATCCCTTCAGGGACTTCTTTTGTCCTTCTGGTTTGTTCCTCCCTCTCAGCGGACCTTAAGAGAAAGTATTTCCATTTCAGATGAAAGGATGCCACCAAAGAAGCGCTCAGCCTGTGAGGTCAGCAGGGAGACACTACTCACCCCTGGGATGGGAGCTGGGCTTGTGTGACTCAGCCAGCAAGGGCCCATGAGGAGTCTTTTCTGCAGACACACCTGTAAGTCAACAGCCACGGAAGCTTCTGTCACCTGCTTCCTGCCATTATGTCAAGGATTATTTCTTGGTGGGATGCTGAGAACATACCTGCAGGAGGCTTCAGAGGCTGAAAATCTTCATGAAGCCAAGGTGCTGGAGAAATCTTCCTAGCCCGCTCATCTAGAAGGGAGGACAGGTGAGAACCATTTCCATGGTGTGCTGGCATGCCCTTCTACAGGGAGCTGAGCACTTCAGGGGGGTGAGCGAATGCTTTGTGTCTGCACTGCCAAGCAGCAGAGATGGCAGCTGAAGGCTCAGCAGGCCTCAGGCCCAGTGGCACAGCAATTACCTGCTGTGACTGCTCCTGGCATCACCTCCCTTCCTGCAGCAGAAGCTCCCAATGAGCCACTGCTTCCTCCGGGAAATGCTTCCTTCAGGACAGTCTCTCCTTGCATCTCTGGACAAAGGAAAAGGGACAGCTGCATCCGATGGAGTTGTTTCCCAAGGGCAAGATGCCATCTTGAGGAGGCAATGCTTGTTGAAGTCATGTCTAAGGTTCAGGAAGTCAGTCCAGCGTTGGAGCTGGGCCAGGCCCCTCCCTCCTCCAAACAGCTTCCCCTACACCTGATGGACCCCGAGACTGGGAAATTTCTGGGGATCTCAGGGTGTGCGTTGCCCGTGGTGTAGATTGGGCTCCCTGTCAGCCAATGCCAAATGCCTTCGTGCAGAGCCTGGGGAGGAGCTGCATCCAGGCCAGCCTGGGAACCAGCCCTGCACGGTGTGACAGCAGCAGTGCGGCAGCGAGGCTGCCATGGATCCCTCCCCTCTGTGCCGGGCACAGCGTGTCCAGATGTGCAGAGAAAGGCCCCAGCTGCTGATTCTCAGGGGAAGGCTGAGGGAAATGCACCCACCACGACGTCTCTCCACATCACTGAGGATTTCTTTCAGGCTTTTGGATCCCTTCAGGGACTTCTTTTGTCCTTCTGGTTTGTTCCTCGCTCTCGGTGGACCTTAAGAGAAAGTATTTCCATTTCAGATGAAAGGATGCCACCGAAGCAGCGCTCAGCCTGTGAGGTCAGCAGGGAGACACTACTCACCCCTGTGATGGGAGCTGGGCTTGTGTGACTCAACCAGCAAGGGCCCATGAGGAGTCTTTTCTGCAGACACACCTGTAAGTCAACGGCCACGGAAGCTCCTGTCACCCGGTTCCTGCCAGGTTGTCACTGATGAGTCTTTTAGGAACATTTCCAACATACCTGCAGGAGGCTCCAGCTGCATGAAATGTTCAAAAAGCCAAGGTATTGGTGAAACATTTGCAACGCGCTCATCTGGAAGGGAGGAGAGACGAGAATCACCTTCTGCCTTAGGGAAGTGGGCACTGCAAGGGGGTCGGCTAAGGCTGTGGCAGGCAGATGTGAATGGACGTGGCCAAAGCTGTGGAGGGGCCTGGGGAGCTGTGGGCTGCCTCTGGTCCCTGTCCACACTGTTTGCTGGCCCTGGACGACATGCGTGGAGAGGAAAGCGGGGCAGCCCAAGGCCCCTGTGGGCTCTCTCCCTCTCCCAGAGGAAAGCCTCCCTAAAGCCCTATGGAAAACCATCCCCAACGCTTCCTGGGGAGAAGGGAGCGCTGTGCCAGGAAAGGGGATCCGTCGGCTCACCTGCTCCCTTCGCTCGCCGTGCAGCTGCCTGGGCAGCCCTGGCAGTCAGGGCCAGTGCCAGGAGGAGCAGGAGGAAGAGGCGCAGAGCAAGGGCCATGGTGCCTTGCCCTGTGCCAGTCGTGCAGCTCTTGCTGCCACCGCTGTCCTCACGCCGCTGTCGCAATGTCAGCGCCGCTGCTGCCGCCGCAACAGTCGTGGGCAAGGACTGACTGCTTGGTGGTTGTGGTGCTGTGCAAGCACAGGGCTCTGGGTCCTCTGTGACCTCAGAGCCTGCTGTGACGTCAAGGCTGGGGCAGGATTTTGTGGGAATGGATCTCAAGAGCTGCCCTTCCAGTGAGGAGAGTAGGTCTCTGCAGGCAGCTGCATGCAATCTCTATTTTGTTTCCCAAGACCAGAGTTATCTGACATTGGCCAAGTGAGATATTTCATGGTTCTACCTGCAATAGCAATGTCAAGTCCAAAATTCAACTCGCATTGCTGATTCCCACTGTTGCAGGCAGCACCAGCCCCATGCCAAGAGTGACTCCGTGCTGTGCACTCTGCTGGCCTTTGGCCCATATTTAAAAAGTGAAGGGCTTGATGTCCTAAGTTTTAAAAGGAATGCAACACTGGCCATCAGCATAGCTGCATGCTTTAGAGGAGACCCAAACCCACTGCACACCTTATGGGTGTCCTCAGCCACCCCAAAATCCCCCTGTGTGCCTCACGAGAGACCCCAGAGCCCTGCTTAACTTCGAGGTGTCCCTCGGCCCCTGCACACCTTTGGAGTTAGCCTAAATGAGGGGAAAAAACTGATCGTTGGGCTAAGATTTTACATTGTGGAAAGTATCATGTGGCACAGCAGCTCCACTGGGATTGTGTCTTGTTGGTTGACTTGGGGATTGAAGAAGAATGGCTTCTGTCTTCATACGACATAAAAGGAAGAGGTGTGGGGATGAAAGGACTTGAAGAGCGTTGGTGTTTAAAAGAAGGAAGCCAAGAGGATACAAGATTTGAACTTGGAGACAAAAGTAACTCATGTTGCCTTAAGTGCTTCTTTTAAAAAGCTTCAGTAGAAAAGAGTTCGGCAATGGTGGAATTTTCAACCTCTCTTCATTTGAAGGAATAATTCTCATCATTTGAAGCATTTGTTCCCTTTCTTTACCTCCCACTCTCTTAGTTGTGGACTTGGAGCATAAACTGACCTAGCAGTGTTGGCACCTTGCGTTTGTTTATGCAGGTCATAGGAAGAGTGAGCTGCATTAGTACCAGCATTTAGATGGAAGGTGCACAGTATTCCTAAGTCATAGAATGCCTGCTCTCTCATAGTTACCTTGGCCTCTAAATTGTTTTGCGTATTTTTGGTGGGGGTCTTTTTTCCGGGTTTATTTTTTTTTCGTGTGTGTGTTGTTTTATGACTAGCTATAAATAAAAATTGTAGCAAGAAGTCTACTTTATTCCATGTAAGAAAAGGTGGGATTCTGAATCGTTCCTTCAATCTTGAGATGTGTTGAGGAATTAAATTTAGTCACTGTACAGCTTGGTTTCAAAGCATACCTAAATGGAATTTCCTTAGTAAAACAAGAATGGAGACTTGTTCTGCTGTCATCTCAGTAAAATAGGGAACCAGAGAGGTATACGCCACTGACGAATATTGAATGGTGAATCAAAGAATTGAAAACAGTGTTAAAATGTCAAAGGGTGTAACAGTGTCTGCAACGGATATGCTTATGCATTTTGGAGTAAAGTGAGTGGTCCACTCCTGAAGGAAATGCTGATTTATGTTTTCAGAGGGAATCCAAGTGATATTCTTTCAACTAGTTTGTGGTTACAGAAGTAACTTATCTAAATACTGTCTTGAAAGAAATAAAAAATGTACCAGGTATATGTTATGACTGTATCAAACAAGCATCAGAAAGTGACAGATTCTATAAATACCGGCCTGCTGGAACTACATGGAAATAAAGCAAAGGAAAATATAGACAAAACTTCAATTCATCTCTGTTGCTGTGTATTAGAGAGATAACTGTGAGGTAAAGCCCATATGATCAATCCCCTTGCTTTTCACGTGTGAGATGTTCAGATGTCAGCATTGTATATGGGTTCCACTGAAGCGACGCCAGGCTATGAAGGACTTGCTTGTGGTGCGCAGCCCAGCCTCATTGCATCTTCCTCAAGGCAAGCACTTAGTGAGTGCTTGCCTCTTTTCCTGGCCATGGCCCTGGAGGAGGTCCAGGCCCAGACGATGCCACTGAAGGAGATGTGCCCTCAGCCCAGGGACGTTCAGCACGGGCTCCCCCAGCCCCTAGAGGCCTCGCTGCTGGTCACAGCAGCCCCTGCCTGGCTCCTGCCTGCCCACACCGTGGGCATCCACGGCTGCTCGGGGACATGGAGCTCAGCTGGTGCTGGTGCCGTGTGGGCTTTGCTGGTGGTACCACTGAGACACAGCTGTGAGAACTCAATTTCTTTATTTGAACAAAAAACCAGGGCTAACCTCTGCCCTGGTGGACAGGGGCTGTCCAACTTCAGTTGGGGTGGGAGAGCAGGGCCAGGGGGCTTGGGGGCAGGGGTTCTCGTTTTGGAGGCATGAGTACTGGGATGTGCTGAAGATGGGGGTACATCCACGCCAGGGCAGCTGGGGAGAGCCGTGAAGAGCTGCAATGGCTCAAGCTCTCAGTGCTCGAGCTCTTCGGCTGGTCTTCTGAATCTTCACAGGAGCACCTGTGGAGAGAGGAGTGTCTGAGGCTCCAGCTGCCGCTGGCACACAGGGCCCAGAGCTGGCGAGGCTCCCCAGCACGGCTGGAGCTGCAGGCCCAGCTTGGCCCAGCTGGACAGCTGCTCCTCAAGGCCCCGGCGAGCAGGGCATGGCTCTGGGCAGGCTCCCTGGCCAGGAGCGGGCCCCAGAGCGCGTCTGCCTTTCAAGGCCAATCTGGTCCCTGCTCTTTCTCCTCCCCACCTTGCTTTGCCTCTGCCCGCTGCTCGTGGGGCTGCTCTTGGCCTCGCAGCCTCAGTGGGAGCCAGCACTGGCTGCAACCCCAGTGGGCTCCCCAGGAGAAGGCCCAGCAATGAAGAGGCACTGGGCAGCAGCAGAAGCCTCAGCAGAGTTATTTGGACAAGCGCTGACCATCCTCAACTCCACAGCAGCCTGACTGGGAGTGTTTCCTATCAGCAGCCCTTAAAAGAAGCTGTTTGAGGCAGAGATCAGCAAAACACTCACCGTTTCCTCTTCCAGCAATACCAGATTCCGGCACAGCATATCATCAGGAACAGTGCTCCACCAGCCACGATGGCCATGAACTTCATCAAGCACGGTGTTCCCCAGCAGAAAACTCTTCTCATGCTTTCCGAGATCTTCTCAGCACGTGTTGACGTGCTGACTGCGTCTGTGGGGGCACTGAGGAGTGTGAGGCCGTGCCGTGCTCCACTGCTCAGCTGGCAGCACGGTGGATACGGCCAGGACGTTCTCTGTTTCCCCCAGAGCTGGGGCCTGCAGGCACCTTGCCACGTCCTGGCACAGGGCTGCTCACTCCCCAAAGCCCTGAGACTGCGTGCGACAATTGCTCTGTGTTATGCCGGTCTTCTGCAGGCAATATGTGTCCCACAGACATGGATAAGGAAAATGCCCAGGGTTTTGGAGCTGCTCCAGGACCCACCCTTCTCCAAACCACTGCCCCTCCTGATATTCTGGGAGAGCAGGAATTTTCAGGGGATCTAAGGCCGTGCATGGCCCGTGGGGCACTTTGGGCTCCCTGTCAGCCGATGCCAAATGCCTTCGTGCAGAGCCTGGCAAGAAGCACCATGCAGGCCAGCCTGGGAACCAGCCCTGCACGGTGTGACAGCAGCAGTGCGGCAGCGAGGCTGCCATGGATCCCTTCCCTCTGTGGCGAGCATGGCGCCTCCTGATGTGCAGAGAAGGCCCCTGGCTGCTGATTCTCAGGAGAAGGCTGAGGGAAATGCACCCACCCTGATGTCTCTCCACTTCACTGAGGATTTGTTCCAGGTTTCCTTTAGGTTTGTTCTTTCTTCTCAGGGGAGCTGAAGAGAAAGTATTTCCATTTCAGATGAATGGATGCCACAAAAGCAGTGCTCAGCCTGTGGGGTCAGCAGGGACGCACTACTCACGCCTGTGAGGAGAGCCGGGCCTGCGTGCAACATCCATCAAAGGACTCGGGAAAGTCCTCCTTGCAAGCACACCTGTCATGCAACAGCCAGAGAAGCTTCTGTCATCTCTGCTGATCTGCACGGGCAGCACTGAGCTGCAGGAGCTGTGAGGGGATTGCACAGGCCGAGGGCGCAGCTCTGTCCTGGCACCTGCAGCGATGCTCCTCTGGCCCAGCTTTGGGCTCTGAGCTGGCAGGTCCCCCAGGGGCAAAGGCCTTCACCTACCCTCCTCATCTTCCTCATCATCAGGCTTAGAAATGGATCTGAGTTGTGATTCCAGATGACCTTCATCAACAGATTGACCTACAAAGAAAGGCAGGACAGAACAGCTCCCAGCACTGCAGGAGATCCTCAGGCTGCCTGGGGCGGGCAAAGGAGCCACGCAAGGCACAGGCCTGGGCCCTTCCCATCCCATCCCTTCCCTTCCCTTCCCTTCCCTTCCCTTCCCTTCCCTTCCCTTCCCTTCCCTTCCCTCCCCTTCCCTCTCTGCTCTTCTCCGGGGCTGCACAGAGCACATGGAAGGAGACACTGGCATTGCACATGGGAAGAGGATTGACAGCTAAATGCTCCTTCCTCCCACTGAGAGCCATCCTGGACACAAGAGTAGAAATTTCCAGGCCAAGATTTCCAGAATCCATCCAACTTCAGAGGATCTTAAGGGCAACGCCACATGAATATTGCTCTGGACACTGTTTACACTTGGACAATGATGATTGTGTTAGGAAAGAGTTGCTGAAAACTGACCTTCACCAAGCTCCGAGAACCTGAAACCACGGGTTAGCAGCGTTTGCAAATGCTGCAAGTCACGACCCCAGTCTAGAAGGAGCACAGATGGGAAGCGTTCCATGGTGTGCTGGGATCCCCTTCACCAGGGAGCTGAGCACTTCACTGCCAAGCAGCAGAGATGGCAGCTGAAGGCTCAGCAGGCCTCAGGCCCAGAGGCACAGCAATTACCTCTTGTGACTGTGCCTGGCTTCGCCTCCCTTCCTGCAGCAGAGGCTGCCAGTGAGCCACTGCTTTGTCCGGGAAACTCAGTGTTCAGCACAGTCTTTCTTTGCATCACTGCAGCAAGGAAAAAGGACAGGTGGATCAGATGGACTTGTTCTCCACTGGGGAGGTGCCATCTTCAGGAGGCAATGCTTGTTGAAGTCACGTCTAAGGATCAGGAGAAAGGCCAGGTTATTGGGGCTGGCCAGGGCCTCCCTCCTCCAAACAGCTGCCCCTCCTGATGTGCTGGGAGACCAGGAAATTTCTGGGCATCTAAGGTTGTGCGTGGCCCATGGTGCAGATTGGGCTCCCTGTCAGCTGATGCCAAATGCCTTCGTGCAGAGGGTGGGAACGGGCCCTGCAGGGTGTGACAGCAGCAGTGGGGCAGCGAGGCTGCCATGGATCCCTTCCCACTATGCCCGGCACAGTGTGTCCAGATGTGCAGAGAAAGGCCCCAGCTGCTGATTCTCAAGAGAAGGCTGAGGGAAATGCACCCACCACGGCGTCTCTCCACATCACTGAGGATTTCTTTCAGGTTTTTGGATCCCTTCAGGGACTTCTTTTGTCCTTCTGGTTTGTTCCTCCCTCTCAGCGGACCTTAAGAGAAAGTATTTCCATTTCAGATGAAAGGATGCCACCAAAGAAGCGCTCAGCCTGTGAGGTCAGCAGGGAGACACTACTCACCCCTGGGATGGGAGCTGGGCTTGTGTGACTCAGCCAGCAAGGGCCCATGAGGAGTCTTTTCTGCAGACACACCTGTAAGTCAACAGCCACGGAAGCTTCTGTCACCTGCTTCCTGCCATTATGTCAAGGATTATTTCTTGGTGGGATGCTGAGAACATACCTGCAGGAGGCTTCAGAGGCTGAAAATCTTCATGAAGCCAAGGTGCTGGAGAAATCTTCCTAGCCCGCTCATCTAGAAGGGAGGACAGGTGAGAACCATTTCCATGGTGTGCTGGCATGCCCTTCTACAGGGAGCTGAGCACTTCAGGGGGGTGAGCGAATGCTTTGTGTCTGCACTGCCAAGCAGCAGAGATGGCAGCTGAAGGCTCAGCAGGCCTCAGGCCCAGTGGCACAGCAATTACCTGCTGTGACTGCTCCTGGCATCACCTCCCTTCCTGCAGCAGAAGCTCCCAATGAGCCACTGCTTCCTCCGGGAAATGCTTCCTTCAGGACAGTCTCTCCTTGCATCTCTGGACAAAGGAAAAGGGACAGCTGCATCCGATGGAGTTGTTTCCCAAGGGCAAGATGCCATCTTGAGGAGGCAATGCTTGTTGAAGTCATGTCTAAGGTTCAGGAAGTCAGTCCAGCGTTGGAGCTGGGCCAGGCCCCTCCCTCCTCCAAACAGCTTCCCCTACACCTGATGGACCCCGAGACTGGGAAATTTCTGGGGATCTCAGGGTGTGCGTTGCCCGTGGTGTAGATTGGGCTCCCTGTCAGCCAATGCCAAATGCCTTCGTGCAGAGCCTGGGGAGGAGCTGCATCCAGGCCAGCCTGGGAACCAGCCCTGCACGGTGTGACAGCAGCAGTGCGGCAGCGAGGCTGCCATGGATCCCTCCCCTCTGTGCCGGGCACAGCGTGTCCAGATGTGCAGAGAAAGGCCCCAGCTGCTGATTCTCAGGGGAAGGCTGAGGGAAATGCACCCACCACGACGTCTCTCCACATCACTGAGGATTTCTTTCAGGCTTTTGGATCCCTTCAGGGACTTCTTTTGTCCTTCTGGTTTGTTCCTCGCTCTCGGTGGACCTTAAGAGAAAGTATTTCCATTTCAGATGAAAGGATGCCACCGAAGCAGCGCTCAGCCTGTGAGGTCAGCAGGGAGACACTACTCACCCCTGTGATGGGAGCTGGGCTTGTGTGACTCAACCAGCAAGGGCCCATGAGGAGTCTTTTCTGCAGACACACCTGTAAGTCAACGGCCACGGAAGCTCCTGTCACCCGGTTCCTGCCAGGTTGTCACTGATGAGTCTTTTAGGAACATTTCCAACATACCTGCAGGAGGCTCCAGCTGCATGAAATGTTCAAAAAGCCAAGGTATTGGTGAAACCTTTGCAACGCGCTCATCTGGAAGGGAGGAGAGACGAGAATCACCTTCTGCCTTAGGGAAGTGGGCACTGCAAGGGGGTCGGCTAAGGCTGTGGCAGGCAGATGTGAATGGACGTGGCCAAAGCTGTGGAGGGGCCTGGGGAGCTGTGGGCTGCCTCTGGTCCCTGTCCACACTGTTTGCTGGCCCTGGACGACATGCGTGGAGAGGAAAGCGGGGCAGCCCAAGGCCCCTGTGGGCTCTCTCCCTCTCCCAGAGGAAAGCCTCCCTAAAGCCCTATGGAAAACCATCCCCAACGCTTCCTGGGGAGAAGGGAGCGCTGTGCCAGGAAAGGGGATCCGTCGGCTCACCTGCTCCCTTCGCTCGCCGTGCAGCTGCCTGGGCAGCCCTGGCAGTCAGGGCCAGTGCCAGGAGGAGCAGGAGGAAGAGGCGCAGAGCAAGGGCCATGGTGCCTTGCCCTGTGCCAGTCGTGCAGCTCTTGCTGCCACCGCTGTCCTCACGCCGCTGTCGCAATGTCAGCGCCGCTGCTGCCGCCGCAACAGTCGTGGGCAAGGACTGACTGCTTGGTGGTTGTGGTGCTGTGCAAGCACAGGGCTCTGGGTCCTCTGTGACCTCAGAGCCTGCTGTGACGTCAAGGCTGGGGCAGGATTTTGTGGGAATGGATCTCAAGAGCTGCCCTTCCAGTGAGGAGAGTAGGTCTCTGCAGGCAGCTGCATGCAATCTCTATTTTGTTTCCCAAGACCAGAGTTATCTGACATTGGCCAAGTGAGATATTTCATGGTTCTACCTGCAATAGCAATGTCAAGTCCAAAATTCAACTCGCATTGCTGATTCCCACTGTTGCAGGCAGCACCAGCCCCATGCCAAGAGTGACTCCGTGCTGTGCACTCTGCTGGCCTTTGGCCCATATTTAAAAAGTGAAGGGCTTGATGTCCTAAGTTTTAAAAGGAATGCAACACTGGCCATCAGCATAGCTGCATGCTTTAGAGGAGACCCAAACCCACTGCACACCTTATGGGTGTCCTCAGCCACCCCAAAATCCCCCTGTGTGCCTCACGAGAGACCCCAGAGCCCTGCTTAACTTCGAGGTGTCCCTCGGCCCCTGCACACCTTTGGAGTTAGCCTAAATGAGGGGAAAAAACTGATCGTTGGGCTAAGATTTTACATTGTGGAAAGTATCATGTGGCACAGCAGCTCCACTGGGATTGTGTCTTGTTGGTTGACTTGGGGATTGAAGAAGAATGGCTTCTGTCTTCATACGACATAAAAGGAAGAGGTGTGGGGATGAAAGGACTTGAAGAGCGTTGGTGTTTAAAAGAAGGAAGCCAAGAGGATACAAGATTTGAACTTGGAGACAAAAGTAACTCATGTTGCCTTAAGTGCTTCTTTTAAAAAGCTTCAGTAGAAAAGAGTTCGGCAATGGTGGAATTTTCAACCTCTCTTCATTTGAAGGAATAATTCTCATCATTTGAAGCATTTGTTCCCTTTCTTTACCTCCCACTCTCTTAGTTGTGGACTTGGAGCATAAACTGACCTAGCAGTGTTGGCACCTTGCGTTTGTTTATGCAGGTCATAGGAAGAGTGAGCTGCATTAGTACCAGCATTTAGATGGAAGGTGCACAGTATTCCTAAGTCATAGAATGCCTGCTCTCTCATAGTTACCTTGGCCTCTAAATTGTTTTGCGTATTTTTGGTGGGGGTCTTTTTTCCGGGTTTATTTTTTTTGTGTGTGTGTTGTTTTATGACTAGCTATAAATAAAAATTGTAGCAAGAAGTCTACTTTATTCCATGTAAGAAAAGGTGGGATTCTGAATCGTTCCTTCAATCTTGAGATGTGTTGAGGAATTAAATTTAGTCACTGTACAGCTTGGTTTCAAAGCATACCTAAATGGAATTTCCTTAGTAAAACAAGAATGGAGACTTGTTCTGCTGTCATCTCAGTAAAATATGGAACCAGAGAAGTATACGCCACTGACGAATATTGAATGGTGAATCAAAGAATTGAAAACAGTGTTAAAATGTCAAAGGGTGTAACAGTGTCTGCAACGGATATGCTTATGCATTTTGGAGTAAAGTGAGTGGTCCACTCCTGAAGGAAATGCTGATTTATGTTTTCAGAGGGAATCCAAGTGATATTCTTTCAACTAGTTTGTGGTTACAGAAGTAACTTATCTAAATACTGTCTTGAAAGAAATAAAAAATGTACCAGGTATATGTTATGACTGTATCAAACAAGCATCAGAAAGTGACAGATTCTATAAATACCGGCCTGCTGGAACTACATGGAAATAAAGCAAAGGAAAATATAGACAAAACTTCAATTCATCTCTGTTGCTGTGTATTAGAGAGATAACTGTGAGGTAAAGCCCATATGATCAATCCCCTTGCTTTTCACGTGTGAGATGTTCAGATGTCAGCATTGTATATGGGTTCCACTGAAGCGACGCCAGGCTATGAAGGACTTGCTTGTGGTGCGCAGCCCAGCCTCATTGCATCTTCCTCAAGGCAAGCACTTAGTGAGTGCTTGCCTCTTTTCCTGGCCATGGCCCTGGAGGAGGTCCAGGCCCAGACGATGCCACTGAAGGAGATGTGCCCTCAGCCCAGGGACGTTCAGCACGGGCTCCCCCAGCCCCTAGAGGCCTCGCTGCTGGTCACAGCAGCCCCTGCCTGGCTCCTGCCTGCCCACACCGTGGGCATCCACGGCTGCTCGGGGACATGGAGCTCAGCTGGTGCTGGTGCCGTGTGGGCTTTGCTGGTGGTACCACTGAGACACAGCTGTGAGAACTCAATTTCTTTATTTGAACAAAAAACCAGGGCTAACCTCTGCCCTGGTGGACAGGGGCTGTCCAACTTCAGTTGGGGTGGGAGAGCAGGGCCAGGGGGCTTGGGGGCAGGGGTTCTCGTTTTGGAGGCATGAGTACTGGGATGTGCTGAAGATGGGGGTACATCCACGCCAGGGCAGCTGGGGAGAGCCGTGAAGAGCTGCAATGGCTCAAGCTCTCAGTGCTCGAGCTCTTCGGCTGGTCTTCTGAATCTTCACAGGAGCACCTGTGGAGAGACGAGTGTCTGAGGCTCCAGCTGCCGCTGGCACACAGGGCCCAGAGCTGGCGAGGCTCCCCAGCACGGCTGGAGCTGCAGGCCCAGCTTGGCCCAGCTGGACAGCTGCTCCTCAAGGCCCCGGCGAGCAGGGCATGGCTCTGGGCAGGCTCCCTGGCCAGGAGCGGGCCCCAGAGCGCGTCTGCCTTTCAAGGCCAATCTGGTCCCTGCTCTTTCTCCTCCCCACCTTGCTTTGCCTCTGCCCGCTGCTCGTGGGGCTGCTCTTGGCCTCGCAGCCTCAGTGGGAGCCAGCACTGGCTGCAACCCCAGTGGGCTCCCCAGGAGAAGGCCCAGCAATGAAGAGGCACTGGGCAGCAGCAGAAGCCTCAGCAGAGTTATTTGGACAAGCGCTGACCATCCTCAACTCCACAGCAGCCTGACTGGGAGTGTTTCCTATCAGCAGCCCTTAAAAGAAGCTGTTTGAGGCAGAGATCAGCAAAACACTCACCGTTTCCTCTTCCAGCAATACCAGATTCCGGCACAGCATATCATCAGGAACAGTGCTCCACCAGCCACGATGGCCATGAACTTCATCAAGCACGGTGTTCCCCAGCAGAAAACTCTTCTCATGCTTTCCGAGATCTTCTCAGCACGTGTTGACGTGCTGACTGCGTCTGTGGGGGCACTGAGGAGTGTGAGGCCGTGCCGTGCTCCACTGCTCAGCTGGCAGCACGGTGGATACGGCCAGGACGTTCTCTGTTTCCCCCAGAGCTGGGGCCTGCAGGCACCTTGCCACGTCCTGGCACAGGGCTGCTCACTCCCCAAAGCCCTGAGACTGCGTGCGACAATTGCTCTGTGTTATGCCGGTCTTCTGCAGGCAATATGTGTCCCACAGACATGGATAAGGAAAATGCCCAGGGTTTTGGAGCTGCTCCAGGACCCACCCTTCTCCAAACCACTGCCCCTCCTGATATTCTGGGAGAGCAGGAATTTTCAGGGGATCTAAGGCCGTGCATGGCCCGTGGGGCACTTTGGGCTCCCTGTCAGCCGATGCCAAATGCCTTCGTGCAGAGCCTGGCAAGAAGCACCATGCAGGCCAGCCTGGGAACCAGCCCTGCACGGTGTGACAGCAGCAGTGCGGCAGCGAGGCTGCCATGGATCCCTTCCCTCTGTGGCGAGCATGGCGCCTCCTGATGTGCAGAGAAGGCCCCTGGCTGCTGATTCTCAGGAGAAGGCTGAGGGAAATGCACCCACCCTGATGTCTCTCCACTTCACTGAGGATTTGTTCCAGGTTTCCTTTAGGTTTGTTCTTTCTTCTCAGGGGAGCTGAAGACAAAGTATTTCCATTTCAGATGAATGGATGCCACAAAAGCAGTGCTCAGCCTGTGCGGTCAGCAGGGACGCACTACTCACGCCTGTGAGGAGAGCCGGGCCTGCGTGCAACATCCATCAAAGGACTCGGGAAAGTCCTCCTTGCAAGCACACCTGTCATGCAACAGCCAGAGAAGCTTCTGTCATCTCTGCTGATCTGCACGGGCAGCACTGAGCTGCAGGAGCTGTGAGGGGATTGCACAGGCCGAGGGCGCAGCTCTGTCCTGGCACCTGCAGCGATGCTCCTCTGGCCCAGCTTTGGGCTCTGAGCTGGCAGGTCCCCCAGGGGCAAAGGCCTTCACCTACCCTCCTCATCTTCCTCATCATCAGGCTTAGAAATGGATCTGAGTTGTGATTCCAGATGACCTTCATCAACAGATTGACCTACAAAGAAAGGCAGGACAGAACAGCTCCCAGCACTGCAGGAGATCCTCAGGCTGCCTGGGGCGGGCAAAGGAGCCACGCAAGGCACAGGCCTGGGCCCTTCCCATCCCATCCCTTCCCTTCCCTTCCCTTCCCTTCCCTTCCCTTCCCTTCCCTTCCCTCCCCTTCCCTCTCTGCTCTTCTCCGGGGCTGCACAGAGCACATGGAAGGAGACACTGGCATTGCACATGGGAAGAGGATTGACAGCTAAATGCTCCTTCCTCCCACTGAGAGCCATCCTGGACACAAGAGTAGAAATTTCCAGGCCAAGATTTCCAGAATCCATCCAACTTCAGAGGATCTTAAGGGCAACGCCACATGAATATTGCTCTGGACACTGTTTACACTTGGACAATGATGATTGTGTTAGGAAAGAGTTGCTGAAAACTGACCTTCACCAAGCTCCGAGAACCTGAAACCACGGGTTAGCAGCGTTTGCAAATGCTGCAAGTCACGACCCCAGTCTAGAAGGAGCACAGATGGGAAGCGTTCCATGGTGTGCTGGGATCCCCTTCACCAGGGAGCTGAGCACTTCACTGCCAAGCAGCAGAGATGGCAGCTGAAGGCTCAGCAGGCCTCAGGCCCAGAGGCACAGCAATTACCTCTTGTGACTGTGCCTGGCTTCGCCTCCCTTCCTGCAGCAGAGGCTGCCAGTGAGCCACTGCTTTGTCCGGGAAACTCAGTGTTCAGCACAGTCTTTCTTTGCATCACTGCAGCAAGGAAAAAGGACAGGTGGATCAGATGGACTTGTTCTCCACTGGGGAGGTGCCATCTTCAGGAGGCAATGCTTGTTGAAGTCACGTCTAAGGATCAGGAGAAAGGCCAGGTTATTGGGGCTGGCCAGGGCCTCCCTCCTCCAAACAGCTGCCCCTCCTGATGTGCTGGGAGACCAGGAAATTTCTGGGCATCTAAGGTTGTGCGTGGCCCATGGTGCAGATTGGGCTCCCTGTCAGCTGATGCCAAATGCCTTCGTGCAGAGGGTGGGAACGGGCCCTGCAGGGTGTGACAGCAGCAGTGGGGCAGCGAGGCTGCCATGGATCCCTTCCCACTATGCCCGGCACAGTGTGTCCAGATGTGCAGAGAAAGGCCCCAGCTGCTGATTCTCAAGAGAAGGCTGAGGGAAATGCACCCACCACGGCGTCTCTCCACATCACTGAGGATTTCTTTCAGGTTTTTGGATCCCTTCAGGGACTTCTTTTGTCCTTCTGGTTTGTTCCTCCCTCTCAGCGGACCTTAAGAGAAAGTATTTCCATTTCAGATGAAAGGATGCCACCGAAGCAGCGCTCAGCCTGTGAGGTCAGCAGGGAGACACTACTCACCCCTGGGATGGGAGCTGGGCTTGTGTGACTCAGCCAGCAAGGGCCCATGAGGAGTCTTTTCTGCAGACACACCTGTAAGTCAACAGCCACGGAAGCTTCTGTCACCTGCTTCCTGCCATTATGTCAAGGATTATTTCTTGGTGGGATGCTGAGAACATACCTGCAGGAGGCTTCAGAGGCTGAAAATCTTCATGAAGCCAAGGTGCTGGAGAAATCTTCCTAGCCCGCTCATCTAGAAGGGAGGACAGGTGAGAACCATTTCCATGGTGTGCTGGCATGCCCTTCTACAGGGAGCTGAGCACTTCAGGGGGGTGAGCGAATGCTTTGTGTCTGCACTGCCAAGCAGCAGAGATGGCAGCTGAAGGCTCAGCAGGCCTCAGGCCCAGTGGCACAGCAATTACCTGCTGTGACTGGTCCTGGCATCACCTCCCTTCCTGCAGCAGAGGCTCCCAATGAGCCACTGCTTCCTCCGGGAAATGCTTCCTTCAGGACAGTCTCTCCTTGCATCTCTGGACAAAGGAAAAGGGACAGCTGCATCCGATGGAGTTGTTTCCCAAGGGGAAGATGCCATCTTGAGGAGGCAATGCTTGTTGAAGTCATGTCTAAGGTTCAGGAAGTCAGTCCAGCGTTGGAGCTGGGCCAGGCCCCTCCCTCCTCCAAACAGCTGCCCCTACACCTGATGGACCCCGAGACTGGGAAATTTCTGGGGATCTCAGGGTGTGCGTTGCCCGTGGTGTAGATTGGGCTCCCTGTCAGCCGATGCCAAATGCCTTCGTGCAGAGCCTGGGGAGGAGCTGCATCCAGGCCAGCCTGGGAACCAGCCCTGCACGGTGTGACAGCAGCAGTGCGGCAGCGAGGCTGCCATGGATCCCTTCCCTCTGTGCCGGGCACGGCGTGTCCAGATGTGCAGAGAAAGGCCCCAGCTGCTGATTCTCAGGGGAAGGCTGAGGGAAATGCACCCACCACGACGTCTCTCCACATCACTGAGGATTTCTTTCAGGCTTTTGGATCCCTTCAGGGACTTCTTGTGCCCTTCAGGTTTGTTCCTCCCTCTCGGCAGACCTTAAGAGAAAGTATTTCCATTTCAGATGAAAGGATGCCACCGAAGCAGCGCTCAGCCTGTGAGGTCAGCAGGGAGACACTACTCACCCCTGGGATGGGAGCTGGGCTTGTGTGACTCAGCCAGCAAGGGCCCATGAGGAGTCTTTTCTGCAGACACACCTGTAACTCAACGGCCACGGAAGCTCCTGTCACCCGGTTCCTGCCAGGTTGTCACTGATGAGTCTTTTAGGAACATTTCCAACATACCTGCAGGAGGCTCCAGCTGCATGAAATGTTCAAAAAGCCAAGGTATTGGTGAAACCTTTGCAACGCGCTCATCTGGAAGGGAGGAGAGACGAGAATCACCTTCTGCCTTAGGGAAGTGGGCACTGCAAGGGGGTCGGCTAAGGCTGTGGGTGGCAGATGTGAATGGACATGGCCAAAGCTGCGGAGGGGCCTGGGGAGCTGTGGGCTGCCTCTGGTCCCTGTCCACACTGTTTGCTGGCCCTGGACGACATGCGTGGAGAGGAAAGCGGGGCAGCCCAAGGCCCCTGTGGGCTCTCTCCCTCTCCCAGAGGAAAGCCTCCCTAAAGCCCTATGGAAAACCATCCCCAACGCTTCCTGGGGAGAAGGGAGCACTGTGCCAGGAAAGGGGATCCGTCGGCTCACCTGCTCCCTTCGCTCGCCGTGCAGCTGCCTGGGCAGCCCTGGCAGTCAGGGCCAGTGCCAGGAGGAGCAGGAGGAAGAGGCGCAGAGCAAGGGCCATGGTGCCTTGCCCTGTGCCAGTCGTGCAGCTCTTGCTGCCACCGCTGTCCTCACGCCGCTGTCGCAATGTCAGCACCGCTGCCGCCGCTGCTGCCGCCGCAACAGTTGTGGGCAAGGACTGACTGCTTGGTGGTTGTGGTGCTGTGCAAGCACAGGGCTCTGGGTCCTCTGTGACCTCAGAGCCTGCTGTGACGTCAAGGCTGGGGCAGGATTTTGTGGGAATGGATCTCAAGAGCTGCCCTTCCAGTGAGGAGAGTAGGTCTCTGCAGGCAGCTGCATGCAATCTCTATTTTGTTTCCCAAGACCAGAGTTATCTGACATTGGCCAAGTGAGATATTTCATGGTTCTACCTGCAATAGCAATGTCAAGTCCAAAATTCAACTCGCATTGCTGATTCCCACTGTTGCAGGCAGCACCAGCCCCATGCCAAGAGTGACTCCGTGCTGTGCACTCTGCTGGCCTTTGGCCCATATTTAAAAAGTGAAGGGCTTGATGTCCTAAGTTTTAAAAGGAATGCAACACTGGTCATCAGCATAGCTGCATGCTTTAGAGGAGACCCAAACCCACTGCACACCTTATGGGTGTCCTCAGCCACCCCAAAATCCCCCTGTGTGCCTCACGAGAGACCCCAGAGCCCTGCTTAACTTCGAGGTGTCCCTCGGCCCCTGCACACCTTTGGAGTTAGCCTAAATGAGGGGAAAAAACTGATCGTTGGGCTAAGATTTTACATTGTGGAAAGTATCATGTGGCACAGCAGCTCCACTGGGATTGTGTCTTGTTGGTTGACTTGGGGATTGAAGAAGAATGGCTTCTGTCTTCATACGACATAAAAGGAAGAGGTGTGGGGATGAAAGGACTTGAAGAGCGTTGGTGTTTAAAAGAAGGAAGCCAAGAGGATACAAGATTTGAACTTGGAGACAAAAGTAACTCATGTTGCCTTAAGTGCTTCTTTTAAAAAGCTTCAGTAGAAAAGAGTTCGGCAATGGTGGAATTTTCAACCTCTCTTCATTTGAAGGAATAATTCTCATCATTTGAAGCATTTGTTCCCTTTCTTTACCTCCCACTCTCTTAGTTGTGGACTTGGAGCATAAACTGACCTAGCAGTGTTGGCACCTTGCGTTTGTTTATGCAGGTCATAGGAAGAGTGAGCTGCATTAGTACCAGCATTTAGATGGAAGGTGCACAGTATTCCTAAGTCATAGAATGCCTGCTCTCTCATAGTTACCTTGGCCTCTAAATTGTTTTGCGTATTTTTGGTGGGGGTCTTTTTTCCGGGTTTATTTTTTTTTCGTGTGTGTGTTGTTTTATGACTAGCTATAAATAAAAATTGTAGCAAGAAGTCTACTTTATTCCATGTAAGAAAAGGTGGGATTCTGAATCGTTCCTTCAATCTTGAGATGTGTTGAGGAATTAAATTTAGTCACTGTACAGCTTGGTTTCAAAGCATACCTAAATGGAATTTCCTTAGTAAAACAAGAATGGAGACTTGTTCTGCTGTCATCTCAGTAAAATAGGGAACCAGAGAAGTATACGCCACTGACGAATATTGAATGGTGAATCAAAGAATTGAAAACAGTGTTAAAATGTCAAAGGGTGTAACAGTGTCTGCAACGGATATGCTTATGCATTTTGGAGTAAAGTGAGTGGTCCACTCCTGAAGGAAATGCTGATTTATGTTTTCAGAGGGAATCCAAGTGATATTCTTTCAACTAGTTTGTGGTTACAGAAGTAACTTATCTAAATACTGTCTTGAAAGAAATAAAAAATGTACCAGGTATATGTTATGACTGTATCAAACAAGCATCAGAAAGTGACAGATTCTATAAATACCGGCCTGCTGGAACTACATGGAAATAAAGCAAAGGAAAATATAGACAAAACTTCAATTCATCTCTGTTGCTGTGTATTAGAGAGATAACTGTGAGGTAAAGCCCATATGATCAATCCCCTTGCTTTTCACGTGTGAGATGTTCAGATGTCAGCATTGTATATGGGTTCCACTGAAGCGACGCCAGGCTATGAAGGACTTGCTTGTGGTGCGCAGCCCAGCCTCATTGCATCTTCCTCAAGGCAAGCACTTAGTGAGTGCTTGCCTCTTTTCCTGGCCATGGCCCTGGAGGAGGTCCAGGCCCAGACGATGCCACTGAAGGAGATGTGCCCTCAGCCCAGGGACGTTCAGCACGGGCTCCCCCAGCCCCTAGAGGCCTCGCTGCTGGTCACAGCAGCCCCTGCCTGGCTCCTGCCTGCCCACACCGTGGGCATCCACGGCTGCTCGGGGACATGGAGCTCAGCTGGTGCTGGTGCCGTGTGGGCTTTGCTGGTGGTACCACTGAGACACAGCTGTGAGAACTCAATTTCTTTATTTGAACAAAAAACCAGGGCTAACCTCTGCCCTGGTGGACAGGGGCTGTCCAACTTCAGTTGGGGTGGGAGAGCAGGGCCAGGGGGCTTGGGGGCAGGGGTTCTCGTTTTGGAGGCATGAGTACTGGGATGTGCTGAAGATGGGGGTACATCCACGCCAGGGCAGCTGGGGAGAGCCGTGAAGAGCTGCAATGGCTCAAGCTCTCAGTGCTCGAGCTCTTCGGCTGGTCTTCTGAATCTTCACAGGAGCACCTGTGGAGAGACGAGTGTCTGAGGCTCCAGCTGCCGCTGGCACACAGGGCCCAGAGCTGGCGAGGCTCCCCAGCACGGCTGGAGCTGCAGGCCCAGCTTGGCCCAGCTGGACAGCTGCTCCTCAAGGCCCCGGCGAGCAGGGCATGGCTCTGGGCAGGCTCCCTGGCCAGGAGCGGGCCCCAGAGCGCGTCTGCCTTTCAAGGCCAATCTGGTCCCTGCTCTTTCTCCTCCCCACCTTGCTTTGCCTCTGCCCGCTGCTCGTGGGGCTGCTCTTGGCCACGCAGCCTCAGTGGGAGCCAGCACTGGCTGCAACCCCAGTGGGCTCCCCAGGAGAAGGCCCAGCAATGAAGAGGCACTGGGCAGCAGCAGAAGCCTCAGCAGAGTTATTTGGACAAGCGCTGACCATCCTCAACTCCACAGCAGCCTGACTGGGAGTGTTTCCTATCAGCAGCCCTTAAAAGAAGCTGTTTGAGGCAGAGATCAGCAAAACACTCACCGTTTCCTCTTCCAGCAATACCAGATTCCGGCACAGCATATCATCAGGAACAGTGCTCCACCAGCCACGATGGCCATGAACTTCATCAAGCACGGTGTTCCCCAGCAGAAAACTCTTCTCATGCTTTCCGAGATCTTCTCAGCACGTGTTGACGTGCTGACTGCGTCTGTGGGGGCAATGAGGAGTGTGAGGCCGTGCCGTGCTCCACTGCTCAGCTGGCAGCACGGTGGATACGGCCAGGACGTTCTCTGTTTCCCCCAGAGCTGGGGCCTGCAGGCACCTTGCCACGTCCTGGCACAGGGCTGCTCACTCCCCAAAGCCCTGAGACTGCGTGCGACAATTGCTCTGTGTTATGCCGGTCTTCTGCAGGCAATATGTGTCCCACAGACATGGATAAGGAAAATGCCCAGGGTTTTGGAGCTGCTCCAGGACCCACCCTTCTCCAAACCACTGCCCCTCCTGATATTCTGGGAGAGCAGGAATTTTCAGGGGATCTAAGGCCGTGCATGGCCCGTGGGGCACTTTGGGCTCCCTGTCAGCCGATGCCAAATGCCTTCGTGCAGAGCCTGGCAAGAAGCACCATGCAGGCCAGCCTGGGAACCAGCCCTGCACGGTGTGACAGCAGCAGTGCGGCAGCGAGGCTGCCATGGATCCCTTCCCTCTGTGGCGAGCATGGCGCCTCCTGATGTGCAGAGAAGGCCCCTGGCTGCTGATTCTCAGGAGAAGGCTGAGGGAAATGCACCCACCCTGATGTCTCTCCACTTCACTGAGGATTTGTTCCAGGTTTCCTTTAGGTTTGTTCTTTCTTCTCAGGGGAGCTGAAGACAAAGTATTTCCATTTCAGATGAATGGATGCCACAAAAGCAGTGCTCAGCCTGTGCGGTCAGCAGGGACGCACTACTCACGCCTGTGAGGGGAGCCGGGCCTGCGTGCAACATCCATCAAAGGACTCGGGAAAGTCCTCCTTGCAAGCACACCTGTCATGCAACAGCCAGAGAAGCTTCTGTCATCTCTGCTGATCTGCACGGGCAGCACTGAGCTGCAGGAGCTGTGAGGGGATTGCACAGGCCGAGGGCGCAGCTCTGTCCTGGCACCTGCAGCGATGCTCCTCTGGCCCAGCTTTGGGCTCTGAGCTGGCAGGTCCCCCAGGGGCAAAGGCCTTCACCTACCCTCCTCATCTTCCTCATCATCAGGCTTAGAAATGGATCTGAGTTGTGATTCCAGATGACCTTCATCAACAGATTGACCTACAAAGAAAGGCAGGACAGAACAGCTCCCAGCACTGCAGGAGATCCTCAGGCTGCCTGGGGCGGGCAAAGGAGCCACGCAAGGCACAGGCCTGCGCCCTTCCCTTCCCTTCCCTTCCCTTCCCTTCCCTTCCCTCTCTGCTCTTCTCCGGGGCTGCACAGAGCACATGGAAGGAGACACTGGCATTGCACATGGGAAGAGGATTGACAGCTAAATGCTCCTTCCTCCCACTGAGAGCCATCCTGGACACAAGAGTAGAAATTTCCAGGCCAAGATTTCCAGAATCCATCCATCTTCAGAGGATCTTAAGGGCAACGCCACATGAATATTGCTCTGGACACTGTTTACACTTGGACAATGATGATTGTGTTAGGAAAGAGTTGCTGAAAACTGACCTTCACCAAGCTCCGAGAACCTGAAACCACGGGTTAGCAGCGTTTGCAAATGCTGCAAGTCACGACCCCAGTCTAGAAGGAGCACAGATGGGAAGCGTTCCATGGTGTGCTGGGATCCCCTTCACCAGGGAGCTGAGCACTTCACTGCCAAGCAGCAGAGATGGCAGCTGAAGGCTCAGCAGGCCTCAGGCCCAGAGGCACAGCAATTACCTCTTGTGACTGTGCCTGGCTTCGCCTCCCTTCCTGCAGCAGAGGCTGCCAGTGAGCCACTGCTTTGTCCGGGAAACTCAGTGTTCAGCACAGTCTTTCTTTGCATCACTGCAGCAAGGAAAAAGGACAGGTGGATCAGATGGACTTGTTCTCCACTGGGGAGGTGCCATCTTCAGGAGGCAATGCTTGTTGAAGTCACGTCTAAGGATCAGGAGAAAGGCCAGGTTATTGGGGCTGGCCAGGGCCTCCCTCCTCCAAACAGCTGCCCCTCCTGATGTGCTGGGAGACCAGGAAATTTCTGGGCATCTAAGGTTGTGCGTGGCCCATGGTGCAGATTGGGCTCCCTGTCAGCTGATGCCAAATGCCTTCGTGCAGAGGGTGGGAACGGGCCCTGCAGGGTGTGACAGCAGCAGTGGGGCAGCGAGGCTGCCATGGATCCCTTCCCACTATGCCCGGCACAGTGTGTCCAGATGTGCAGAGAAAGCCCCCAGCTGCTGATTCTCAAGAGAAGGCTGAGGGAAATGCACCCACCACGGCGTCTCTCCACATCACTGAGGATTTCTTTCAGGTTTTTGGATCCCTTCAGGGACTTCTTTTGTCCTTCTGGTTTGTTCCTCCCTCTCAGCGGACCTTAAGAGAAAGTATTTCCATTTCAGATGAAAGGATGCCACCGAAGCAGCGCTCAGCCTGTGAGGTCAGCAGGGAGACACTACTCACCCCTGGGATGGGAGCTGGGCTTGTGTGACTCAGCCAGCAAGGGCCCATGAGGAGTCTTTTCTGCAGACACACCTGTAACTCAACAGCCACGGAAGCTTCTGTCACCTGCTTCCTGCCATTATGTCAAGGATTATTTCTTGGTGGGATGCTGAGAACATACCTGCAGGAGGCTTCAGAGGCTGAAAATCTTCATGAAGCCAAGGTGCTGGAGAAATCTTCCTAGCCCGCTCATCTAGAAGGGAGGACAGGTGAGAACCATTTCCATGGTGTGCTGGCATGCCCTTCTACAGGGAGCTGAGCACTTCAGGGGGGTGAGCGAATGCTTTGTGTCTGCACTGCCAAGCAGCAGAGATGGCAGCTGAAGGCTCAGCAGGCCTCAGGCCCAGTGGCACAGCAATTACCTGCTGTGACTGGTCCTGGCATCACCTCCCTTCCTGCAGCAGAGGCTCCCAATGAGCCACTGCTTCCTCCGGGAAATGCTTCCTTCAGGACAGTCTCTCCTTGCATCTCTGGACAAAGGAAAAGGGACAGCTGCATCCGATGGAGTTGTTTCCCAAGGGGAAGATGCCATCTTGAGGAGGCAATGCTTCTTGAAGTCATGTCTAAGGTTCAGGAAGTCAGTCCAGCGTTGGAGCTGGGCCAGGCCCCTCCCTCCTCCAAACAGCTGCCCCTACACCTGATGGACCCCGAGACTGGGAAATTTCTGGGGATCTCAGGGTGTGCGTTGCCCGTGGTGTAGATTGGGCTCCCTGTCAGCCGATGCCAAATGCCTTCGTGCAGAGCCTGGGGAGGAGCTGCATCCAGGCCAGCCTGGGAACCAGCCCTGCACGGTGTGACAGCAGCAGTGCGGCAGCGAGGCTGCCATGGATCCCTTCCCTCTGTGCCGGGCACGGCGTGTCCAGATGTGCAGAGAAAGGCCCCAGCTGCTGATTCTCAGGGGAAGGCTGAGGGAAATGCACCCACCACGACGTCTCTCCACATCACTGAGGATTTCTTTCAGGCTTTTGGATCCCTTCAGGGACTTCTTGTGCCCTTCAGGTTTGTTCCTCCCTCTCGGCGGACCTTAAGAGAAAGGATTTCCATTTCAGATGAAAGGATGCCACCGAAGCAGCGCTCAGCCTGTGAGGTCAGCAGGGAGACACTACTCACCCCTGGGATGGGAGCTGGGCTTGTGTGACTCAACCAGCAAGGGCCCATGAGGAGTCTTTTCTGCAGACACACCTGTAAGTCAACGGCCACGGAAGCTCCTGTCACCCAGTTCCTGCCAGGTTGTCACTGATGAGTCTTTTAGGAACATTTCCAACATACCTGCAGGAGGCTCCAGCTGCATGAAATGTTCAAAAAGCCAAGGTATTGGTGAAACATTTGCAACGCGCTCATCTGGAAGGGAGGAGAGACGAGAATCACCTTCTGCCTTAGGGAAGTGGGCACTGCAAAGGGGTCGGCTAAGGCTGTGGCAGGCAGATGTGAATGGACGTGGCCAAAGCTGCGGAGGGGCCTGGGGAGCTGTGGGCTGCCTCTGGTCCCTGTCCACACTGTTTGCTGGCCCTGGACGACATGCGTGGAGAGGAAAGCGGGGCAGCCCAAGGCCCCTGTGGGCTCTCTCCCTCTCCCAGAGGAAAGCCTCCCTAAAGCCCTATGGAAAACCATCCCCAACGCTTCCTGGGGAGAAGGGAGAGCTGTGCCAGGAAAGGGGATCCGTCGGCTCACCTGCTCCCTTCGCTCGCCGTGCAGCTGCCTGGGCAGCCCTGGCAGTCAGGGCCAGTGCCAGGAGGAGCAGGAGGAAGAGGCGCAGAGCAAGGGCCATGGTGCCTTGCCCTGTGCCAGTCGTGCAGCTCTTGCTGCCACCGCTGTCCTCACGCCGCTGTCGCAATGTCAGCACCGCTGCCGCCGCTGCTGCCGCCGCAACAGTCGTGGGCAAGGACTGACTGCTTGGTGGTTGTGGTGCTGTGCAAGCACAGGGCTCTGGGTCCTCTGTGACCTCAGAGCCTGCTGTGACGTCAAGGCTGGGGCAGGATTTTGTGGGAATGGATCTCAAGAGCTGCCCTTCCAGTGAGGAGAGTAGGTCTCTGCAGGCAGCTGCATGCAATCTCTATTTTGTTTCCCAAGACCAGAGTTATCTGACATTGGCCAAGTGAGATATTTCATGGTTCTACCTGCAATAGCAATGTCAAGTCCAAAATTCAACTCGCATTGCTGATTCCCACTGTTGCAGGCAGCACCAGCCCCATGCCAAGAGTGACTCCGTGCTGTGCACTCTGCTGGCCTTTGGCCCATATTTAAAAAGTGAAGGGCTTGATGTCCTAAGTTTTAAAAGGAATGCAACACTGGCCATCAGCATAGCTGCATGCTTTAGAGGAGACCCAAACCCACTGCACACCTTATGGGTGTCCTCAGCCACCCCAAAATCCCCCTGTGTGCCTCACGAGAGACCCCAGAGCCCTGCTTAACTTCGAGGTGTCCCTCGGCCCCTGCACACCTTTGGAGTTAGCCTAAATGAGGGGAAAAAACTGATCGTTGGGCTAAGATTTTACATTGTGGAAAGTATCATGTGGCACAGCAGCTCCACTGGGATTGTGTCTTGTTGGTTGACTTGGGGATTGAAGAAGAATGGCTTCTGTCTTCATACGACATAAAAGGAAGAGGTGTGGGGATGAAAGGACTTGAAGAGCGTTGGTGTTTAAAAGAAGGAAGCCAAGAGGATACAAGATTTGAACTTGGAGACAAAAGTAACTCATGTTGCCTTAAGTGCTTCTTTTAAAAAGCTTCAGTAGAAAAGAGTTCGGCAATGGTGGAATTTTCAACCTCTCTTCATTTGAAGGAATAATTCTCATCATTTGAAGCATTTGTTCCCTTTCTTTACCTCCCACTCTCTTAGTTGTGGACTTGGAGCATAAACTGACCTAGCAGTGTTGGCACCTTGCGTTTGTTTATGCAGGTCATAGGAAGAGTGAGCTGCATTAGTACCAGCATTTAGATGGAAGGTGCACAGTATTCCTAAGTCATAGAATGCCTGCTCTCTCATAGTTACCTTGGCCTCTAAATTGTTTTGCGTATTTTTGGTGGGGGTCTTTTTTCCGGGTTTATTTTTTTTGTGTGTGTGTTGTTTTATGACTAGCTATAAATAAAAATTGTAGCAAGAAGTCTACTTTATTCCATGTAAGAAAAGGTGGGATTCTGAATCGTTCCTTCAATCTTGAGATGTGTTGAGGAATTAAATTTAGTCACTGTACAGCTTGGTTTCAAAGCATACCTAAATGGAATTTCCTTAGTAAAACAAGAATGGAGACTTGTTCTGCTGTCATCTCAGTAAAATATGGAACCAGAGAAGTATACGCCACTGACGAATATTGAATGGTGAATCAAAGAATTGAAAACAGTGTTAAAATGTCAAAGGGTGTAACAGTGTCTGCAACGGATATGCTTATGCATTTTGGAGTAAAGTGAGTGGTCCACTCCTGAAGGAAATGCTGATTTATGTTTTCAGAGGGAATCCAAGTGATATTCTTTCAACTAGTTTGTGGTTACAGAAGTAACTTATCTAAATACTGTCTTGAAAGAAATAAAAAATGTACCAGGTATATGTTATGACTGTATCAAACAAGCATCAGAAAGTGACAGATTCTATAAATACCGGCCTGCTGGAACTACATGGAAATAAAGCAAAGGAAAATATAGACAAAACTTCAATTCATCTCTGTTGCTGTGTATTAGAGAGATAACTGTGAGGTAAAGCCCATATGATCAATCCCCTTGCTTTTCACGTGTGAGATGTTCAGATGTCAGCATTGTATATGGGTTCCACTGAAGCGACGCCAGGCTATGAAGGACTTGCTTGTGGTGCGCAGCCCAGCCTCATTGCATCTTCCTCAAGGCAAGCACTTAGTGAGTGCTTGCCTCTTTTCCTGGCCATGGCCCTGGAGGAGGTCCAGGCCCAGACGATGCCACTGAAGGAGATGTGCCCTCAGCCCAGGGACGTTCAGCACGGGCTCCCCCAGCCCCTAGAGGCCTCGCTGCTGGTCACAGCAGCCCCTGCCTGGCTCCTGCCTGCCCACACCGTGGGCATCCACGGCTGCTCGGGGACATGGAGCTCAGCTGGTGCTGGTGCCGTGTGGGCTTTGCTGGTGGTACCACTGAGACACAGCTGTGAGAACTCAATTTCTTTATTTGAACAAAAAACCAGGGCTAACCTCTGCCCTGGTGGACAGGGGCTGTCCAACTTCAGTTGGGGTGGGAGAGCAGGGCCAGGGGGCTTGGGGGCAGGGGTTCTCGTTTTGGAGGCATGAGTACTGGGATGTGCTGAAGATGGGGGTACATCCACGCCAGGGCAGCTGGGGAGAGCCGTGAAGAGCTGCAATGGCTCAAGCTCTCAGTGCTCGAGCTCTTCGGCTGGTCTTCTGAATCTTCACAGGAGCACCTGTGGAGAGAGGAGTGTCTGAGGCTCCAGCTGCCGCTGGCACACAGGGCCCAGAGCTGGCGAGGCTCCCCAGCACGGCTGGAGCTGCAGGCCCAGCTTGGCCCAGCTGGACAGCTGCTCCTCAAGGCCCCGGCGAGCAGGGCATGGCTCTGGGCAGGCTCCCTGGCCAGGAGCGGGCCCCAGAGCGCGTCTGCCTTTCAAGGCCAATCTGGTCCCTGCTCTTTCTCCTCCCCACCTTGCTTTGCCTCTGCCCGCTGCTCGTGGGGCTGCTCTTGGCCACGCAGCCTCAGTGGGAGCCAGCACTGGCTGCAACCCCAGTGGGCTCCCCAGGAGAAGGCCCAGCAATGAAGAGGCACTGGGCAGCAGCAGAAGCCTCAGCAGAGTTATTTGGACAAGCGCTGACCATCCTCAACTCCACAGCAGCCTGACTGGGAGTGTTTCCTATCAGCAGCCCTTAAAAGAAGCTGTTTGAGGCAGAGATCAGCAAAACACTCACCGTTTCCTCTTCCAGCAATACCAGATTCCGGCACAGCATATCATCAGGAACAGTGCTCCACCAGCCACGATGGCCATGAACTTCATCAAGCACGGTGTTCCCCAGCAGAAAACTCTTCTCATGCTTTCCGAGATCTTCTCAGCACGTGTTGACGTGCTGACTGCGTCTGTGGGGGCACTGAGGAGTGTGAGGCCGTGCCGTGCTCCACTGCTCAGCTGGCAGCACGGTGGATACGGCCAGGACGTTCTCTGTTTCCCCCAGAGCTGGGGCCTGCAGGCACCTTGCCACGTCCTGGCACAGGGCTGCTCACTCCCCAAAGCCCTGAGACTGCGTGCGACAATTGCTCTGTGTTATGCCGGTCTTCTGCAGGCAATATGTGTCCCACAGACATGGATAAGGAAAATGCCCAGGGTTTTGGAGCTGCTCCAGGACCCACCCTTCTCCAAACCACTGCCCCTCCTGATATTCTGGGAGAGCAGGAATTTTCAGGGGATCTAAGGCCGTGCATGGCCCGTGGGGCACTTTGGGCTCCCTGTCAGCCGATGCCAAATGCCTTTGTGCAGAGCCTGGGAAGAAGCACCATGCAGGCCAGCCTGGGAACCAGCCCTGCACGGTGTGACAGCAGCAGTGCGGCAGCGAGGCTGCCATGGATCCCTTCCCTCTGTGGCGAGCATGGCGCCTCCTGATGTGCAGAGAAGGCCCCTGGCTGCTGATTCTCAGGAGAAGGCTGAGGGAAATGCACCCACCCTGATGTCTCTCCACTTCACTGAGGATTTGTTCCAGGTTTCCTTTAGGTTTGTTCTTTCTTCTCAGGGGAGCTGAAGACAAAGTATTTCCATTTCAGATGAATGGATGCCACAAAAGCAGTGCTCAGCCTGTGCGGTCAGCAGGGACGCACTACTCACGCCTGTGAGGGGAGCCGGGCCTGCGTGCAACATCCATCAAAGGACTCGGGAAAGTCCTCCTTGCAAGCACACCTGTCATGCAACAGCCAGAGAAGCTTCTGTCATCTCTGCTGATCTGCACGGGCAGCACTGAGCTGCAGGAGCTGTGAGGGGATTGCACAGGCCGAGGGCGCAGCTCTGTCCTGGCACCTGCAGCGATGCTCCTCTGGCCCAGCTTTGGGCTCTGAGCTGGCAGGTCCCCCAGGGGCAAAGGCCTTCACCTACCCTCCTCATCTTCCTCATCATCAGGCTTAGAAATGGATCTGAGTTGTGATTCCAGATGACCTTCATCAACAGATTGACCTACAAAGAAAGGCAGGACAGAACAGCTCCCAGCACTGCAGGAGATCCTCAGGCTGCCTGGGGCGGGCAAAGGAGCCACGCAAGGCACAGGCCTGCGCCCTTCCCTTCCCTTCCCTTCCCTTCCCTTCCCTTCCCTTCCCTCTCTGCTCTTCTCCGGGGCTGCACAGAGCACATGGAAGGAGACACTGGCATTGCACATGGGAAGAGGATTGACAGCTAAATGCTCCTTCCTCCCACTGAGAGCCATCCTGGACACAAGAGTAGAAATTTCCAGGCCAAGATTTCCAGAATCCATCCATCTTCAGAGGATCTTAAGGGCAACGCCACATGAATATTGCTCTGGACACTGTTTACACTTGGACAATGATGATTGTGTTAGGAAAGAGTTGCTGAAAACTGACCTTCACCAAGCTCCGAGAACCTGAAACCACGGGTTAGCAGCGTTTGCAAATGCTGCAAGTCACGACCCCAGTCTAGAAGGAGCACAGATGGGAAGCGTTCCATGGTGTGCTGGGATCCCCTTCACCAGGGAGCTGAGCACTTCACTGCCAAGCAGCAGAGATGGCAGCTGAAGGCTCAGCAGGCCTCAGGCCCAGAGGCACAGCAATTACCTCTTGTGACTGTGCCTGGCTTCGCCTCCCTTCCTGCAGCAGAGGCTGCCAGTGAGCCACTGCTTTGTCCGGGAAACTCAGTGTTCAGCACAGTCTTTCTTTGCATCACTGCAGCAAGGAAAAAGGACAGGTGGATCAGATGGACTTGTTCTCCACTGGGGAGGTGCCATCTTCAGGAGGCAATGCTTGTTGAAGTCACGTCTAAGGATCAGGAGAAAGGCCAGGTTATTGGGGCTGGCCAGGGCCTCCCTCCTCCAAACAGCTGCCCCTCCTGATGTGCTGGGAGACCAGGAAATTTCTGGGCATCTAAGGTTGTGCGTGGCCCATGGTGCAGATTGGGCTCCCTGTCAGCTGATGCCAAATGCCTTCGTGCAGAGGGTGGGAACGGGCCCTGCAGGGTGTGACAGCAGCAGTGGGGCAGCGAGGCTGCCATGGATCCCTTCCCACTATGCCCGGCACAGTGTGTCCAGATGTGCAGAGAAAGCCCCCAGCTGCTGATTCTCAAGAGAAGGCTGAGGGAAATGCACCCACCACGGCGTCTCTCCACATCACTGAGGATTTCTTTCAGGTTTTTGGATCCCTTCAGGGACTTCTTTTGTCCTTCTGGTTTGTTCCTCCCTCTCAGCGGACCTTAAGAGAAAGTATTTCCATTTCAGATGAAAGGATGCCACCGAAGCAGCGCTCAGCCTGTGAGGTCAGCAGGGAGACACTACTCACCCCTGGGATGGGAGCTGGGCTTGTGTGACTCAGCCAGCAAGGGCCCATGAGGAGTCTTTTCTGCAGACACACCTGTAACTCAACAGCCACGGAAGCTTCTGTCACATGGTTCATGCCATTATGTCAAGGATTATTTCTTGGTGGGATGCTGAGAACATACCTGCAGGAGGCTTCAGAGGCTGAAAATCTTCATGAAGCCAAGGTGCTGGAGAAATCTTCCTAGCCCGCTCATCTAGAAGGGAGGACAGGTGAGAACCATTTCCATGGTGTGCTGGCATGCCCTTCTACAGGGAGCTGAGCACTTCAGGGGGGTGAGCGAATGCTTTGTGTCTGCACTGCCAAGCAGCAGAGATGGCAGCTGAAGGCTCAGCAGGCCTCAGGCCCAGTGGCACAGCAATTACCTGCTGTGACTGGTCCTGGCATCACCTCCCTTCCTGCAGCAGAGGCTCCCAATGAGCCACTGCTTCCTCCGGGAAATGCTTCCTTCAGGACAGTCTCTCCTTGCATCTCTGGACAAAGGAAAAGGGACAGCTGCATCCGATGGAGTTGTTTCCCAAGGGGAAGATGCCATCTTGAGGAGGCAATGCTTCTTGAAGTCATGTCTAAGGTTCAGGAAGTCAGTCCAGCGTTGGAGCTGGGCCAGGCCCCTCCCTCCTCCAAACAGCTGCCCCTACACCTGATGGACCCCGAGACTGGGAAATTTCTGGGGATCTCAGGGTGTGCGTTGCCCGTGGTGTAGATTGGGCTCCCTGTCAGCCAATGCCAAATGCCTTCGTGCAGAGCCTGGGGAGGAGCTGCATCCAGGCCAGCCTGGGAACCAGCCCTGCACGGTGTGACAGCAGCAGTGCGGCAGCGAGGCTGCCATGGATCCCTTCCCTCTGTGCCGGGCACGGCGTGTCCAGATGTGCAGAGAAAGGCCCCAGCTGCTGATTCTCAGGGGAAGGCTGAGGGAAATGCACCCACCACGACGTCTCTCCACATCACTGAGGATTTCTTTCAGGCTTTTGGATCCCTTCAGGGACTTCTTGTGCCCTTCAGGTTTGTTCCTCCCTCTCGGCGGACCTTAAGAGAAAGGATTTCCATTTCAGATGAAAGGATGCCACCGAAGCAGCGCTCAGCCTGTGAGGTCAGCAGGGAGACACTACTCACCCCTGGGATGGGAGCTGGGCTTGTGTGACTCAACCAGCAAGGGCCCATGAGGAGTCTTTTCTGCAGACACACCTGTAAGTCAACGGCCACGGAAGCTCCTGTCACCCGGTTCCTGCCAGGTTGTCACTGATGAGTCTTTTAGGAACATTTCCAACATACCTGCAGGAGGCTCCAGCTGCATGAAATGTTCAAAAAGCCAAGGTATTGGTGAAACATTTGCAACGCGCTCATCTGGAAGGGAGGAGAGACGAGAATCACCTTCTGCCTTAGGGAAGTGGGCACTGCAAGGGGGTCGGCTAAGGCTGTGGCAGGCAGATGTGAATGGACGTGGCCAAAGCTGCGGAGGGGCCTGGGGAGCTGTGGGCTGCCTCTGGTCCCTGTCCACACTGTTTGCTGGCCCTGGACGACATGCGTGGAGAGGAAAGCGGGGCAGCCCAAGGCCCCTGTGGGCTCTCTCCCTCTCCCAGAGGAAAGCCTCCCTAAAGCCCTATGGAAAACCATCCCCAACGCTTCCTGGGGAGAAGGGAGAGCTGTGCCAGGAAAGGGGATCCGTCGGCTCACCTGCTCCCTTCGCTCGCCGTGCAGCTGCCTGGGCAGCCCTGGCAGTCAGGGCCAGTGCCAGGAGGAGCAGGAGGAAGAGGCGCAGAGCAAGGGCCATGGTGCCTTGCCCTGTGCCAGTCGTGCAGCTCTTGCTGCCACCGCTGTCCTCACGCCGCTGTCGCAATGTCAGCACCGCTGCCGCCGCTGCTGCCGCCGCAACAGTCGTGGGCAAGGACTGACTGCTTGGTGGTTGTGGTGCTGTGCAAGCACAGGGCTCTGGGTCCTCTGTGACCTCAGAGCCTGCTGTGACGTCAAGGCTGGGGCAGGATTTTGTGGGAATGGATCTCAAGAGCTGCCCTTCCAGTGAGGAGAGTAGGTCTCTGCAGGCAGCTGCATGCAATCTCTATTTTGTTTCCCAAGACCAGAGTTATCTGACATTGGCCAAGTGAGATATTTCATGGTTCTACCTGCAATAGCAATGTCAAGTCCAAAATTCAACTCGCATTGCTGATTCCCACTGTTGCAGGCAGCACCAGCCCCATGCCAAGAGTGACTCCGTGCTGTGCACTCTGCTGGCCTTTGGCCCATATTTAAAAAGTGAAGGGCTTGATGTCCTAAGTTTTAAAAGGAATGCAACACTGGCCATCAGCATAGCTGCATGCTTTAGAGGAGACCCAAACCCACTGCACACCTTATGGGTGTCCTCAGCCACCCCAAAATCCCCCTGTGTGCCTCACGAGAGACCCCAGAGCCCTGCTTAACTTCGAGGTGTCCCTCGGCCCCTGCACACCTTTGGAGTTAGCCTAAATGAGGGGAAAAAACTGATCGTTGGGCTAAGATTTTACATTGTGGAAAGTATCATGTGGCACAGCAGCTCCACTGGGATTGTGTCTTGTTGGTTGACTTGGGGATTGAAGAAGAATGGCTTCTGTCTTCATACGACATAAAAGGAAGAGGTGTGGGGATGAAAGGACTTGAAGAGCGTTGGTGTTTAAAAGAAGGAAGCCAAGAGGATACAAGATTTGAACTTGGAGACAAAAGTAACTCATGTTGCCTTAAGTGCTTCTTTTAAAAAGCTTCAGTAGAAAAGAGTTCGGCAATGGTGGAATTTTCAACCTCTCTTCATTTGAAGGAATAATTCTCATCATTTGAAGCATTTGTTCCCTTTCTTTACCTCCCACTCTCTTAGTTGTGGACTTGGAGCATAAACTGACCTAGCAGTGTTGGCACCTTGCGTTTGTTTATGCAGGTCATAGGAAGAGTGAGCTGCATTAGTACCAGCATTTAGATGGAAGGTGCACAGTATTCCTAAGTCATAGAATGCCTGCTCTCTCATAGTTACCTTGGCCTCTAAATTGTTTTGCGTATTTTTGGTGGGGGTCTTTTTTCCGGGTTTATTTTTTTTGTGTGTGTGTTGTTTTATGACTAGCTATAAATAAAAATTGTAGCAAGAAGTCTACTTTATTCCATGTAAGAAAAGGTGGGATTCTGAATCGTTCCTTCAATCTTGAGATGTGTTGAGGAATTAAATTTAGTCACTGTACAGCTTGGTTTCAAAGCATACCTAAATGGAATTTCCTTAGTAAAACAAGAATGGAGACTTGTTCTGCTGTCATCTCAGTAAAATAGGGAACCAGAGAAGTATACGCCACTGACGAATATTGAATGGTGAATCAAAGAATTGAAAACAGTGTTAAAATGTCAAAGGGTGTAACAGTGTCTGCAACGGATATGCTTATGCATTTTGGAGTAAAGTGAGTGGTCCACTCCTGAAGGAAATGCTGATTTATGTTTTCAGAGGGAATCCAAGTGATATTCTTTCAACTAGTTTGTGGTTACAGAAGTAACTTATCTAAATACTGTCTTGAAAGAAATAAAAAATGTACCAGGTATATGTTATGACTGTATCAAACAAGCATCAGAAAGTGACAGATTCTATAAATACCGGCCTGCTGGAACTACATGGAAATAAAGCAAAGGAAAATATAGACAAAACTTCAATTCATCTCTGTTGCTGTGTATTAGAGAGATGACTGTGAGGTAAAGCCCATATGATCAATCCCCTTGCTTTTCACGTGTGAGATGTTCAGATGTCAGCATTGTATATGGGTTCCACTGAAGCGACGCCAGGCTATGAAGGACTTGCTTGTGGTGCGCAGCCCAGCCTCATTGCATCTTCCTCAAGGCAAGCACTTAGTGAGTGCTTGCCTCTTTTCCTGGCCATGGCCCTGGAGGAGGTCCAGGCCCAGACGATGCCACTGAAGGAGATGTGCCCTCAGCCCAGGGACGTTCAGCACGGGCTCCCCCAGCCCCTAGAGGCCTCGCTGCTGGTCACAGCAGCCCCTGCCTGGCTCCTGCCTGCCCACACCGTGGGCATCCACGGCTGCTCGGGGACATGGAGCTCAGCTGGTGCTGGTGCCGTGTGGGCTTTGCTGGTGGTACCACTGAGACACAGCTGTGAGAACTCAATTTCTTTATTTGAACAAAAAACCAGGGCTAACCTCTGCCCTGGTGGACAGGGGCTGTCCAACTTCAGTTGGGGTGGGAGAGCAGGGCCAGGGGGCTTGGGGGCAGGGGTTCTCGTTTTGGAGGCATGAGTACTGGGATGTGCTGAAGATGGGGGTACATCCACGCCAGGGCAGCTGGGGAGAGCCGTGAAGAGCTGCAATGGCTCAAGCTCTCAGTGCTCGAGCTCTTCGGCTGGTCTTCTGAATCTTCACAGGAGCACCTGTGGAGAGACGAGTGTCTGAGGCTCCAGCTGCCGCTGGCACACAGGGCCCAGAGCTGGCGAGGCTCCCCAGCACGGCTGGAGCTGCAGGCCCAGCTTGGCCCAGCTGGACAGCTGCTCCTCAAGGCCCCGGCGAGCAGGGCATGGCTCTGGGCAGGCTCCCTGGCCAGGAGCGGGCCCCAGAGCGCGTCTGCCTTTCAAGGCCAATCTGGTCCCTGCTCTTTCTCCTCCCCACCTTGCTTTGCCTCTGCCCGCTGCTCGTGGGGCTGCTCTTGGCCTCGCAGCCTCAGTGGGAGCCAGCACTGGCTGCAACCCCAGTGGGCTCCCCAGGAGAAGGCCCAGCAATGAAGAGGCACTGGGCAGCAGCAGAAGCCTCAGCAGAGTTATTTGGACAAGCGCTGACCATCCTCAACTCCACAGCAGCCTGACTGGGAGTGTTTCCTATCAGCAGCCCTTAAAAGAAGCTGTTTGAGGCAGAGATCAGCAAAACACTCACCGTTTCCTCTTCCAGCAATACCAGATTCCGGCACAGCATATCATCAGGAACAGTGCTCCACCAGCCACGATGGCCATGAACTTCATCAAGCACGGTGTTCCCCAGCAGAAAACTCTTCTCATGCTTTCCGAGATCTTCTCAGCACGTGTTGACGTGCTGACTGCGTCTGTGGGGGCACTGAGGAGTGTGAGGCCGTGCCGTGCTCCACTGCTCAGCTGGCAGCACGGTGGATACGGCCAGGACGTTCTCTGTTTCCCCCAGAGCTGGGGCCTGCAGGCACCTTGCCACGTCCTGGCACAGGGCTGCTCACTCCCCAAAGCCCTGAGACTGCGTGCGACAATTGCTCTGTGTTATGCCGGTCTTCTGCAGGCAATATGTGTCCCACAGACATGGATAAGGAAAATGCCCAGGGTTTTGGAGCTGCTCCAGGACCCACCCTTCTCCAAACCACTGCCCCTCCTGATATTCTGGGAGAGCAGGAATTTTCAGGGGATCTAAGGCCGTGCATGGCCCGTGGGGCACTTTGGGCTCCCTGTCAGCCGATGCCAAATGCCTTCGTGCAGAGCCTGGCAAGAAGCACCATGCAGGCCAGCCTGGGAACCAGCCCTGCACGGTGTGACAGCAGCAGTGCGGCAGCGAGGCTGCCATGGATCCCTTCCCTCTGTGGCGAGCATGGCGCCTCCTGATGTGCAGAGAAGGCCCCTGGCTGCTGATTCTCAGGAGAAGGCTGAGGGAAATGCACCCACCCTGATGTCTCTCCACTTCACTGAGGATTTGTTCCAGGTTTCCTTTAGGTTTGTTCTTTCTTCTCAGGGGAGCTGAAGACAAAGTATTTCCATTTCAGATGAATGGATGCCACAAAAGCAGTGCTCAGCCTGTGCGGTCAGCAGGGACGCACTACTCACGCCTGTGAGGAGAGCCGGGCCTGCGTGCAACATCCATCAAAGGACTCGGGAAAGTCCTCCTTGCAAGCACACCTGTCATGCAACAGCCACAGAAGCTTCTGTCATCTCTGCTGATCTGCACGGGCAGCACTGAGCTGCAGGAGCTGTGAGGGGATTGCACAGGCCGAGGGCGCAGCTCTGTCCTGGCACCTGCAGCGATGCTCCTCTGGCCCAGCTTTGGGCTCTGAGCTGGCAGGTCCCCCAGGGGCAAAGGCCTTCACCTACCCTCCTCATCTTCCTCATCATCAGGCTTAGAAATGGATCTGAGTTGTGATTCCAGATGACCTTCATCAACAGATTGACCTACAAAGAAAGGCAGGACAGAACAGCTCCCAGCACTGCAGGAGATCCTCAGGCTGCCTGGGGCGGGCAAAGGAGCCACGCAAGGCACAGGCCTGCGCCCTTCCCTTCCCTTCCCTTCCCTTCCCTTCCCTTCCCTTCCCTCTCTGCTCTTCTCCGGGGCTGCACAGAGCACATGGAAGGAGACACTGGCATTGCACATGGGAAGAGGATTGACAGCTAAATGCTCCTTCCTCCCACTGAGAGCCATCCTGGACACAAGAGTAGAAATTTCCAGGCCAAGATTTCCAGAATCCATCCATCTTCAGAGGATCTTAAGGGCAACGCCACATGAATATTGCTCTGGACACTGTTTACACTTGGACAATGATGATTGTGTTAGGAAAGAGTTGCTGAAAACTGACCTTCACCAAGCTCCGAGAACCTGAAACCACGGGTTAGCAGCGTTTGCAAATGCTGCAAGTCACGACCCCAGTCTAGAAGGAGCACAGATGGGAAGCGTTCCATGGTGTGCTGGGATCCCCTTCACCAGGGAGCTGAGCACTTCACTGCCAAGCAGCAGAGATGGCAGCTGAAGGCTCAGCAGGCCTCAGGCCCAGAGGCACAGCAATTACCTCTTGTGACTGTGCCTGGCTTCGCCTCCCTTCCTGCAGCAGAGGCTGCCAGTGAGCCACTGCTTTGTCCGGGAAACTCAGTGTTCAGCACAGTCTTTCTTTGCATCACTGCAGCAAGGAAAAAGGACAGGTGGATCAGATGGACTTGTTCTCCACTGGGGAGGTGCCATCTTCAGGAGGCAATGCTTGTTGAAGTCACGTCTAAGGATCAGGAGGAAGGCCAGGTTATTGGGGCTGGCCAGGGCCTCCCTCCTCCAAACAGCTGCCCCTCCTGATGTGCTGGGAGACCAGGAAATTTCTGGGCATCTAAGGTTGTGCGTGGCCCATGGTGCAGATTGGGCTCCCTGTCAGCTGATGCCAAATGCCTTCGTGCAGAGGGTGGGAACGGGCCCTGCAGGGTGTGACAGCAGCAGTGGGGCTGCGAGGCTGCCATGGATCCCTTCCCACTATGCCCGGCACAGTGTGTCCAGATGTGCAGAGAAAGGCCCCAGCTGCTGATTCTCAAGAGAAGGCTGAGGGAAATGCACCCACCACGGCGTCTCTCCACATCACTGAGGATTTCTTTCAGGTTTTTGGATCCCTTCAGGGACTTCTTTTGTCCTTCTGGTTTGTTCCTCCCTCTCAGCGGACCTTAAGAGAAAGTATTTCCATTTCAGATGAAAGGATGCCACCGAAGCAGCGCTCAGCCTGTGAGGTCAGCAGGGAGACACTACTCACCCCTGGGATGGGAGCTGGGCTTGTGTGACTCAGCCAGCAAGGGCCCATGAGGAGTCTTTTCTGCAGACACACCTGTAAGTCAACAGCCACGGAAGCTTCTGTCACATGGTTCATGCCATTATGTCAAGGATTATTTCTTGGTGGGATGCTGAGAACATACCTGCAGGAGGCTTCAGAGGCTGAAAATCTTCATGAAGCCAAGGTGCTGGAGAAATCTTCCTAGCCCGCTCATCTAGAAGGGAGGACAGGTGAGAACCATTTCCATGGTGTGCTGGCATGCCCTTCTACAGGGAGCTGAGCACTTCAGGGGGGTGAGCGAATGCTTTGTGTCTGCACTGCCAAGCAGCAGAGATGGCAGCTGAAGGCTCAGCAGGCCTCAGGCCCAGTGGCACAGCAATTACCTGCTGTGACTGGTCCTGGCATCACCTCCCTTCCTGCAGCAGAGGCTCCCAATGAGCCACTGCTTCCTCCGGGAAATGCTTCCTTCAGGACAGTCTCTCCTTGCATCTCTGGACAAAGGAAAAGGGACAGCTGCATCCGATGGAGTTGTTTCCCAAGGGGAAGATGCCATCTTGAGGAGGCAATGCTTGTTGAAGTCATGTCTAAGGTTCAGGAAGTCAGTCCAGCGTTGGAGCTGGGCCAGGCCCCTCCCTCCTCCAAACAGCTGCCCCTACACCTGATGGACCCCGAGACTGGGAAATTTCTGGGGATCTCAGGGTGTGCGTTGCCCGTGGTGTAGATTGGGCTCCCTGTCAGCCGATGCCAAATGCCTTCGTGCAGAGCCTGGGGAGGAGCTGCATCCAGGCCAGCCTGGGAACCAGCCCTGCACGGTGTGACAGCAGCAGTGCGGCAGCGAGGCTGCCATGGATCCCTTCCCTCTGTGCCGGGCACGGCGTGTCCAGATGTGCAGAGAAAGGCCCCAGCTGCTGATTCTCAGGGGAAGGCTGAGGGAAATGCACCCACCACGACGTCTCTCCACATCACTGAGGATTTCTTTCAGGCTTTTGGATCCCTTCAGGGACTTCTTGTGCCCTTCAGGTTTGTTCCTCCCTCTCGGCAGACCTTAAGAGAAAGTATTTCCATTTCAGATGAAAGGATGCCACCGAAGCAGCGCTCAGCCTGTGAGGTCAGCAGGGAGACACTACTCACCCCTGGGATGGGAGCTGGGCTTGTGTGACTCAGCCAGCAAGGGCCCATGAGGAGTCTTTTCTGCAGACACACCTGTAACTCAACGGCCACGGAAGCTCCTGTCACCCGGTTCCTGCCAGGTTGTCACTGATGAGTCTTTTAGGAACATTTCCAACATACCTGCAGGAGGCTCCAGCTGCATGAAATGTTCAAAAAGCCAAGGTATTGGTGAAACCTTTGCAACGCGCTCATCTGGAAGGGAGGAGAGACGAGAATCACCTTCTGCCTTAGGGAAGTGGGCACTGCAAGGGGGTCGGCTAAGGCTGTGGGTGGCAGATGTGAATGGACATGGCCAAAGCTGCGGAGGGGCCTGGGGAGCTGTGGGCTGCCTCTGGTCCCCGTCCACACTGTTTGCTGGCCCTGGACGACATGCGTGGAGAGGAAAGCGGGGCAGCCCAAGGCCCCTGTGGGCTCTCTCCCTCTCCCAGAGGAAAGCCTCCCTAAAGCCCTATGGAAAACCATCCCCAACGCTTCCTGGGGAGAAGGGAGCGCTGTGCCAGGAAAGGGGATCCGTCGGCTCACCTGCTCCCTTCGCTCGCCGTGCAGCTGCCTGGGCAGCCCTGGCAGTCAGGGCCAGTGCCAGGAGGAGCAGGAGGAAGAGGCGCAGAGCAAGGGCCATGGTGCCTTGCCCTGTGCCAGTCGTGCAGCTCTTGCTGCCACCGCTGTCCTCACGCCGCTGTCGCAATGTCAGCACCGCTGCCGCCGCTGCTGCCGCCGCAACAGTTGTGGGCAAGGACTGACTGCTTGGTGGTTGTGGTGCTGTGCAAGCACAGGGCTCTGGGTCCTCTGTGACCTCAGAGCCTGCTGTGACGTCAAGGCTGGGGCAGGATTTTGTGGGAATGGATCTCAAGAGCTGCCCTTCCAGTGAGGAGAGTAGGTCTCTGCAGGCAGCTGCATGCAATCTCTATTTTGTTTCCCAAGACCAGAGTTATCTGACATTGGCCAAGTGAGATATTTCATGGTTCTACCTGCAATAGCAATGTCAAGTCCAAAATTCAACTCGCATTGCTGATTCCCACTGTTGCAGGCAGCACCAGCCCCATGCCAAGAGTGACTCCGTGCTGTGCACTCTGCTGGCCTTTGGCCCATATTTAAAAAGTGAAGGGCTTGATGTCCTAAGTTTTAAAAGGAATGCAACACTGGTCATCAGCATAGCTGCATGCTTTAGAGGAGACCCAAACCCACTGCACACCTTATGGGTGTCCTCAGCCACCCCAAAATCCCCCTGTGTGCCTCACGAGAGACCCCAGAGCCCTGCTTAACTTCGAGGTGTCCCTCGGCCCCTGCACACCTTTGGAGTTAGCCTAAATGAGGGGAAAAAACTGATCGTTGGGCTAAGATTTTACATTGTGGAAAGTATCATGTGGCACAGCAGCTCCACTGGGATTGTGTCTTGTTGGTTGACTTGGGGATTGAAGAAGAATGGCTTCTGTCTTCATACGACATAAAAGGAAGAGGTGTGGGGATGAAAGGACTTGAAGAGCGTTGGTGTTTAAAAGAAGGAAGCCAAGAGGATACAAGATTTGAACTTGGAGACAAAAGTAACTCATGTTGCCTTAAGTGCTTCTTTTAAAAAGCTTCAGTAGAAAAGAGTTCGGCAATGGTGGAATTTTCAACCTCTCTTCATTTGAAGGAATAATTCTCATCATTTGAAGCATTTGTTCCCTTTCTTTACCTCCCACTCTCTTAGTTGTGGACTTGGAGCATAAACTGACCTAGCAGTGTTGGCACCTTGCGTTTGTTTATGCAGGTCATAGGAAGAGTGAGCTGCATTAGTACCAGCATTTAGATGGAAGGTGCACAGTATTCCTAAGTCATAGAATGCCTGCTCTCTCATAGTTACCTTGGCCTCTAAATTGTTTTGCGTATTTTTGGTGGGGGTCTTTTTTCCGGGTTTATTTTTTTTTCGTGTGTGTGTTGTTTTATGACTAGCTATAAATAAAAATTGTAGCAAGAAGTCTACTTTATTCCATGTAAGAAAAGGTGGGATTCTGAATCGTTCCTTCAATCTTGAGATGTGTTGAGGAATTAAATTTAGTCACTGTACAGCTTGGTTTCAAAGCATACCTAAATGGAATTTCCTTAGTAAAACAAGAATGGAGACTTGTTCTGCTGTCATCTCAGTAAAATAGGGAACCAGAGAAGTATACGCCACTGACGAATATTGAATGGTGAATCAAAGAATTGAAAACAGTGTTAAAATGTCAAAGGGTGTAACAGTGTCTGCAACGGATATGCTTATGCATTTTGGAGTAAAGTGAGTGGTCCACTCCTGAAGGAAATGCTGATTTATGTTTTCAGAGGGAATCCAAGTGATATTCTTTCAACTAGTTTGTGGTTACAGAAGTAACTTATCTAAATACTGTCTTGAAAGAAATAAAAAATGTACCAGGTATATGTTATGACTGTATCAAACAAGCATCAGAAAGTGACAGATTCTATAAATACCGGCCTGCTGGAACTACATGGAAATAAAGCAAAGGAAAATATAGACAAAACTTCAATTCATCTCTGTTGCTGTGTATTAGAGAGATAACTGTGAGGTAAAGCCCATATGATCAATCCCCTTGCTTTTCACGTGTGAGATGTTCAGATGTCAGCATTGTATATGGGTTCCATTGAAGCGACGCCAGGCTATGAAGGACTTGCTTGTGGTGCGCAGCCCAGCCTCATTGCATCTTCCTCAAGGCAAGCACTTAGTGAGTGCTTGCCTCTTTTCCTGGCCATGGCCCTGGAGGAGGTCCAGGCCCAGACGATGCCACTGAAGGAGATGTGCCCTCAGCCCAGGGACGTTCAGCACGGGCTCCCCCAGCCCCTAGAGGCCTCGCTGCTGGTCACAGCAGCCCCTGCCTGGCTCCTGCCTGCCCACACCGTGGGCATCCACGGCTGCTCGGGGACATGGAGCTCAGCTGGTGCTGGTGCCGTGTGGGCTTTGCTGGTGGTACCACTGAGACACAGCTGTGAGAACTCAATTTCTTTATTTGAACAAAAAACCAGGGCTAACCTCTGCCCTGGTGGACAGGGGCTGTCCAACTTCAGTTGGGGTGGGAGAGCAGGGCCAGGGGGCTTGGGGGCAGGGGTTCTCGTTTTGGAGGCATGAGTACTGGGATGTGCTGAAGATGGGGGTACATCCACGCCAGGGCAGCTGGGGAGAGCCGTGAAGAGCTGCAATGGCTCAAGCTCTCAGTGCTCGAGCTCTTCGGCTGGTCTTCTGAATCTTCACAGGAGCACCTGTGGAGAGAGGAGTGTCTGAGGCTCCAGCTGCCGCTGGCACACAGGGCCCAGAGCTGGCGAGGCTCCCCAGCACGGCTGGAGCTGCAGGCCCGGCTTGGCCCAGCTGGACAGCTGCTCCTCAAGGCCCCGGCGAGCAGGGCATGGCTCTGGGCAGGCTCCCTGGCCAGGAGCGGGCCCCAGAGCGCGTCTGCCTTTCAAGGCCAATCTGGTCCCTGCTCTTTCTCCTCCCCACCTTGCTTTGCCTCTGCCCGCTGCTCGTGGGGCTGCTCTTGGCCTCGCAGCCTCAGTGGGAGCCAGCACTGGCTGCAACCCCAGTGGGCTCCCCAGGAGAAGGCCCAGCAATGAAGAGGCACTGGGCAGCAGCAGAAGCCTCAGCAGAGTTATTTGGACAAGCGCTGACCATCCTCAACTCCACAGCAGCCTGACTGGGAGTGTTTCCTATCAGCAGCCCTTAAAAGAAGCTGTTTGAGGCAGAGATCAGCAAAACACTCACCGTTTCCTCTTCCAGCAATACCAGATTCCGGCACAGCATATCATCAGGAACAGTGCTCCACCAGCCACGATGGCCATGAACTTCATCAAGCACGGTGTTCCCCAGCAGAAAACTCTTCTCATGCTTTCCGAGATCTTCTCAGCACGTGTTGACGTGCTGACTGCGTCTGTGGGGGCACTGAGGAGTGTGAGGCCGTGCCGTGCTCCACTGCTCAGCTGGCAGCACGGTGGATTACGGCCAGGACGTTCTCTGTTTCCCCCAGAGCTGGGGCCTGCAGGCACCTTGCCACGTCCTGGCACAGGGCTGCTCACTCCCCAAAGCCCTGAGACTGCGTGCGACAATTGCTCTGTGTTATGCCGGTCTTCTGCAGGCAATATGTGTCCCACAGACATGGATAAGGAAAATGCCCAGGGTTTTGGAGCTGCTCCAGGACCCACCCTTCTCCAAACCACTGCCCCTCCTGATATTCTGGGAGAGCAGGAATTTTCAGGGGATCTAAGGCCGTGCATGGCCCGTGGGGCACTTTGGGCTCCCTGTCAGCCGATGCCAAATGCCTTCGTGCAGAGCCTGGGAAGAAGCACCATCCAGGCCAGCCTGGGAACCAGCCCTGCACGGTGTGACAGCAGCAGTGCGGCAGCGAGGCTGCCATGGATCCCTTCCCTCTGTGGCGAGCATGGCGCCTCCTGATGTGCAGAGAAGGCCCCTGGCTGCTGATTCTCAGGAGAAGGCTGAGGGAAATGCACCCACCCTGATGTCTCTCCACTTCACTGAGGATTTGTTCCAGGTTTCCTTTAGGTTTGTTCTTTCTTCTCAGGGGAGCTGAAGACAAAGTATTTCCATTTCAGATGAATGGATGCCACAAAAGCAGTGCTCAGCCTGTGGGGTCAGCAGGAACGCACTACTCACGCCTGTGAGGAGAGCCGGGCCTGCGTGCAACATCCATCAAAGGACTCGGGAAAGTCCTCCTTGCAAGCACACCTGTCATGCAACAGCCACAGAAGCTTCTGTCATCTCTGCTGATCTGCACGGGCAGCACTGAGCTGCAGGAGCTGTGAGGGGATTGCACAGGCCGAGGGCGCAGCTCTGTCCTGGCACCTGCAGCGATGCTCCTCTGGCCCAGCTTTGGGCTCTGAGCTGGCAGGTCCCCCAGGGGCAAAGGCCTTCACCTACCCTCCTCATCTTCCTCATCATCAGGCTTAGAAATGGATCTGAGTTGTGATTCCCGATGACCTTCATCAACAGATTGACCTACAAAGAAAGGCAGGACAGAACAGCTCCCAGCACTGCAGGAGATCCTCAGGCTGCCTGGGGCGGGCAAAGGAGCCACGCAAGGCACAGGCCTGCGCCCTTCCCTTCCCTTCCCTTCCCTTCCCTTCCCTTCCCTTCCCTCTCTGCTCTTCTCCGGGGCTGCACAGAGCACATGGAAGGAGACACTGGCATTGCACATGGGAAGAGGATTGACAGCTAAATGCTCCTTCCTCCCACTGAGAGCCATCCTGGACACAAGAGTAGAAATTTCCAGGCCAAGATTTCCAGAATCCATCCATCTTCAGAGGATCTTAAGGGCAACGCCACATGAATATTGCTCTGGACACTGTTTACACTTGGACAATGATGATTGTGTTAGGAAAGAGTTGCTGAAAACTGACCTTCACCAAGCTCCGAGAACCTGAAACCACGGGTTAGCAGCGTTTGCAAATGCTGCAAGTCACGACCCCAGTCTAGAAGGAGCACAGATGGGAAGCGTTCCATGGTGTGCTGGGATCCCCTTCACCAGGGAGCTGAGCACTTCACTGCCAAGCAGCAGAGATGGCAGCTGAAGGCTCAGCAGGCCTCAGGCCCAGAGGCACAGCAATTACCTCTTGTGACTGTGCCTGGCTTCGCCTCCCTTCCTGCAGCAGAGGCTGCCAGTGAGCCACTGCTTTGTCCGGGAAACTCAGTGTTCAGCACAGTCTTTCTTTGCATCACTGCAGCAAGGAAAAAGGACAGGTGGATCAGATGGACTTGTTCTCCACTGGGGAGGTGCCATCTTCAGGAGGCAATGCTTGTTGAAGTCACGTCTAAGGATCAGGAGAAAGGCCAGGTTATTGGGGCTGGCCAGGGCCTCCCTCCTCCAAACAGCTGCCCCTCCTGATGTGCTGGGAGACCAGGAAATTTCTGGGCATCTAAGGTTGTGCGTGGCCCATGGTGCAGATTGGGCTCCCTGTCAGCTGATGCCAAATGCCTTCGTGCAGAGGGTGGGAACGGGCCCTGCAGGGTGTGACAGCAGCAGTGGGGCAGCGAGGCTGCCATGGATCCCTTCCCACTATGCCCGGCACAGTGTGTCCAGATGTGCAGAGAAAGCCCCCAGCTGCTGATTCTCAAGAGAAGGCTGAGGGAAATGCACCCACCACGGCGTCTCTCCACATCACTGAGGATTTCTTTCAGGTTTTTGGATCCCTTCAGGGACTTCTTTTGTCCTTCTGGTTTGTTCCTCCCTCTCAGCGGACCTTAAGAGAAAGTATTTCCATTTGAGATGAAAGGATGCCACCGAAGCAGCGCTCAGCCTGTGAGGTCAGCAGGGAGACACTACTCACCCCTGGGATGGGAGCTGGGCTTGTGTGACTCAGCCAGCAAGGGCCCATGAGGAGTCTTTTCTGCAGACACACCTGTAACTCAACAGCCACGGAAGCTTCTGTCACCTGCTTCCTGCCATTATGTCAAGGATTATTTCTTGGTGGGATGCTGAGAACATACCTGCAGGAGGCTTCAGAGGCTGAAAATCTTCATGAAGCCAAGGTGCTGGAGAAATCTTCCTAGCCCGCTCATCTAGAAGGGAGGACAGGTGAGAACCATTTCCATGGTGTGCTGGCATGCCCTTCTACAGGGAGCTGAGCACTTCAGGGGGGTGAGCGAATGCTTTGTGTCTGCACTGCCAAGCAGCAGAGATGGCAGCTGAAGGCTCAGCAGGCCTCAGGCCCAGTGGCACAGCAATTACCTGCTGTGACTGGTCCTGGCATCACCTCCCTTCCTGCAGCAGAGGCTCCCAATGAGCCACTGCTTCCTCCGGGAAATGCTTCCTTCAGGACAGTCTCTCCTTGCATCTCTGGACAAAGGAAAAGGGACAGCTGCATCCGATGGAGTTGTTTCCCAAGGGCAAGATGCCATCTTGAGGAGGCAATGCTTGTTGAAGTCATGTCTAAGGTTCAGGAAGTCAGTCCAGCGTTGGAGCTGGGCCAGGCCCCTCCCTCCTCCAAACAGCTGCCCCTACACCTGATGGACCCCGAGACTGGGAAATTTCTGGGGATCTCAGGGTGTGCGTTGCCCGTGGTGTAGATTGGGCTCCCTGTCAGCCGATGCCAAATGCCTTCGTGCAGAGCCTGGGGAGGAGCTGCATCCAGGCCAGCCTGGGAACCAGCCCTGCACGGTGTGACAGCAGCAGTGCGGCAGCGAGGCTGCCATGGATCCCTTCCCTCTGTGCCGGGCACGGCGTGTCCAGATGTGCAGAGAAAGGCCCCAGCTGCTGATTCTCAAGAGAAGGCTGAGGGAAATGCACCCACCACGACGTCTCTCCACATCACTGAGGATTTCTTTCAGGCTTTTGGATCCCTTCAGGGACTTCTTGTGCCCTTCAGGTTTGTTCCTCCCTCTCGGCGGACCTTAAGAGAAAGGATTTCCATTTCAGATGAAAGGATGCCACCGAAGCAGCGCTCAGCCTGTGAGGTCAGCAGGGAGACACTACTCACCCCTGGGATGGGAGCTGGGCTTGTGTGACTCAACCAGCAAGGGCCCATGAGGAGTCTTTTCTGCAGACACACCTGTAAGTCAACGGCCACGGAAGCTCCTGTCACCCGGTTCCTGCCAGGTTGTCACTGATGAGTCTTTTAGGAACATTTCCAACATACCTGCAGGAGGCTCCAGCTGCATGAAATGTTCAAAAAGCCAAGGTATTGGTGAAACATTTGCAACGCGCTCATCTGGAAGGGAGGAGAGACGAGAATCACCTTCTGCCTTAGGGAAGTGGGCACTGCAAGGGGGTCGGCTAAGGCTGTGGCAGGCAGATGTGAATGGACGTGGCCAAAGCTGCGGAGGGGCCTGGGGAGCTGTGGGCTGCCTCTGGTCCCCGTCCACACTGTTTGCTGGCCCTGGACGACATGCGTGGAGAGGAAAGCGGGGCAGCCCAAGGCCCCTGTGGGCTCTCTCCCTCTCCCAGAGGAAAGCCTCCCTAAAGCCCTATGGAAAACCATCCCCAACGCTTCCTGGGGAGAAGGGAGCGCTGTGCCAGGAAAGGGGATCCGTCGGCTCACCTGCTCCCTTCGCTCGCCGTGCAGCTGCCTGGGCAGCCCTGGCAGTCAGGGCCAGTGCCAGGAGGAGCAGGAGGAAGAGGCGCAGAGCAAGGGCCATGGTGCCTTGCCCTGTGCCAGTCGTGCAGCTCTTGCTGCCACCGCTGTCCTCACGCCGCTGTCGCAATGTCAGCACCGCTGCCGCCGCTGCTGCCGCCGCAACAGTCGTGGGCAAGGACTGACTGCTTGGTGGTTGTGGTGCTGTGCAAGCACAGGGCTCTGGGTCCTCTGTGACCTCAGAGCCTGCTGTGACGTCAAGGCTGGGGCAGGATTTTGTGGGAATGGATCTCAAGAGCTGCCCTTCCAGTGAGGAGAGTAGGTCTCTGCAGGCAGCTGCATGCAATCTCTATTTTGTTTCCCAAGACCAGAGTTATCTGACATTGGCCAAGTGAGATATTTCATGGTTCTACCTGCAATAGCAATGTCAAGTCCAAAATTCAACTCGCATTGCTGATTCCCACTGTTGCAGGCAGCACCAGCCCCATGCCAAGAGTGACTCCGTGCTGTGCACTCTGCTGGCCTTTGGCCCATATTTAAAAAGTGAAGGGCTTGATGTCCTAAGTTTTAAAAGGAATGCAACACTGGTCATCAGCATAGCTGCATGCTTTAGAGGAGACCCAAACCCACTGCACACCTTATGGGTGTCCTCAGCCACCCCAAAATCCCCCTGTGTGCCTCACGAGAGACCCCAGAGCCCTGCTTAACTTCGAGGTGTCCCTCGGCCCCTGCACACCTTTGGAGTTAGCCTAAATGAGGGGAAAAAACTGATCGTTGGGCTAAGATTTTACATTGTGGAAAGTATCATGTGGCACAGCAGCTCCACTGGGATTGTGTCTTGTTGGTTGACTTGGGGATTGAAGAAGAATGGCTTCTGTCTTCATACGACATAAAAGGAAGAGGTGTGGATGAAAGGACTTGAAGAGCGTTGGTGTTTAAAAGAAGGAAGCCAAGAGGATACAAGATTTGAACTTGGAGACAAAAGTAACTCATGTTGCCTTAAGTGCTTCTTTTAAAAAGCTTCAGTAGAAAAGAGTTCGGCAATGGTGGAATTTTCAACCTCTCTTCATTTGAAGGAATAATTCTCATCATTTGAAGCATTTGTTCCCTTTCTTTACCTCCCACTCTCTTAGTTGTGGACTTGGAGCATAAACTGACCTAGCAGTGTTGGCACCTTGCGTTTGTTTATGCAGGTCATAGGAAGAGTGAGCTGCATTAGTACCAGCATTTAGATGGAAGGTGCACAGTATTCCTAAGTCATAGAATGCCTGCTCTCTCATAGTTACCTTGGCCTCTAAATTGTTTTGCGTATTTTTGGTGGGGGTCTTTTTTCCGGGTTTATTTTTTTTTCGTGTGTGTGTTGTTTTATGACTAGCTATAAATAAAAATTGTAGCAAGAAGTCTACTTTATTCCATGTAAGAAAAGGTGGGATTCTGAATCGTTCCTTCAATCTTGAGCTGTGTTGAGGAATTAAATTTAGTCACTGTACAGCTTGGTTTCAAAGCATACCTAAATGGAATTTCCTTAGTAAAACAAGAATGGAGACTTGTTCTGCTGTCATCTCAGTAAAATAGGGAACCAGAGAAGTATACGCCACTGACGAATATTGAATGGTGAATCAAAGAATTGAAAACAGTGTTAAAATGTCAAAGGGTGTAACAGTGTCTGCAACGGATATGCTTATGCATTTTGGAGTAAAGTGAGTGGTCCACTCCTGAAGGAAATGCTGATTTATGTTTTCAGAGGGAATCCAAGTGATATTCTTTCAACTAGTTTGTGGTTACAGAAGTAACTTATCTAAATACTGTCTTGAAAGAAATAAAAAATGTACCAGGTATATGTTATGACTGTATCAAACAAGCATCAGAAAGTGACAGATTCTATAAATACCGGCCTGCTGGAACTACATGGAAATAAAGCAAAGGAAAATATAGACAAAACTTCAATTCATCTCTGTTGCTGTGTATTAGAGAGATAACTGTGAGGTAAAGCCCATATGATCAATCCCCTTGCTTTTCACGTGTGAGATGTTCAGATGTCAGCATTGTATATGGGTTCCACTGAAGCGACGCCAGGCTATGAAGGACTTGCTTGTGGTGCGCAGCCCAGCCTCATTGCATCTTCCTCAAGGCAAGCACTTAGTGAGTGCTTGCCTCTTTTCCTGGCCATGGCCCTGGAGGAGGTCCAGGCCCAGACGATGCCACTGAAGGAGATGTGCCCTCAGCCCAGGGACGTTCAGCACGGGCTCCCCCAGCCCCTAGAGGCCTCGCTGCTGGTCACAGCAGCCCCTGCCTGGCTCCTGCCTGCCCACACCGTGGGCATCCACGGCTGCTCGGGGACATGGAGCTCAGCTGGTGCTGGTGCCGTGTGGGCTTTGCTGGTGGTACCACTGAGACACAGCTGTGAGAACTCAATTTCTTTATTTGAACAAAAAACCAGGGCTAACCTCTGCCCTGGTGGACAGGGGCTGTCCAACTTCAGTTGGGGTGGGAGAGCAGGGCCAGGGGGCTTGGGGGCAGGGGTTCTCGTTTTGGAGGCATGAGTACTGGGATGTGCTGAAGATGGGGGTACATCCACGCCAGGGCAGCTGGGGAGAGCCGTGAAGAGCTGCAATGGCTCAAGCTCTCAGTGCTCGAGCTCTTCGGCTGGTCTTCTGAATCTTCACAGGAGCACCTGTGGAGAGACGAGTGTCTGAGGCTCCAGCTGCCGCTGGCACACAGGGCCCAGAGCTGGCGAGGCTCCCCAGCACGGCTGGAGCTGCAGGCCCGGCTTGGCCCAGCTGGACAGCTGCTCCTCAAGGCCCCGGCGAGCAGGGCATGGCTCTGGGCAGGCTCCCTGGCCAGGAGCGGGCCCCAGAGCGCGTCTGCCTTTCAAGGCCAATCTGGTCCCTGCTCTTTCTCCTCCCCACCTTGCTTTGCCTCTGCCCGCTGCTCGTGGGGCTGCTCTTGGCCTCGCAGCCTCAGTGGGAGCCAGCACTGGCTGCAACCCCAGTGGGCTCCCCAGGAGAAGGCCCAGCAATGAAGAGGCACTGGGCAGCAGCAGAAGCCTCAGCAGAGTTATTTGGACAAGCGCTGACCATCCTCAACTCCACAGCAGCCTGACTGGGAGTGTTTCCTATCAGCAGCCCTTAAAAGAAGCTGTTTGAGGCAGAGATCAGCAAAACACTCACCGTTTCCTCTTCCAGCAATACCAGATTCCGGCACAGCATATCATCAGGAACAGTGCTCCACCAGCCACGATGGCCATGAACTTCATCAAGCACGGTGTTCCCCAGCAGAAAACTCTTCTCATGCTTTCCGAGATCTTCTCAGCACGTGTTGACGTGCTGACTGCGTCTGTGGGGGCACTGAGGAGTGTGAGGCCGTGCCGTGCTCCACTGCTCAGCTGGCAGCACGGTGGATACGGCCAGGACGTTCTCTGTTTCCCCCAGAGCTGGGGCCTGCAGGCACCTTGCCACGTCCTGGCACAGGGCTGCTCACTCCCCAAAGCCCTGAGACTGCGTGCGACAATTGCTCTGTGTTATGCCGGTCTTCTCCAGGCAATATGTGTCCCACAGACATGGATAAGGAAAATGCCCAGGGTTTTGGAGCTGCTCCAGGACCCACCCTTCTCCAAACCACTGCCCCTCCTGATATTCTGGGAGAGCAGGAATTTTCAGGGGATCTAAGGCCGTGCATGGCCCGTGGGGCACTTTGGGCTCCCTGTCAGCCGATGCCAAATGCCTTCGTGCAGAGGCTGGCAAGAAGCACCATCCAGGCCAGCCTGGGAACCAGCCCTGCACGGTGTGACAGCAGCAGTGCGGCAGCGAGGCTGCCATGGATCCCTTCCCTCTGTGGCGAGCATGGCGCCTCCTGATGTGCAGAGAAGGCCCCTGGCTGCTGATTCTCAGGAGAAGGCTGAGGGAAATGCACCCACCCTGATGTCTCTCCACTTCACTGAGGATTTGTTCCAGGTTTCCTTTAGGTTTGTTCTTTCTTCTCAGGGGAGCTGAAGACAAAGTATTTCCATTTCAGATGAATGGATGCCACAAAAGCAGTGCTCAGCCTGTGCGGTCAGCAGGGACGCACTACTCACGCCTGTGAGGGGAGCCGGGCCTGCGTGCAACATCCATCAAAGGACTCGGGAAAGTCCTCCTTGCAAGCACACCTGTCATGCAACAGCCACAGAAGCTTCTGTCATCTCTGCTGATCTGCACGGGCAGCACTGAGCTGCAGGAGCTGTGAGGGGATTGCACAGGCCGAGGGCGCAGCTCTGTCCTGGCACCTGCAGCGATGCTCCTCTGGCCCAGCTTTGGGCTCTGAGCTGGCAGGTCCCCCAGGGGCAAAGGCCTTCACCTACCCTCCTCATCTTCCTCATCATCAGGCTTAGAAATGGATCTGAGTTGTGATTCCAGATGACCTTCATCAACAGATTGACCTACAAAGAAAGGCAGGACAGAACAGCTCCCAGCACTGCAGGAGATCCTCAGGCTGCCTGGGGCGGGCAAAGGAGCCACGCAAGGCACAGGCCTGCGCCCTTCCCTTCCCTTCCCTTCCCTTCCCTTCCCTTCCCTCTCTGCTCTTCTCCGGGGCTGCACAGAGCACATGGAAGGAGACACTGGCATTGCACATGGGAAGAGGATTGACAGCTAAATGCTCCTTCCTCCCACTGAGAGCCATCCTGGACACAAGAGTAGAAATTTCCAGGCCAAGATTTCCAGAATCCATCCAACTTCAGAGGATCTTAAGGGCAACGCCACATGAATATTGCTCTGGACACTGTTTACACTTGGACAATGATGATTGTGTTAGGAAAGAGTTGCTGAAAACTGACCTTCACCAAGCTCCGAGAACCTGAAACCACGGGTTAGCAGCGTTTGCAAATGCTGCAAGTCACGACCCCAGTCTAGAAGGAGCACAGATGGGAAGCGTTCCATGGTGTGCTGGGATCCCCTTCACCAGGGAGCTGAGCACTTCACTGCCAAGCAGCAGAGATGGCAGCTGAAGGCTCAGCAGGCCTCAGGCCCAGAGGCACAGCAATTACCTCTTGTGACTGTGCCTGGCTTGGCCTCCCTTCCTGCAGCAGAGGCTGCCAGTGAGCCACTGCTTTGTCCGGGAAACTCAGTGTTCAGCACAGTCTTTCTTTGCATCACTGCAGCAAGGAAAAAGGACAGGTGGATCAGATGGACTTGTTCTCCACTGGGGAGGTGCCATCTTCAGGAGGCAATGCTTGTTGAAGTCACGTCTAAGGATCAGGAGAAAGGCCAGGTTATTGGGGCTGGCCAGGGCCTCCCTCCTCCAAACAGCTGCCCCTCCTGATGTGCTGGGAGACCAGGAAATTTCTGGGCATCTAAGGTTGTGCGTGGCCCATGGTGCAGATTGGGCTCCCTGTCAGCTGATGCCAAATGCCTTCGTGCAGAGGGTGGGAACGGGCCCTGCAGGGTGTGACAGCAGCAGTGGGGCAGCGAGGCTGCCATGGATCCCTTCCCACTATGCCCGGCACAGTGTGTCCAGATGTGCAGAGAAAGCCCCCAGCTGCTGATTCTCAAGAGAAGGCTGAGGGAAATGCACCCACCACGGCGTCTCTCCACATCACTGAGGATTTCTTTCAGGTTTTTGGATCCCTTCAGGGACTTCTTTTGTCCTTCTGGTTTGTTCCTCCCTCTCAGCGGACCTTAAGAGAAAGTATTTCCATTTCAGATGAAAGGATGCCACCGAAGCAGCGCTCAGCCTGTGAGGTCAGCAGGGAGACACTACTCACCCCTGGGATGGGAGCTGGGCTTGTGTGACTCAGCCAGCAAGGGCCCATGAGGAGTCTTTTCTGCAGACACACCTGTAACTCAACAGCCACGGAAGCTTCTGTCACCTGCTTCCTGCCATTATGTCAAGGATTATTTCTTGGTGGGATGCTGAGAACATACCTGCAGGAGGCTTCAGAGGCTGAAAATCTTCATGAAGCCAAGGTGCTGGAGAAATCTTCCTAGCCCGCTCATCTAGAAGGGAGGACAGGTGAGAACCATTTCCATGGTGTGCTGGCATGCCCTTCTACAGGGAGCTGAGCACTTCAGGGGGGTGAGCGAATGCTTTGTGTCTGCACTGCCAAGCAGCAGAGATGGCAGCTGAAGGCTCAGCAGGCCTCAGGCCCAGTGGCACAGCAATTACCTGCTGTGACTGGTCCTGGCATCACCTCCCTTCCTGCAGCAGAGGCTCCCAATGAGGCACTGCTTCCTCCGGGAAATGCTTCCTTCAGGACAGTCTCTCCTTGCATCTCTGGACAAAGGAAAAGGGACAGCTGCATCCGATGGAGTTGTTTCCCAAGGGCAAGATGCCATCTTGAGGAGGCAATGCTTGTTGAAGTCATGTCTAAGGTTCAGGAAGTCAGTCCAGCGTTGGAGCTGGGCCAGGCCCCTCCCTCCTCCAAACAGCTGCCCCTACACCTGATGGACCCCGAGACTGGGAAATTTCTGGGGATCTCAGGGTGTGCGTTGCCCGTGGTGTAGATTGGGCTCCCTGTCAGCCGATGCCAAATGCCTTCGTGCAGAGCCTGGGGAGGAGCTGCATCCAGGCCAGCCTGGGAACCAGCCCTGCACGGTGTGACAGCAGCAGTGCGGCAGCGAGGCTGCCATGGATCCCTTCCCTCTGTGCCGGGCACGGCGTGTCCAGATGTGCAGAGAAAGGCCCCAGCTGCTGATTCTCAAGAGAAGGCTGAGGGAAATGCACCCACCACGACGTCTCTCCACATCACTGAGGATTTCTTTCAGGCTTTTGGATCCCTTCAGGGACTTCTTGTGCCCTTCAGGTTTGTTCCTCCCTCTCGGCGGACCTTAAGAGAAAGGATTTCCATTTCAGATGAAAGGATGCCACCGAAGCAGCGCTCAGCCTGTGAGGTCAGCAGGGAGACACTACTCACCCCTGGGATGGGAGCTGGGCTTGTGTGACTCAACCAGCAAGGGCCCATGAGGAGTCTTTTCTGCAGACACACCTGTAAGTCAACGGCCACGGAAGCTCCTGTCACCCGGTTCCTGCCAGGTTGTCACTGATGAGTCTTTTAGGAACATTTCCAACATACCTGCAGGAGGCTCCAGCTGCATGAAATGTTCAAAAAGCCAAGGTATTGGTGAAACATTTGCAACGCGCTCATCTGGAAGGGAGGAGAGACGAGAATCACCTTCTGCCTTAGGGAAGTGGGCACTGCAAGGGGGTCGGCTAAGGCTGTGGCAGGCAGATGTGAATGGACGTGGCCAAAGCTGCGGAGGGGCCTGGGGAGCTGTGGGCTGCCTCTGGTCCCCGTCCACACTGTTTGCTGGCCCTGGACGACATGCGTGGAGAGGAAAGCGGGGCAGCCCAAGGCCCCTGTGGGCTCTCTCCCTCTCCCAGAGGAAAGCCTCCCTAAAGCCCTATGGAAAACCATCCCCAACGCTTCCTGGGGAGAAGGGAGCGCTGTGCCAGGAAAGGGGATCCGTCGGCTCACCTGCTCCCTTCGCTCGCCGTGCAGCTGCCTGGGCAGCCCTGGCAGTCAGGGCCAGTGCCAGGAGGAGCAGGAGGAAGAGGCGCAGAGCAAGGGCCATGGTGCCTTGCCCTGTGCCAGTCGTGCAGCTCTTGCTGCCACCGCTGTCCTCACGCCGCTGTCGCAATGTCAGCACCGCTGCCGCCGCTGCTGCCGCCGCAACAGTCGTGGGCAAGGACTGACTGCTTGGTGGTTGTGGTGCTGTGCAAGCACAGGGCTCTGGGTCCTCTGTGACCTCAGAGCCTGCTGTGACGTCAAGGCTGGGGCAGGATTTTGTGGGAATGGATCTCAAGAGCTGCCCTTCCAGTGAGGAGAGTAGGTCTCTGCAGGCAGCTGCATGCAATCTCTATTTTGTTTCCCAAGACCAGAGTTATCTGACATTGGCCAAGTGAGATATTTCATGGTTCTACCTGCAATAGCAATGTCAAGTCCAAAATTCAACTCGCATTGCTGATTCCCACTGTTGCAGGCAGCACCAGCCCCATGCCAAGAGTGACTCCGTGCTGTGCACTCTGCTGGCCTTTGGCCCATATTTAAAAAGTGAAGGGCTTGATGTCCTAAGTTTTAAAAGGAATGCAACACTGGTCATCAGCATAGCTGCATGCTTTAGAGGAGACCCAAACCCACTGCACACCTTATGGGTGTCCTCAGCCACCCCAAAATCCCCCTGTGTGCCTCACGAGAGACCCCAGAGCCCTGCTTAACTTCGAGGTGTCCCTCGGCCCCTGCACACCTTTGGAGTTAGCCTAAATGAGGGGAAAAAACTGATCGTTGGGCTAAGATTTTACATTGTGGAAAGTATCATGTGGCACAGCAGCTCCACTGGGATTGTGTCTTGTTGGTTGACTTGGGGATTGAAGAAGAATGGCTTCTGTCTTCATACGACATAAAAGGAAGAGGTGTGGGGATGAAAGGACTTGAAGAGCGTTGGTGTTTAAAAGAAGGAAGCCAAGAGGATACAAGATTTGAACTTGGAGACAAAAGTAACTCATGTTGCCTTAAGTGCTTCTTTTAAAAAGCTTCAGTAGAAAAGAGTTCGGCAATGGTGGAATTTTCAACCTCTCTTCATTTGAAGGAATAATTCTCATCATTTGAAGCATTTGTTCCCTTTCTTTACCTCCCACTCTCTTAGTTGTGGACTTGGAGCATAAACTGACCTAGCAGTGTTGGCACCTTGCGTTTGTTTATGCAGGTCATAGGAAGAGTGAGCTGCATTAGTACCAGCATTTAGATGGAAGGTGCACAGTATTCCTAAGTCATAGAATGCCTGCTCTCTCATAGTTACCTTGGCCTCTAAATTGTTTTGCGTATTTTTGGTGGGGGTCTTTTTTCCGGGTTTATTTTTTTTTCGTGTGTGTGTTGTTTTATGACTAGCTATAAATAAAAATTGTAGCAAGAAGTCTACTTTATTCCATGTAAGAAAAGGTGGGATTCTGAATCGTTCCTTCAATCTTGAGATGTGTTGAGGAATTAAATTTAGTCACTGTACAGCTTGGTTTCAAAGCATACCTAAATGGAATTTCCTTAGTAAAACAAGAATGGAGACTTGTTCTGCTGTCATCTCAGTAAAATAGGGAACCAGAGAAGTATACGCCACTGACGAATATTGAATGGTGAATCAAAGAATTGAAAACAGTGTTAAAATGTCAAAGGGTGTAACAGTGTCTGCAACGGATATGCTTATGCATTTTGGAGTAAAGTGAGTGGTCCACTCCTGAAGGAAATGCTGATTTATGTTTTCAGAGGGAATCCAAGTGATATTCTTTCAACTAGTTTGTGGTTACAGAAGTAACTTATCTAAATACTGTCTTGAAAGAAATAAAAAATGTACCAGGTATATGTTATGACTGTATCAAACAAGCATCAGAAAGTGACAGATTCTATAAATACCGGCCTGCTGGAACTACATGGAAATAAAGCAAAGGAAAATATAGACAAAACTTCAATTCATCTCTGTTGCTGTGTATTAGAGAGATAACTGTGAGGTAAAGCCCATATGATCAATCCCCTTGCTTTTCACGTGTGAGATGTTCAGATGTCAGCATTGTATATGGGTTCCATTGAAGCGACGCCAGGCTATGAAGGACTTGCTTGTGGTGCGCAGCCCAGCCTCATTGCATCTTCCTCAAGGCAAGCACTTAGTGAGTGCTTGCCTCTTTTCCTGGCCATGGCCCTGGAGGAGGTCCAGGCCCAGACGATGCCACTGAAGGAGATGTGCCCTCAGCCCAGGGACGTTCAGCACGGGCTCCCCCAGCCCCTAGAGGCCTCGCTGCTGGTCACAGCAGCCCCTGCCTGGCTCCTGCCTGCCCACACCGTGGGCATCCACGGCTGCTCGGGGACATGGAGCTCAGCTGGTGCTGGTGCCGTGTGGGCTTTGCTGGTGGTACCACTGAGACACAGCTGTGAGAACTCAATTTCTTTATTTGAACAAAAAACCAGGGCTAACCTCTGCCCTGGTGGACAGGGGCTGTCCAACTTCAGTTGGGGTGGGAGAGCAGGGCCAGGGGGCTTGGGGGCAGGGGTTCTCGTTTTGGAGGCATGAGTACTGGGATGTGCTGAAGATGGGGGTACATCCACGCCAGGGCAGCTGGGGAGAGCCGTGAAGAGCTGCAATGGCTCAAGCTCTCAGTGCTCGAGCTCTTCGGCTGGTCTTCTGAATCTTCACAGGAGCACCTGTGGAGAGAGGAGTGTCTGAGGCTCCAGCTGCCGCTGGCACACAGGGCCCAGAGCTGGCGAGGCTCCCCAGCACGGCTGGAGCTGCAGGCCCAGCTTGGCCCAGCTGGACAGCTGCTCCTCAAGGCCCCGGCGAGCAGGGCATGGCTCTGGGCAGGCTCCCTGGCCAGGAGCGGGCCCCAGAGCGCGTCTGCCTTTCAAGGCCAATCTGGTCCCTGCTCTTTCTCCTCCCCACCTTGCTTTGCCTCTGCCCGCTGCTCGTGGGGCTGCTCTTGGCCTCGCAGCCTCAGTGGGAGCCAGCACTGGCTGCAACCCCAGTGGGCTCCCCAGGAGAAGGCCCAGCAATGAAGAGGCACTGGGCAGCAGCAGAAGCCTCAGCAGAGTTATTTGGACAAGCGCTGACCATCCTCAACTCCACAGCAGCCTGACTGGGAGTGTTTCCTATCAGCAGCCCTTAAAAGAAGCTGTTTGAGGCAGAGATCAGCAAAACACTCACCGTTTCCTCTTCCAGCAATACCAGATTCCGGCACAGCATATCATCAGGAACAGTGCTCCACCAGCCACGATGGCCATGAACTTCATCAAGCACGGTGTTCCCCAGCAGAAAACTCTTCTCATGCTTTCCGAGATCTTCTCAGCACGTGTTGACGTGCTGACTGCGTCTGTGGGGGCACTGAGGAGTGTGAGGCCGTGCCGTGCTCCACTGCTCAGCTGGCAGCACGGTGGATTACGGCCAGGACGTTCTCTGTTTCCCCCAGAGCTGGGGCCTGCAGGCACCTTGCCACGTCCTGGCACAGGGCTGCTCACTCCCCAAAGCCCTGAGACTGCGTGCGACAATTGCTCTGTGTTATGCCGGTCTTCTGCAGGCAATATGTGTCCCACAGACATGGATAAGGAAAATGCCCAGGGTTTTGGAGCTGCTCCAGGACCCACCCTTCTCCAAACCACTGCCCCTCCTGATATTCTGGGAGAGCAGGAATTTTCAGGGGATCTAAGGCCGTGCATGGCCCGTGGGGCACTTTGGGCTCCCTGTCAGCCGATGCCAAATGCCTTCGTGCAGAGCCTGGGAAGAAGCACCATCCAGGCCAGCCTGGGAACCAGCCCTGCACGGTGTGACAGCAGCAGTGCGGCAGCGAGGCTGCCATGGATCCCTTCCCTCTGTGGCGAGCATGGCGCCTCCTGATGTGCAGAGAAGGCCCCTGGCTGCTGATTCTCAGGAGAAGGCTGAGGGAAATGCACCCACCCTGATGTCTCTCCACTTCACTGAGGATTTGTTCCAGGTTTCCTTTAGGTTTGTTCTTTCTTCTCAGGGGAGCTGAAGACAAAGTATTTCCATTTCAGATGAATGGATGCCACAAAAGCAGTGCTCAGCCTGTGCGGTCAGCAGGGACGCACTACTCACGCCTGTGAGGAGAGCCGGGCCTGCGTGCAACATCCATCAAAGGACTCGGGAAAGTCCTCCTTGCAAGCACACCTGTCATGCAACAGCCACAGAAGCTTCTGTCATCTCTGCTGATCTGCACGGGCAGCACTGAGCTGCAGGAGCTGTGAGGGGATTGCACAGGCCGAGGGCGCAGCTCTGTCCTGGCACCTGCAGCGATGCTCCTCTGGCCCAGCTTTGGGCTCTGAGCTGGCAGGTCCCCCAGGGGCAAAGGCCTTCACCTACCCTCCTCATCTTCCTCATCATCAGGCTTAGAAATGGATCTGAGTTGTGATTCCCGATGACCTTCATCAACAGATTGACCTACAAAGAAAGGCAGGACAGAACAGCTCCCAGCACTGCAGGAGATCCTCAGGCTGCCTGGGGCGGGCAAAGGAGCCACACAAGGCACAGGCCTGCGCCCTTCCCTTCCCTTCCCTTCCCTTCCCTTCCCTTCCCTTCCCTCTCTGCTCTTCTCCGGGGCTGCACAGAGCACATGGAAGGAGACACTGGCATTGCACATGGGAAGAGGATTGACAGCTAAATGCTCCTTCCTCCCACTGAGAGCCATCCTGGACACAAGAGTAGAAATTTCCAGGCCAAGATTTCCAGAATCCATCCATCTTCAGAGGATCTTAAGGGCAACGCCACATGAATATTGCTCTGGACACTGTTTACACTTGGACAATGATGATTGTGTTAGGAAAGAGTTGCTGAAAACTGACCTTCACCAAGCTCCGAGAACCTGAAACCACGGGTTAGCAGCGTTTGCAAATGCTGCAAGTCACGACCCCAGTCTAGAAGGAGCACAGATGGGAAGCGTTCCATGGTGTGCTGGGATCCCCTTCACCAGGGAGCTGAGCACTTCACTGCCAAGCAGCAGAGATGGCAGCTGAAGGCTCAGCAGGCCTCAGGCCCAGAGGCACAGCAATTACCTCTTGTGACTGTGCCTGGCTTCGCCTCCCTTCCTGCAGCAGAGGCTGCCAGTGAGCCACTGCTTTGTCCGGGAAACTCAGTGTTCAGCACAGTCTTTCTTTGCATCACTGCAGCAAGGAAAAAGGACAGGTGGATCAGATGGACTTGTTCTCCACTGGGGAGGTGCCATCTTCAGGAGGCAATGCTTGTTGAAGTCACGTCTAAGGATCAGGAGAAAGGCCAGGTTATTGGGGCTGGCCAGGGCCTCCCTCCTCCAAACAGCTGCCCCTCCTGATGTGCTGGGAGACCAGGAAATTTCTGGGCATCTAAGGTTGTGCGTGGCCCATGGTGCAGATTGGGCTCCCTGTCAGCTGATGCCAAATGCCTTCGTGCAGAGGGTGGGAACGGGCCCTGCAGGGTGTGACAGCAGCAGTGGGGCAGCGAGGCTGCCATGGATCCCTTCCCACTATGCCCGGCACAGTGTGTCCAGATGTGCAGAGAAAGCCCCCAGCTGCTGATTCTCAAGAGAAGGCTGAGGGAAATGCACCCACCACGGCGTCTCTCCACATCACTGAGGATTTCTTTCAGGTTTTTGGATCCCTTCAGGGACTTCTTTTGTCCTTCTGGTTTGTTCCTCCCTCTCAGCGGACCTTAAGAGAAAGTATTTCCATTTCAGATGAAAGGATGCCACCGAAGCAGCGCTCAGCCTGTGAGGTCAGCAGGGAGACACTACTCACCCCTGGGATGGGAGCTGGGCTTGTGTGACTCAGCCAGCAAGGGCCCATGAGGAGTCTTTTCTGCAGACACACCTGTAACTCAACAGCCACGGAAGCTTCTGTCACCTGCTTCCTGCCATTATGTCAAGGATTATTTCTTGGTGGGATGCTGAGAACATACCTGCAGGAGGCTTCAGAGGCTGAAAATCTTCATGAAGCCAAGGTGCTGGAGAAATCTTCCTAGCCCGCTCATCTAGAAGGGAGGACAGGTGAGAACCATTTCCATGGTGTGCTGGCATGCCCTTCTACAGGGAGCTGAGCACTTCAGGGGGGTGAGCGAATGCTTTGTGTCTGCACTGCCAAGCAGCAGAGATGGCAGCTGAAGGCTCAGCAGGCCTCAGGCCCAGTGGCACAGCAATTACCTGCTGTGACTGGTCCTGGCATCACCTCCCTTCCTGCAGCAGAGGCTCCCAATGAGCCACTGCTTCCTCCGGGAAATGCTTCCTTCAGGACAGTCTCTCCTTGCATCTCTGGACAAAGGAAAAGGGACAGCTGCATCCGATGGAGTTGTTTCCCAAGGGCAAGATGCCATCTTGAGGAGGCAATGCTTGTTGAAGTCATGTCTAAGGTTCAGGAAGTCAGTCCAGCGTTGGAGCTGGGCCAGGCCCCTCCCTCCTCCAAACAGCTGCCCCTACACCTGATGGACCCCGAGACTGGGAAATTTCTGGGGATCTCAGGGTGTGCGTTGCCCGTGGTGTAGATTGGGCTCCCTGTCAGCCGATGCCAAATGCCTTCGTGCAGAGCCTGGGGAGGAGCTGCATCCAGGCCAGCCTGGGAACCAGCCCTGCACGGTGTGACAGCAGCAGTGCGGCAGCGAGGCTGCCATGGATCCCTTCCCTCTGTGCCGGGCACGGCGTGTCCAGATGTGCAGAGAAAGGCCCCAGCTGCTGATTCTCAAGAGAAGGCTGAGGGAAATGCACCCACCACGACGTCTCTCCACATCACTGAGGATTTCTTTCAGGCTTTTGGATCCCTTCAGGGACTTCTTGTGCCCTTCAGGTTTGTTCCTCCCTCTCGGCGGACCTTAAGAGAAAGGATTTCCATTTCAGATGAAAGGATGCCACCGAAGCAGCGCTCAGCCTGTGAGGTCAGCAGGGAGACACTACTCACCCCTGGGATGGGAGCTGGGCTTGTGTGACTCAACCAGCAAGGGCCCATGAGGAGTCTTTTCTGCAGACACACCTGTAACTCAACGGCCACGGAAGCTCCTGTCACCCGGTTCCTGCCAGGTTGTCACTGATGAGTCTTTTAGGAACATTTCCAACATACCTGCAGGAGGCTCCAGCTGCATGAAATGTTCAAAAAGCCAAGGTATTGGTGAAACATTTGCAACGCGCTCATCTGGAAGGGAGGAGAGACGAGAATCACCTTCTGCCTTAGGGAAGTGGGCACTGCAAGGGGGTCGGCTAAGGCTGTGGGAGGCAGATGTGAATGGACATGGCCAAAGCTGCGGAGGGGCCTGGGGAGCTGTGGGCTGCCTCTGGTCCCTGTCCACACTGTTTGCTGGCCCTGGACGACATGCGTGGAGAGGAAAGCGGGGCAGCCCAAGGCCCCTGTGGGCTCTCTCCCTCTCCCAGAGGAAAGCCTCCCTAAAGCCCTATGGAAAACCATCCCCAACGCTTCCTGGGGAGAAGGGAGCGCTGTGCCAGGAAAGGGGATCCGTCGGCTCACCTGCTCCCTTCGCTCGCCGTGCAGCTGCCTGGGCAGCCCTGGCAGTCAGGGCCAGTGCCAGGAGGAGCAGGAGGAAGAGGCGCAGAGCAAGGGCCATGGTGCCTTGCCCTGTGCCAGTCGTGCAGCTCTTGCTGCCACCGCTGTCCTCACGCCGCTGTCGCAATGTCAGCACCGCTGCCGCCGCTGCTGCCGCCGCAACAGTCGTGGGCAAGGACTGACTGCTTGGTGGTTGTGGTGCTGTGCAAGCACAGGGCTCTGGGTCCTCTGTGACCTCAGAGCCTGCTGTGACGTCAAGGCTGGGGCAGGATTTTGTGGGAATGGATCTCAAGAGCTGCCCTTCCAGTGAGGAGAGTAGGTCTCTGCAGGCAGCTGCATGCAATCTCTATTTTGTTTCCCAAGACCAGAGTTATCTGACATTGGCCAAGTGAGATATTTCATGGTTCTACCTGCAATAGCAATGTCAAGTCCAAAATTCAACTCGCATTGCTGATTCCCACTGTTGCAGGCAGCACCAGCCCCATGCCAAGAGTGACTCCGTGCTGTGCACTCTGCTGGCCTTTGGCCCATATTTAAAAAGTGAAGGGCTTGATGTCCTAAGTTTTAAAAGGAATGCAACACTGGTCATCAGCATAGCTGCATGCTTTAGAGGAGACCCAAACCCACTGCACACCTTATGGGTGTCCTCAGCCACCCCAAAATCCCCCTGTGTGCCTCACGAGAGACCCCAGAGCCCTGCTTAACTTCGAGGTGTCCCTCGGCCCCTGCACACCTTTGGAGTTAGCCTAAATGAGGGGAAAAAACTGATCGTTGGGCTAAGATTTTACATTGTGGAAAGTATCATGTGGCACAGCAGCTCCACTGGGATTGTGTCTTGTTGGTTGACTTGGGGATTGAAGAAGAATGGCTTCTGTCTTCATACGACATAAAAGGAAGAGGTGTGGATGAAAGGACTTGAAGAGCGTTGGTGTTTAAAAGAAGGAAGCCAAGAGGATACAAGATTTGAACTTGGAGACAAAAGTAACTCATGTTGCCTTAAGTGCTTCTTTTAAAAAGCTTCAGTAGAAAAGAGTTCGGCAATGGTGGAATTTTCAACCTCTCTTCATTTGAAGGAATAATTCTCATCATTTGAAGCATTTGTTCCCTTTCTTTACCTCCCACTCTCTTAGTTGTGGACTTGGAGCATAAACTGACCTAGCAGTGTTGGCACCTTGCGTTTGTTTATGCAGGTCATAGGAAGAGTGAGCTGCATTAGTACCAGCATTTAGATGGAAGGTGCACAGTATTCCTAAGTCATAGAATGCCTGCTCTCTCATAGTTACCTTGGCCTCTAAATTGTTTTGCGTATTTTTGGTGGGGGTCTTTTTTCCGGGTTTATTTTTTTTTCGTGTGTGTGTTGTTTTATGACTAGCTATAAATAAAAATTGTAGCAAGAAGTCTACTTTATTCCATGTAAGAAAAGGTGGGATTCTGAATCGTTCCTTCAATCTTGAGATGTGTTGAGGAATTAAATTTAGTCACTGTACAGCTTGGTTTCAAAGCATACCTAAATGGAATTTCCTTAGTAAAACAAGAATGGAGACTTGTTCTGCTGTCATCTCAGTAAAATAGGGAACCAGAGAAGTATACGCCACTGACGAATATTGAATGGTGAATCAAAGAATTGAAAACAGTGTTAAAATGTCAAAGGGTGTAACAGTGTCTGCAACGGATATGCTTATGCATTTTGGAGTAAAGTGAGTGGTCCACTCCTGAAGGAAATGCTGATTTATGTTTTCAGAGGGAATCCAAGTGATATTCTTTCAACTAGTTTGTGGTTACAGAAGTAACTTATCTAAATACTGTCTTGAAAGAAATAAAAAATGTACCAGGTATATGTTATGACTGTATCAAACAAGCATCAGAAAGTGACAGATTCTATAAATACCGGCCTGCTGGAACTACATGGAAATAAAGCAAAGGAAAATATAGACAAAACTTCAATTCATCTCTGTTGCTGTGTATTAGAGAGATAACTGTGAGGTAAAGCCCATATGATCAATCCCCTTGCTTTTCACGTGTGAGATGTTCAGATGTCAGCATTGTATATGGGTTCCATTGAAGCGACGCCAGGCTATGAAGGACTTGCTTGTGGTGCGCAGCCCAGCCTCATTGCATCTTCCTCAAGGCAAGCACTTAGTGAGTGCTTGCCTCTTTTCCTGGCCATGGCCCTGGAGGAGGTCCAGGCCCAGACGATGCCACTGAAGGAGATGTGCCCTCAGCCCAGGGACGTTCAGCACGGGCTCCCCCAGCCCCTAGAGGCCTCGCTGCTGGTCACAGCAGCCCCTGCCTGGCTCCTGCCTGCCCACACCGTGGGCATCCACGGCTGCTCGGGGACATGGAGCTCAGCTGGTGCTGGTGCCGTGTGGGCTTTGCTGGTGGTACCACTGAGACACAGCTGTGAGAACTCAATTTCTTTATTTGAACAAAAAACCAGGGCTAACCTCTGCCCTGGTGGACAGGGGCTGTCCAACTTCAGTTGGGGTGGGAGAGCAGGGCCAGGGGGCTTGGGGGCAGGGGTTCTCGTTTTGGAGGCATGAGTACTGGGATGTGCTGAAGATGGGGGTACATCCACGCCAGGGCAGCTGGGGAGAGCCGTGAAGAGCTGCAATGGCTCAAGCTCTCAGTGCTCGAGCTCTTCGGCTGGTCTTCTGAATCTTCACAGGAGCACCTGTGGAGAGAGGAGTGTCTGAGGCTCCAGCTGCCGCTGGCACACAGGGCCCAGAGCTGGCGAGGCTCCCCAGCACGGCTGGAGCTGCAGGCCCGGCTTGGCCCAGCTGGACAGCTGCTCCTCAAGGCCCCGGCGAGCAGGGCATGGCTCTGGGCAGGCTCCCTGGCCAGGAGCGGGCCCCAGAGCGCGTCTGCCTTTCAAGGCCAATCTGGTCCCTGCTCTTTCTCCTCCCCACCTTGCTTTGCCTCTGCCCGCTGCTCGTGGGGCTGCTCTTGGCCTCGCAGCCTCAGTGGGAGCCAGCACTGGCTGCAACCCCAGTGGGCTCCCCAGGAGAAGGCCCAGCAATGAAGAGGCACTGGGCAGCAGCAGAAGCCTCAGCAGAGTTATTTGGACAAGCGCTGACCATCCTCAACTCCACAGCAGCCTGACTGGGAGTGTTTCCTATCAGCAGCCCTTAAAAGAAGCTGTTTGAGGCAGAGATCAGCAAAACACTCACCGTTTCCTCTTCCAGCAATACCAGATTCCGGCACAGCATATCATCAGGAACAGTGCTCCACCAGCCACGATGGCCATGAACTTCATCAAGCACGGTGTTCCCCAGCAGAAAACTCTTCTCATGCTTTCCGAGATCTTCTCAGCACGTGTTGACGTGCTGACTGCGTCTGTGGGGGCACTGAGGAGTGTGAGGCCGTGCCGTGCTCCACTGCTCAGCTGGCAGCACGGTGGATTACGGCCAGGACGTTCTCTGTTTCCCCCAGAGCTGGGGCCTGCAGGCACCTTGCCACGTCCTGGCACAGGGCTGCTCACTCCCCAAAGCCCTGAGACTGCGTGCGACAATTGCTCTGTGTTATGCCGGTCTTCTGCAGGCAATATGTGTCCCACAGACATGGATAAGGAAAATGCCCAGGGTTTTGGAGCTGCTCCAGGACCCACCCTTCTCCAAACCACTGCCCCTCCTGATATTCTGGGAGAGCAGGAATTTTCAGGGGATCTAAGGCCGTGCATGGCCCGTGGGGCACTTTGGGCTCCCTGTCAGCCGATGCCAAATGCCTTCGTGCAGAGCCTGGGAAGAAGCACCATCCAGGCCAGCCTGGGAACCAGCCCTGCACGGTGTGACAGCAGCAGTGCGGCAGCGAGGCTGCCATGGATCCCTTCCCTCTGTGGCGAGCATGGCGCCTCCTGATGTGCAGAGAAGGCCCCTGGCTGCTGATTCTCAGGAGAAGGCTGAGGGAAATGCACCCACCCTGATGTCTCTCCACTTCACTGAGGATTTGTTCCAGGTTTCCTTTAGGTTTGTTCTTTCTTCTCAGGGGAGCTGAAGACAAAGTATTTCCATTTCAGATGAATGGATGCCACAAAAGCAGTGCTCAGCCTGTGCGGTCAGCAGGGACGCACTACTCACGCCTGTGAGGGGAGCCGGGCCTGCGTGCAACATCCATCAAAGGACTCGGGAAAGTCCTCCTTGCAAGCACACCTGTCATGCAACAGCCACAGAAGCTTCTGTCATCTCTGCTGATCTGCACGGGCAGCACTGAGCTGCAGGAGCTGTGAGGGGATTGCACAGGCCGAGGGCGCAGCTCTGTCCTGGCACCTGCAGCGATGCTCCTCTGGCCCAGCTTTGGGCTCTGAGCTGGCAGGTCCCCCAGGGGCAAAGGCCTTCACCTACCCTCCTCATCTTCCTCATCATCAGGCTTAGAAATGGATCTGAGTTGTGATTCCAGATGACCTTCATCAACAGATTGACCTACAAAGAAAGGCAGGACAGAACAGCTCCCAGCACTGCAGGAGATCCTCAGGCTGCCTGGGGCGGGCAAAGGAGCCACGCAAGGCACAGGCCTGCGCCCTTCCCTTCCCTTCCCTTCCCTTCCCTTCCCTCTCTGCTCTTCTCCGGGGCTGCACAGAGCACATGGAAGGAGACACTGGCATTGCACATGGGAAGAGGATTGACAGCTAAATGCTCCTTCCTCCCACTGAGAGCCATCCTGGACACAAGAGTAGAAATTTCCAGGCCAAGATTTCCAGAATCCATCCATCTTCAGAGGATCTTAAGGGCAACGCCACATGAATATTGCTCTGGACACTGTTTACACTTGGACAATGATGATTGTGTTAGGAAAGAGTTGCTGAAAACTGACCTTCACCAAGCTCCGAGAACCTGAAACCACGGGTTACCAGCGTTTGCAAATGCTGCAAGTCACGACCCCAGTCTAGAAGGAGCACAGATGGGAAGCGTTCCATGGTGTGCTGCGATCCCCTTCACCAGGGAGCTGAGCACTTCACTGCCAAGCAGCAGAGATGGCAGCTGAAGGCTCAGCAGGCCTCAGGCCCAGAGGCACAGCAATTACCTCTTGTGACTGTGCCTGGCTTCGCCTCCCTTCCTGCAGCAGAGGCTGCCAGTGAGCCACTGCTTTGTCCGGGAAACTCAGTGTTCAGCACAGTCTTTCTTTGCATCACTGCAGCAAGGAAAAAGGACAGGTGGATCAGATGGACTTGTTCTCCACTGGGGAGGTGCCATCTTCAGGAGGCAATGCTTGTTGAAGTCACGTCTAAGGATCAGGAGAAAGGCCAGGTTATTGGGGCTGGCCAGGGCCTCCCTCCTCCAAACAGCTGCCCCTCCTGATGTGCTGGGAGACCAGGAAATTTCTGGGCATCTAAGGTTGTGCGTGGCCCATGGTGCAGATTGGGCTCCCTGTCAGCTGATGCCAAATGCCTTCGTGCAGAGGGTGGGAACGGGCCCTGCAGGGTGTGACAGCAGCAGTGGGGCAGCGAGGCTGCCATGGATCCCTTCCCACTATGCCCGGCACAGTGTGTCCAGATGTGCAGAGAAAGCCCCCAGCTGCTGATTCTCAAGAGAAGGCTGAGGGAAATGCACCCACCACGGCGTCTCTCCACATCACTGAGGATTTCTTTCAGGTTTTTGGATCCCTTCAGGGACTTCTTTTGTCCTTCTGGTTTGTTCCTCCCTCTCAGCGGACCTTAAGAGAAAGTATTTCCATTTCAGATGAAAGGATGCCACCGAAGCAGCGCTCAGCCTGTGAGGTCAGCAGGGAGACACTACTCACCCCTGGGATGGGAGCTGGGCTTGTGTGACTCAGCCAGCAAGGGCCCATGAGGAGTCTTTTCTGCAGACACACCTGTAACTCAACAGCCACGGAAGCTTCTGTCACCTGCTTCCTGCCATTATGTCAAGGATTATTTCTTGGTGGGATGCTGAGAACATACCTGCAGGAGGCTTCAGAGGCTGAAAATCTTCATGAAGCCAAGGTGCTGGAGAAATCTTCCTAGCCCGCTCATCTAGAAGGGAGGACAGGTGAGAACCATTTCCATGGTGTGCTGGCATGCCCTTCTACAGGGAGCTGAGCACTTCAGGGGGGTGAGCGAATGCTTTGTGTCTGCACTGCCAAGCAGCAGAGATGGCAGCTGAAGGCTCAGCAGGCCTCAGGCCCAGTGGCACAGCAATTACCTGCTGTGACTGGTCCTGGCATCACCTCCCTTCCTGCAGCAGAGGCTCCCAATGAGCCACTGCTTCCTCCGGGAAATGCTTCCTTCAGGACAGTCTCTCCTTGCATCTCTGGACAAAGGAAAAGGGACAGCTGCATCCGATGGAGTTGTTTCCCAAGGGGAAGATGCCATCTTGAGGAGGCAATGCTTCTTGAAGTCATGTCTAAGGTTCAGGAAGTCAGTCCAGCGTTGGAGCTGGGCCAGGCCCCTCCCTCCTCCAAACAGCTGCCCCTACACCTGATGGACCCCGAGACTGGGAAATTTCTGGGGATCTCAGGGTGTGCGTTGCCCGTGGTGTAGATTGGGCTCCCTGTCAGCCGATGCCAAATGCCTTCGTGCAGAGCCTGGGGAGGAGCTGCATCCAGGCCAGCCTGGGAACCAGCCCTGCACGGTGTGACAGCAGCAGTGCGGCAGCGAGGCTGCCATGGATCCCTTCCCTCTGTGCCGGGCACGGCGTGTCCAGATGTGCAGAGAAAGGCCCCAGCTGCTGATTCTCAGGGGAAGGCTGAGGGAAATGCACCCACCACGACATCTCTCCACATCACTGAGGATTTCTTTCAGGCTTTTGGATCCCTTCAGGGACTTCTTGTGCCCTTCAGGTTTGTTCCTCCCTCTCGGCGGACCTTAAGAGAAAGGATTTCCATTTCAGATGAAAGGATGCCACCGAAGCAGCGCTCAGCCTGTGAGGTCAGCAGGGAGACACTACTCACCCCTGGGATGGGAGCTGGGCTTGTGTGACTCAACCAGCAAGGGCCCATGAGGAGTCTTTTCTGCAGACACACCTGTAAGTCAACGGCCACGGAAGCTCCTGTCACCCGGTTCCTGCCAGGTTGTCACTGATGAGTCTTTTAGGAACATTTCCAACATACCTGCAGGAGGCTCCAGCTGCATGAAATGTTCAAAAAGCCAAGGTATTGGTGAAACATTTGCAACGCGCTCATCTGGAAGGGAGGAGAGACGAGAATCACCTTCTGCCTTAGGGAAGTGGGCACTGCAAGGGGGTCGGCTAAGGCTGTGGCAGGCAGATGTGAATGGACGTGGCCAAAGCTGCGGAGGGGCCTGGGGAGCTGTGGGCTGCCTCTGGTCCCTGTCCACACTGTTTGCTGGCCCTGGACGACATGCGTGGAGAGGAAAGCGGGGCAGCCCAAGGCCCCTGTGGGCTCTCTCCCTCTCCCAGAGGAAAGCCTCCCTAAAGCCCTATGGAAAACCATCCCCAACGCTTCCTGGGGAGAAGGGAGCGCTGTGCCAGGAAAGGGGATCCGTCGGCTCACCTGCTCCCTTCGCTCGCCGTGCAGCTGCCTGGGCAGCCCTGTCAGTCAGGGCCAGTGCCAGGAGGAGCAGGAGGAAGAGGCGCAGAGCAAGGGCCATGGTGCCTTGCCCTGTGCCAGTCGTGCAGCTCTTGCTGCCACCGCTGTCCTCACGCCGCTGTCGCAATGTCAGCACCGCTGCCGCCGCTGCTGCCGCCGCAACAGTCGTGGGCAAGGACTGACTGCTTGGTGGTTGTGGTGCTGTGCAAGCACAGGGCTCTGGGTCCTCTGTGACCTCAGAGCCTGCTGTGACGTCAAGGCTGGGGCAGGATTTTGTGGGAATGGATCTCAAGAGCTGCCCTTCCAGTGAGGAGAGTAGGTCTCTGCAGGCAGCTGCATGCAATCTCTATTTTGTTTCCCAAGACCAGAGTTATCTGACATTGGCCAAGTGAGATATTTCATGGTTCTACCTGCAATAGCAATGTCAAGTCCAAAATTCAACTCGCATTGCTGATTCCCACTGTTGCAGGCAGCACCAGCCCCATGCCAAGAGTGACTCCGTGCTGTGCACTCTGCTGGCCTTTGGCCCATATTTAAAAAGTGAAGGGCTTGATGTCCTAAGTTTTAAAAGGAATGCAACACTGGCCATCAGCATAGCTGCATGCTTTAGAGGAGACCCAAACCCACTGCACACCTTATGGGTGTCCTCAGCCACCCCAAAATCCCCCTGTGTGCCTCACGAGAGACCCCAGAGCCCTGCTTAACTTCGAGGTGTCCCTCGGCCCCTGCACACCTTTGGAGTTAGCCTAAATGAGGGGAAAAAACTGATCGTTGGGCTAAGATTTTACATTGTGGAAAGTATCATGTGGCACAGCAGCTCCACTGGGATTGTGTCTTGTTGGTTGACTTGGGGATTGAAGAAGAATGGCTTCTGTCTTCATACGACATAAAAGGAAGAGGTGTGGATGAAAGGACTTGAAGAGCGTTGGTGTTTAAAAGAAGGAAGCCAAGAGGATACAAGATTTGAACTTGGAGACAAAAGTAACTCATGTTGCCTTAAGTGCTTCTTTTAAAAAGCTTCAGTAGAAAAGAGTTCGGCAATGGTGGAATTTTCAACCTCTCTTCATTTGAAGGAATAATTCTCATCATTTGAAGCATTTGTTCCCTTTCTTTACCTCCCACTCTCTTAGTTGTGGACTTGGAGCATAAACTGACCTAGCAGTGTTGGCACCTTGCGTTTGTTTATGCAGGTCATAGGAAGAGTGAGCTGCATTAGTACCAGCATTTAGATGGAAGGTGCACAGTATTCCTAAGTCATAGAATGCCTGCTCTCTCATAGTTACCTTGGCCTCTAAATTGTTTTGCGTATTTTTGGTGGGGGTCTTTTTTCCGGGTTTATTTTTTTTGTGTGTGTGTTGTTTTATGACTAGCTATAAATAAAAATTGTAGCAAGAAGTCTACTTTATTCCATGTAAGAAAAGGTGGGATTCTGAATCGTTCCTTCAATCTTGAGATGTGTTGAGGAATTAAATTTAGTCACTGTACAGCTTGGTTTCAAAGCATACCTAAATGGAATTTCCTTAGTAAAACAAGAATGGAGACTTGTTCTGCTGTCATCTCAGTAAAATAGGGAACCAGAGAAGTATACGCCACTGACGAATATTGAATGGTGAATCAAAGAATTGAAAACAGTGTTAAAATGTCAAAGGGTGTAACAGTGTCTGCAACGGATATGCTTATGCATTTTGGAGTAAAGTGAGTGGTCCACTCCTGAAGGAAATGCTGATTTATGTTTTCAGAGGGAATCCAAGTGATATTCTTTCAACTAGTTTGTGGTTACAGAAGTAACTTATCTAAATACTGTCTTGAAAGAAATAAAAAATGTACCAGGTATATGTTATGACTGTATCAAACAAGCATCAGAAAGTGACAGATTCTATAAATACCGGCCTGCTGGAACTACATGGAAATAAAGCAAAGGAAAATATAGACAAAACTTCAATTCATCTCTGTTGCTGTGTATTAGAGAGATAACTGTGAGGTAAAGCCCATATGATCAATCCCCTTGCTTTTCACGTGTGAGATGTTCAGATGTCAGCATTGTATATGGGTTCCACTGAAGCGACGCCAGGCTATGAAGGACTTGCTTGTGGTGCGCAGCCCAGCCTCATTGCATCTTCCTCAAGGCAAGCACTTAGTGAGTGCTTGCCTCTTTTCCTGGCCATGGCCCTGGAGGAGGTCCAGGCCCAGACGATGCCACTGAAGGAGATGTGCCCTCAGCCCAGGGACGTTCAGCACGGGCTCCCCCAGCCCCTAGAGGCCTCGCTGCTGGTCACAGCAGCCCCTGCCTGGCTCCTGCCTGCCCACACCGTGGGCATCCACGGCTGCTCGGGGACATGGAGCTCAGCTGGTGCTGGTGCCGTGTGGGCTTTGCTGGTGGTACCACTGAGACACAGCTGTGAGAACTCAATTTCTTTATTTGAACAAAAAACCAGGGCTAACCTCTGCCCTGGTGGACAGGGGCTGTCCAACTTCAGTTGGGGTGGGAGAGCAGGGCCAGGGGGCTTGGGGGCAGGGGTTCTCGTTTTGGAGGCATGAGTACTGGGATGTGCTGAAGATGGGGGTACATCCACGCCAGGGCAGCTGGGGAGAGCCGTGAAGAGCTGCAATGGCTCAAGCTCTCAGTGCTCGAGCTCTTCGGCTGGTCTTCTGAATCTTCACAGGAGCACCTGTGGAGAGACGAGTGTCTGAGGCTCCAGCTGCCGCTGGCACACAGGGCCCAGAGCTGGCGAGGCTCCCCAGCACGGCTGGAGCTGCAGGCCCGGCTTGGCCCAGCTGGACAGCTGCTCCTCAAGGCCCCGGCGAGCAGGGCATGGCTCTGGGCAGGCTCCCTGGCCAGGAGCGGGCCCCAGAGCGCGTCTGCCTTTCAAGGCCAATCTGGTCCCTGCTCTTTCTCCTCCCCACCTTGCTTTGCCTCTGCCCGCTGCTCGTGGGGCTGCTCTTGGCCTCGCAGCCTCAGTGGGAGCCAGCACTGGCTGCAACCCCAGTGGGCTCCCCAGGAGAAGGCCCAGCAATGAAGAGGCACTGGGCAGCAGCAGAAGCCTCAGCAGAGTTATTTGGACAAGCGCTGACCATCCTCAACTCCACAGCAGCCTGACTGGGAGTGTTTCCTATCAGCAGCCCTTAAAAGAAGCTGTTTGAGGCAGAGATCAGCAAAACACTCACCGTTTCCTCTTCCAGCAATACCAGATTCCGGCACAGCATATCATCAGGAACAGTGCTCCACCAGCCACGATGGCCATGAACTTCATCAAGCACGGTGTTCCCCAGCAGAAAACTCTTCTCATGCTTTCCGAGGTCTTCTCAGCACGTGTTGACGTGCTGACTGCGTCTGTGGGGGCACTGAGGAGTGTGAGGCCGTGCCGTGCTCCACTGCTCAGCTGGCAGCACGGTGGATACGGCCAGGACGTTCTCTGTTTCCCCCAGAGCTGGGGCCTGCAGGCACCTTGCCACGTCCTGGCACAGGGCTGCTCACTCCCCAAAGCCCTGAGACTGCGTGCGACAATTGCTCTGTGTTATGCCGGTCTTCTCCAGGCAATATGTGTCCCACAGACATGGATAAGGAAAATGCCCAGGGTTTTGGAGCTGCTCCAGGACCCACCCTTCTCCAAACCACTGCCCCTCCTGATATTCTGGGAGAGCAGGAATTTTCAGGGGATCTAAGGCCGTGCATGGCCCGTGGGGCACTTTGGGCTCCCTGTCAGCCGATGCCAAATGCCTTCGTGCAGAGGCTGGGAAGAAGCACCATGCAGGCCAGCCTGGGAACCAGCCCTGCACGGTGTGACAGCAGCAGTGCGGCAGCGAGGCTGCCATGGATCCCTTCCCTCTGTGGCGAGCATGGCGCCTCCTGATGTGCAGAGAAGGCCCCTGGCTGCTGATTCTCAGGAGAAGGCTGAGGGAAATGCACCCACCCTGATGTCTCTCCACTTCACTGAGGATTTGTTCCAGGTTTCCTTTAGGTTTGTTCTTTCTTCTCAGGGGAGCTGAAGACAAAGTATTTCCATTTCAGATGAATGGATGCCACAAAAGCAGTGCTCAGCCTGTGCGGTCAGCAGGGACGCACTACTCACGCCTGTGAGGAGAGCCGGGCCTGCGTGCAACATCCATCAAAGGACTCGGGAAAGTCCTCCTTGCAAGCACACCTGTCATGCAACAGCCACAGAAGCTTCTGTCATCTCTGCTGATCTGCACGGGCAGCACTGAGCTGCAGGAGCTGTGAGGGGATTGCACAGGCCGAGGGCGCAGCTCTGTCCTGGCACCTGCAGCGATGCTCCTCTGGCCCAGCTTTGGGCTCTGAGCTGGCAGGTCCCCCAGGGGCAAAGGCCTTCACCTACCCTCCTCATCTTCCTCATCATCAGGCTTAGAAATGGATCTGAGTTGTGATTCCCGATGACCTTCATCAACAGATTGACCTACAAAGAAAGGCAGGACAGAACAGCTCCCAGCACTGCAGGAGATCCTCAGGCTGCCTGGGGCGGGCAAAGGAGCCACGCAAGGCACAGGCCTGCGCCCTTCCCTTCCCTTCCCTTCCCTTCCCTTCCCTCTCTGCTCTTCTCCGGGGCTGCACAGAGCACATGGAAGGAGACACTGGCATTGCACATGGGAAGAGGATTGACAGCTAAATGCTCCTTCCTCCCACTGAGAGCCATCCTGGACACAAGAGTAGAAATTTCCAGGCCAAGATTTCCAGAATCCATCCAACTTCAGAGGATCTTAAGGGCAACGCCACATGAATATTGCTCTGGACACTGTTTACACTTGGACAATGATGATTGTGTTAGGAAAGAGTTGCTGAAAACTGACCTTCACCAAGCTCCGAGAACCTGAAACCACGGGTTAGCAGCGTTTGCAAATGCTGCAAGTCACGACCCCAGTCTAGAAGGAGCACAGATGGGAAGCGTTCCATGGTGTGCTGGGATCCCCTTCACCAGGGAGCTGAGCACTTCACTGCCAAGCAGCAGAGATGGCAGCTGAAGGCTCAGCAGGCCTCAGGCCCAGAGGCACAGCAATTACCTCTTGTGACTGTGCCTGGCTTGGCCTCCCTTCCTGCAGCAGAGGCTGCCAGTGAGCCACTGCTTTGTCCGGGAAACTCAGTGTTCAGCACAGTCTTTCTTTGCATCACTGCAGCAAGGAAAAGGGACAGGTGGATCAGATGGACTTGCTCTCCACTGGGGAGGTGCCATCTTCAGGAGGCAATGCTTGTTGAAGTCACGTCTAAGGATCAGGAGAAAGGCCAGGTTATTGGGGCTGGCCAGGGCCTCCCTCCTCCAAACAGCTGCCCCTCCTGATGTGCTGGGAGACCAGGAAATTTCTGGGCATCTAAGGTTGTGCGTGGCCCATGGTGCAGATTGGGCTCCCTGTCAGCTGATGCCAAATGCCTTCGTGCAGAGGGTGGGAACGGGCCCTGCAGGGTGTGACAGCAGCAGTGGGGCAGCGAGGCTGCCATGGATCCCTTCCCACTATGCCCGGCACAGTGTGTCCAGATGTGCAGAGAAAGCCCCCAGCTGCTGATTCTCAAGAGAAGGCTGAGGGAAATGCACCCACCACAGCGTCTCTCCACATCACTGAGGATTTCTTTCAGGCTTTTGGATCCCTTCAGGGACTTCTTTTGTCCTTCTGGTTTGTTCCTCCCTCTCAGCGGACCTTAAGAGAAAGTATTTCCATTTCAGATGAAAGGATGCCACCGAAGCAGCGCTCAGCCTGTGAGGTCAGCAGGGAGACACTACTCACCCCTGGGATGGGAGCTGGGCTTGTGTGACTCAGCCAGCAAGGGCCCATGAGGAGTCTTTTCTGCAGACACACCTGTAACTCAACAGCCACGGAAGCTTCTGACACCTGCTTCCTGCCATTATGTCAAGGATTATTTCTTGGTGGGATGCTGAGAACATACCTGCAGGAGGCTTCAGAGGCTGAAAATCTTCATGAAGCCAAGGTGCTGGAGAAATCTTCCTAGCCCGCTCATCTAGAAGGGAGGACAGGTGAGAACCATTTCCATGGTGTGCTGGCATGCCCTTCTACAGGGAGCTGAGCACTTCAGGGGGGTGAGCGAATGCTTTGTGTCTGCACTGCCAAGCAGCAGAGATGGCAGCTGAAGGCTCAGCAGGCCTCAGGCCCAGTGGCACAGCAATTACCTGCTGTGACTGGTCCTGGCATCACCTCCCTTCCTGCAGCAGAGGCTCCCAATGAGCCACTGCTTCCTCCGGGAAATGCTTCCTTCAGGACAGTCTCTCCTTGCATCTCTGGACAAAGGAAAAGGGACAGCTGCATCCGATGGAGTTGTTTCCCAAGGGCAAGATGCCATCTTGAGGAGGCAATGCTTGTTGAAGTCATGTCTAAGGTTCAGGAAGTCAGTCCAGCTTTGGAGCTGGGCCAGGCCCCTCCCTCCTCCAAACAGCTGCCCCTACACCTGATGGACCCCGAGACTGGGAAATTTCTGGGGATCTCAGGGTGTGCATTGCCCGTGGTGTAGATTGGGCTCCCTGTCAGCCAATGCCAAATGCCTTCGTGCAGAGCCTGGGGAGGAGCTGCATCCAGGCCAGCCTGGGAACCAGCCCTGCACGGTGTGACAGCAGCAGTGCGGCAGCGAGGCTGCCATGGATCCCTTCCCTCTGTGCCGGGCACGGCGTGTCCAGATGTGCAGAGAAAGGCCCCAGCTGCTGATTCTCAGGGGAAGGCTGAGGGAAATGCACCCACCACGACGTCTCTCCACATCACTGAGGATTTCTTTCAGGCTTTTGGATCCCTCCAGGGACTTCTTGTGCCCTTCAGGTTTGTTCCTCCCTCTCGGCGGACCTTAAGAGAAAGTATTTCCATTTCAGATGAAAGGATGCCACCGAAGCAGTGCTCAGCCTGTGAGGTCAGCAGGGAGACACTACTCACCCCTGTGATGGGAGCTGGGCTTGTGTGACTCAACCAGCAAGGGCCCCTGAGGAGTCTTTTCTGCAGACACACCTGTAACTCAACGGCCACGGAAGCTGCTGTCACCCGGTTCCTGCCAGGTTGTCACTGATGAGTCTTTTAGGAACATTTACAACATACCTGCAGGAGGCTCCAGATGCATGAAATGTTCCAAAAGCCAAGGTGTTGGTGAAACCTTTGCAACGCGCTCATCTGGAAGGGAGGAGAGACGAGAATCACCTTCTGCCTTAGGGAAGTGGGCACTGCAAGGGGGTCGGCTAAGGCTGTGGGGGGCAGATGTGAATGGACATGGCCAAAGCTGCGGAGGGGCCTGGGGAGCTGTGGGCTGCCTCTGGTCCCTGTCCACACTGTTTGCTGGCCCTGGACGACATGCGTGGAGAGGAAAGCGGGGCAGCCCAAGGCCCCTGTGGGCTCTCTCCCTCTCCCAGAGGAAAGCCTCCCTAAAGCCCTATGGAAAACCATCCCCAACGCTTCCTGGGGAGAAGGGAGCGCTGTGCCAGGAAAGGGGATCCGTCGGCTCACCTGCTCCCTTCGCTCGCCGTGCAGCTGCCTGGGCAGCCCTGGCAGTCAGGGCCAGTGCCAGGAGGAGCAGGAGGAAGAGGCGCAGAGCAAGGGCCATGGTGCCTTGCCCTGTGCCAGTCGTGCAGCTCTTGCTGCCACCGCTGTCCTCACGCCGCTGTCGCAATGTCAGCACCGCTGCCGCCGCTGCTGCCGCCGCAACAGTTGTGGGCAAGGACTGACTGCTTGGTGGTTGTGGTGCTGTGCAAGCACAGGGCTCTGGGTCCTCTGTGACCTCAGAGCCTGCTGTGACGTCAAGGCTGGGGCAGGATTTTGTGGGAATGGATCTCAAGAGCTGCCCTTCCAGTGAGGAGAGTAGGTCTCTGCAGACATCTGCATGCAATCTCTATTTTGTTTCCCAAGACCAGAGTTATCTGACATTGGCCAAGTGAGATATTTCATGGTTCTACCTGCAATAGCAATGTCAAGTCCAAAATTCAACTCGCATTGCTGATTCCCACTGTTGCAGGCAGCACCAGCCCCATGCCAAGAGTGACTCCGTGCTGTGCACTCTGCTGGCCTTTGGCCCATATTTAAAAAGTGAAGGGCTTGATGTCCTAAGTTTTAAAAGGAATGCAACACTGGCCATCAGCATAGCTGCATGCTTTAGAGGAGACCCAAACCCACTGCACACCTTATGGGTGTCCTCAGCCACCCCAAAATCCCCCTGTGTGCCTCACGAGAGACCCCAGAGCCCTGCTTAACTTCGAGGTGTCCCTCGGCCCCTGCACACCTTTGGAGTTAGCCTAAATGAGGGGAAAAAACTGATCGTTGGGCTAAGATTTTACATTGTGGAAAGTATCATGTGGCACAGCAGCTCCACTGGGATTGTGTCTTGTTGGTTGACTTGGGGATTGAAGAAGAATGGCTTCTGTCTTCATACGACATAAAAGGAAGAGGTGTGGATGAAAGGACTTGAAGAGCGTTGGTGTTTAAAAGAAGGAAGCCAAGAGGATACAAGATTTGAACTTGGAGACAAAAGTAACTTATGTTGCCTTAAGTGCTTCTTTTAAAAAGCTTCAGTAGAAAAGAGTTCGGCAATGGTGGAATTTTCAACCTCTCTTCATTTGAAGGAATAATTCTCATCATTTGAAGCATTTGTTCCCTTTCTTTACCTCCCACTCTCTTAGGTGTGGACTTGGAGCATAAACTGACTTAGCAGTGTTGGCACCTTGCATTTGTTTATGCAGGTCATAGGAAGAGTGAGCTGCATTAGTACCAGCATTTAGATGGAAGGTGCACAGTATTCCTAAGTCATAGAATGCCTGCTCTCTCATAGTTACCTTAGCCTCTAAATTGTTTTGCGTATTTTTGGTGGGGGTCTTTTTTCTGGGTTTATTTTTGTGTGTGTGTGTTGTTTTATGACTAGCTATAAATAAAAATTGTAGCAAGAAGTCTACTTTATTCCATGTAAGAAAAGGTGGGATTCTGAATCGTTCCTTCAATCTTGAGATGTGTTGAGGAATTAAATTTAGTCACTGTACAGCTTGGTTTCAAAGCATACCTAAATGGAATTTCCTTAGTAAAACAAGAATGGAGACTTGTTCGCTGTCATCTCAGTAAAATAGGGAACCAGAGAAGTATACGCCACTGACGACTATTGAATGGTGAATCAAAGAATTGAAAACAGTGTTAAAATGTCAAAGAGTGTAACAGTGTCTGCAACGGATATGCTTATGCATTTTGGAGTAAAGTGAGTGGTCCACTCCTGAAGGAAATGCTGATTTATGTTTTCAGAGGGAATCCAAGTGATATTCTTTCAACTAGTTTGTGGTTACAGAAGTAACTTATCTAAATACTGTCTTGAAAGAAATAAAAAATGTACCAGGTATATGTTATGACTGTATCAAACAAGCATCAGAAAGTGACAGATTCTATAAATACCGGCCTGCTGGAACTACATGGAAATAAAGCAAAGGAAAACATAGACAAAACTTCAATTCATCTCTGTTGCTGTACATTAGAGAGATGAATGTGAGGTAAAGCCCATATGATCAATCCCCTTGCTTTTCACGTGTGAGATGTTCAGATGTCAGCATTGTATATGGGTTCCATTGAAGCGACGCCAGGCTATGAAGGACTTGCTTGTGGTGCGCAGCCCAGCCTCATTGCATCTTCCTCAAGGCAAGCACTTAGTGAGTGCTTGCCTCTTTTCCTGGCCATGGCCCTGGAGGAGGTCCAGGCCCAGACGATGCCGCTGAAGGAGATGTGCCCTCAGCCCAGGGACGTTCAGCATGGGCTCCCCCAGCCCCTAGAGGCCTCGCTGCTGGTCACAGCAGCCCCTGCCTGGCTCCTGCCTGCCCACACCGTGGGCATCCACGGCTGCTCGGGGACATGGAGCTCAGCTGGTGCTGGTGCCGTGTGGGCTTTGCTGGTGGTACCACTGAGACACAGCTGTGAGAACTCAATTTCTTTATTTGAACAAAAAACCAGGGCTAACCTCTGCCCTGGTGGACAGGGGCTGTCCAACTTCAGTGGGGGTGGGAGAGCAGGGCCAGGGGGCTTGGGGGCAGGGGTTCTCGTTTTGGAGGCATTAGTACTGGGACGTGCTGAAGGTGAGGGTACATCCACGCCAGGGCAGCTGGGGAGAGCCGTGAAGAGCTGCAATGGCTCAGGCTCTCAGTGCTTGAGCTCTTGGATTGGTCTTCTGAATCTTCACAGGAGCACCTGTGGAGAGACGAGTGTCTGAGGCTCCAGCTGCCGCTGGCACACAGGGCCCAGAGCTGGCGAGGCTCCCCAGCACGGCTGGAGCTGCAGGCCCAGCTTGGCCCAGCTGGACAGCTGCTCCTCAAGGCCCCGGCGAGCAGGGCATGGCTCTGGGCAGGCTCCCTGGCCAGGAGCGGGCCCCAGAGCGCGTCTGCCTTTCAAGGCCAATCTGGTCCCTGCTCTTTCTCCTCCCCACCTTGCTTTGCCTCTGCCCGCTGCTCGTGGGGCTGCTCTTGGCCTCGCAGCCTCAGTGGGAGCCAGCATTGGCTGCAGCCCCAGTGGGCTCCCCAGGAGAAGGCCCAGCAATGAAGAGGCACCGGGCAGCAGCAGAAGCCTCAGCAGAGTTATTTGGACAAGCGCTGACCATCCTCAACTCCACAGCAGCCTGACTGGGAGTGTTTCCTATCAGCAGCCCTTAAAAGAAGCTGTTTGAGGCAGAGATCAGCAAAACACTCACCGTTTCCTCTTCCAGCAATACCAGATTCCGGCACAGCATATCATCAGGAACAGTGCTCCACCAGCCACGATGGCCATGAACTTCATCAAGCACGGTGTTCCCCAGCAGAAAACTCTTCTCATGCTTTCCGAGATCTTCTCAGCACGTGTTGACGTGCTGACTGCGTCTGTGGGGGCAATGAGGAGTGTGAGGCCGTGCCGTGCTCCACTGCTCAGCTGGCAGCACGGTGGATACGGCCAGGACGTTCTCTGTTTCCCCCAGAGCTGGGGCCTGCAGGCACCTTGCCACGTCCTGGCACAGGGCTGCTCACTCCCCAAAGCCCTGAGACTGCGTGCGACAATTCCTCTGTGTTATGCCAGTCTTCTCCAGGCAATATGTGTCCCACAGACATGGATAAGGAAAATGCCCAGGGTTTTGGAGCTGCTCCAGGACCCACCCTTCTCCAAACTGCTGCCCCCCCCCCCCCCGCCCCCGATAATCTGGGAGACCAGGAAATTTCAGGGGATCTAAGGCCGTGCATGGCCCGTGGGGCACTTTGGGCTCCCTGTCAGCCGATGCCAAATGCCTTCGTGCAGAGCCTGGGAAGAAGCACCATCCAGGCCAGCCTGGGAACCAGCCCTGCACGGTGTGACAGCAGCAGTGCGGCAGCGAGGCTGCCATGGATCCCTTCCCTCTGTGGCGAGCATGGCGCCTCCTGATGTGCAGAGAAGGCCCCTGGCTGCTGATTCTCAGGAGAAGGCTGAGGGAAATGCACCCACCCTGATGTCTCTCCACTTCACTGAGGATTTGTTCCAGGTGTTTGGATTCCTCCAGGGACTTCCTGTTTCCTTTAGGTTTGTTCTTCCTTCTCAGGGGAGCTGAAGAGAACGTATTTCCATTTCAGATGAATGGGTGCCACAAAAGCAGTGCTCAGCCTGTGGGGTCAGCAGGAACGCACTACTCACGCCTGTGAGGGGAGCTGGGCCTGCGTGCAACATCCATCAAAGGACTCGGGAAAGTCCTCCTTGCAAGCACACCTGTCATGCAACAGCCAGAGAAGCTTCTGTCATCTCTGCTGATCTGCACGGGCAGCACTGAGCTGCAGGAGCTGTGAGGGGATTGCACAGGCCGAGGGCGCAGCTCTGTCCTGGCACCTGCAGCGATGCTCCCCTGGCCCAGCTTTGGGCTCTGAGCTGGCAGGTCCCCCAGGGGCAAAGGCCTTCACCTACCCTCCTCTTCTTCCTCATCATCAGGCTTAGAAATGGATCTGAGTTGTGATTCCCGATGACCTTCATCAACAGATTGACCTACAAGGAAAGGCAGGACAGAACAGCTCCCAGCACTGCAGGAGATCCTCAGGCTGCCTGGGGCGGGCAAAGGAGCCACGCAAGGCACAGGCCTGGGCCCTTCCCATCCCATCCCTTCCCTTCCCTTCCCTTCCCTTCCCTTCCCTTCCCTTCCCTTCCCTTCCCTTCCCTCCCCTTCCCTCTCTGCTCTTCTCCGGGGCTGCACAGAGCACATGGAAGGAGACACTGGCATTGCACATGGGAAGAGGATTGACAGCTAAATGCTCCTTCCTCCCACTGAGAGCCATCCTGGACACAAGAGTAGAAATTTCCAGGCCAAGATTTCCAGAATCCATCCAACTTCAGAGGATCTTAAGGGCAACGCCACATGAATATTGCTCTGGACACTGTTTACACTTGGACAATGATGATAGTGTTAGGAAAGAGTTGCTGAAAACTGACCTTCACCAAGCTCCGAGAACCTGAAACCACGGGTTAGCAGCGTTTGCAAATGCTGCAAGTCACGACCCCAGTCTAGAAGGAGCACAGATGGGAAGCGTTCCATGGTGTGCTGGGATCCCCTTCACCAGGGAGCTGAGCACTTCACTGCCAAGCAGCAGAGATGGCAGCTGAAGGCTCAGCAGGCCTCAGGCCCAGAGGCACAGCAATTACCTCTTGTGACTGTGCCTGGCTTCGCCTCCCTTCCTGCAGCAGAGGCTGCCAGTGAGCCACTGCTTTGTCCGGGAAACTCAGTGTTCAGCACAGTCTTTCTTTGCATCACTGCAGCAAGGAAAAGGGACAGGTGGATCAGATGGACTTGTTCTCCACTGGGGAGGTGCCATCTTCAGGAGGCAATGCTTGTTGAAGTCACGTCTAAGGATCAGGAGAAAGGCCAGGTTATTGGGGCTGGCCAGGGCCTCCCTCCTCCAAACAGCTGCCCCTCCTGATGTGCTGGGAGACCAGGAAATTTCTGGGCATCTAAGGTTGTGCGTGGCCCATGGTGCAGATTGGGCTCCCTGTCAGCTGATGCCAAATGCCTTCCTACAGAGGGTGGGAACGGGCCCTGCAGGGTGTGACAGCAGCAGTGCGGCAGCGAGGCTGCCATGGATCCCTTCCCACTATGCCCGGCACAGTGTGTCCAGATGTGCAGAGAAAGCCCCCAGCTGCTGATTCTCAAGAGAAGGCTGAGGGAAATGCACCCACCACGGCGTCTCTCCACATCACTGAGGATTTCTTTCAGGCTTTTGGATCCCTTCAGGGACTTCTTTTGTCCTTCTGGTTTGCTCCTCCATCGTGGCGGACCTTAAGAGAAAGTATTTCCATTTGAGATGAAAGGATGCCACCGAAGCAGTGCTCAGCCTGTGAGGTCAGCAGGGAGACACTACTCACCCCTGGGATGGGAGCTGGGCTTGTGTGACTCAGCCAGCAAGGGCCCATGAGGAGTCTTTTCTGCAGACACACCTGTAACTCAACAGCCACGGAAGCTTCTGACACCTGCTTCCTGCCATTATGTCAAGGATTATTTCTTGGTGGGATGCTGAGAACATACCTGCAGGAGGCTTCAGAGGCTGAAAATCTTCATGAAGCCAAGGTGCTGGAGAAATCTTCCTAGCCCGCTCATCTAGAAGGGAGGACAGGTGAGAACCATTTCCATGGTGTGCTGGCATGCCCTTCTACAGGGAGCTGAGCACTTCAGGGGGGTGAGCGAATGCTTTGTGTCTGCACTGCCAAGCAGCAGAGATGGCAGCTGAAGGCTCAGCAGGCCTCAGGCCCAGTGGCACAGCAATTACCTGCTGTGACTGGTCCTGGCATCACCTCCCTTCCTGCAGCAGAGGCTCCCAATGAGCCACTGCTTCCTCCGGGAAATGCTTCCTTCAGGACAGTCTCTCCTTGCATCTCTGGACAAAGGAAAAGGGACAGCTGCATCCGATGGAGTTGTTTCCCAAGGGCAAGATGCCATCTTGAGGAGGCAATGCTTGTTGAAGTCATGTCTAAGGTTCAGGAAGTCAGTCCAGCTTTGGAGCTGGGCCAGGCCCCTCCCTCCTCCAAACAGCTGCCCCTACACCTGATGGACCCCGAGACTGGGAAATTTCTGGGGATCTCAGGGTGTGCATTGCCCGTGGTGTAGATTGGGCTCCCTGTCAGCCAATGCCAAATGCCTTCGTGCAGAGCCTGGGGAGGAGCTGCATCCAGGCCAGCCTGGGAACCAGCCCTGCACGGTGTGACAGCAGCAGTGCGGCAGCGAGGCTGCCATGGATCCCTTCCCTCTGTGCCGGGCACGGCGTGTCCAGATGTGCAGAGAAAGGCCCCAGCTGCTGATTCTCAGGGGAAGGCTGAGGGAAATGCACCCACCACGACGTCTCTCCACATCACTGAGGATTTCTTTCAGGCTTTTGGATCCCTCCAGGGACTTCTTGTGCCCTTCAGGTTTGTTCCTCCCTCTCGGCGGACCTTAAGAGAAAGTATTTCCATTTCAGATGAAAGGATGCCACCGAAGCAGTGCTCAGCCTGTGAGGTCAGCAGGGAGACACTACTCACCCCTGTGATGGGAGCTGGGCTTGTGTGACTCAACCAGCAAGGGCCCCTGAGGAGTCTTTTCTGCAGACACACCTGTAACTCAACGGCCACGGAAGCTGCTGTCACCCGGTTCCTGCCAGGTTGTCACTGATGAGTCTTTTAGGAACATTTACAACATACCTGCAGGAGGCTCCAGATGCATGAAATGTTCCAAAAGCCAAGGTGTTGGTGAAACCTTTGCAACGCGCTCATCTGGAAGGGAGGAGAGACGAGAATCACCTTCTGCCTTAGGGAAGTGGGCACTGCAAGGGGGTCGGCTAAGGCTGTGGGAGGCAGATGTGAATGGACATGGCCAAAGCTGCGGAGGGGCCTGGGGAGCTGTGGGCTGCCTCTGGTCCCTGTCCACACTGTTTGCTGGCCCTGGACGACATGCGTGGAGAGGAAAGCGGGGCAGCCCAAGGCCCCTGTGGGCTCTCTCCCTCTCCCAGAGGAAAGCCTCCCTAAAGCCCTATGGAAAACCATCCCCAACGCTTCCTGGGGAGAAGGGAGCGCTGTGCCAGGAAAGGGGATCCGTCGGCTCACCTGCTCCCTTCGCTCGCCGTGCAGCTGCCTGGGCAGCCCTGGCAGTCAGGGCCAGTGCCAGGAGGAGCAGGAGGAAGAGGCGCAGAGCAAGGGCCATGGTGCCTTGCCCTGTGCCAGTCGTGCAGCTCTTGCTGCCACCGCTGTCCTCACGCCGCTGTCGCAATGTCAGCACCGCTGCCGCCGCTGCTGCCGCCGCAACAGTTGTGGGCAAGGACTGACTGCTTGGTGGTTGTGGTGCTGTGCAAGCACAGGGCTCTGGGTCCTCTGTGACCTCAGAGCCTGCTGTGACGTCAAGGCTGGGGCAGGATTTTGTGGGAATGGATCTCAAGAGCTGCCCTTCCAGTGAGGAGAGTAGGTCTCTGCAGACATCTGCATGCAATCTCTATTTTGTTTCCCAAGACCAGAGTTATCTGACATTGGCCAAGTGAGATATTTCATGGTTCTACCTGCAATAGCAATGTCAAGTCCAAAATTCAACTCGCATTGCTGATTCCCACTGTTGCAGGCAGCACCAGCCCCATGCCAAGAGTGACTCCGTGCTGTGCACTCTGCTGGCCTTTGGCCCATATTTAAAAAGTGAAGGGCTTGATGTCCTAAGTTTTAAAAGGAATGCAACACTGGCCATCAGCATAGCTGCATGCTTTAGAGGAGACCCAAACCCACTGCACACCTTATGGGTGTCCTCAGCCACCCCAAAATCCCCCTGTGTGCCTCACGAGAGACCCCAGAGCCCTGCTTAACTTCGAGGTGTCCCTCGGCCCCTGCACACCTTTGGAGTTAGCCTAAATGAGGGGAAAAAACTGATCGTTGGGCTAAGATTTTACATTGTGGAAAGTATCATGTGGCACAGCAGCTCCACTGGGATTGTGTCTTGTTGGTTGACTTGGGGATTGAAGAAGAATGGCTTCTGTCTTCATACGACATAAAAGGAAGAGGTGTGGATGAAAGGACTTGAAGAGCGTTGGTGTTTAAAAGAAGGAAGCCAAGAGGATACAAGATTTGAACTTGGAGACAAAAGTAACTTATGTTGCCTTAAGTGCTTCTTTTAAAAAGCTTCAGTAGAAAAGAGTTCGGCAATGGTGGAATTTTCAACCTCTCTTCATTTGAAGGAATAATTCTCATCATTTGAAGCATTTGTTCCCTTTCTTTACCTCCCACTCTCTTAGGTGTGGACTTGGAGCATAAACTGACTTAGCAGTGTTGGCACCTTGCATTTGTTTATGCAGGTCATAGGAAGAGTGAGCTGCATTAGTACCAGCATTTAGATGGAAGGTGCACAGTATTCCTAAGTCATAGAATGCCTGCTCTCTCATAGTTACCTTAGCCTCTAAATTGTTTTGCGTATTTTTGGTGGGGGTCTTTTTTCCGGGTTTATTTTTGTGTGTGTGTGTTGTTTTATGACTAGCTATAAATAAAAATTGTAGCAAGAAGTCTACTTTATTCCATGTAAGAAAAGGTGGGATTCTGAATCGTTCCTTCAATCTTGAGATGTGTTGAGGAATTAAATTTAGTCACTGTACAGCTTGGTTTCAAAGCATACCTAAATGGAATTTCCTTAGTAAAACAAGAATGGAGACTTGTTCGCTGTCATCTCAGTAAAATAGGGAACCAGAGAAGTATACGCCACTGACGACTATTGAATGGTGAATCAAAGAATTGAAAACAGTGTTAAAATGTCAAAGAGTGTAACAGTGTCTGCAACGGATATGCTTATGCATTTTGGAGTAAAGTGAGTGGTCCACTCCTGAAGGAAATGCTGATTTATGTTTTCAGAGGGAATCCAAGTGATATTCTTTCAACTAGTTTGTGGTTACAGAAGTAACTTATCTAAATACTGTCTTGAAAGAAATAAAAAATGTACCAGGTATATGTTATGACTGTATCAAACAAGCATCAGAAAGTGACAGATTCTATAAATACCGGCCTGCTGGAACTACATGGAAATAAAGCAAAGGAAAACATAGACAAAACTTCAATTCATCTCTGTTGCTGTACATTAGAGAGATGAATGTGAGGTAAAGCCCATATGATCAATCCCCTTGCTTTTCACGTGTGAGATGTTCAGATGTCAGCATTGTATATGGGTTCCATTGAAGCGACGCCAGGCTATGAAGGACTTGCTTGTGGTGCGCAGCCCAGCCTCATTGCATCTTCCTCAAGGCAAGCACTTAGTGAGTGCTTGCCTCTTTTCCTGGCCATGGCCCTGGAGGAGGTCCAGGCCCAGACGATGCCGCTGAAGGAGATGTGCCCTCAGCCCAGGGACGTTCAGCATGGGCTCCCCCAGCCCCTAGAGGCCTCGCTGCTGGTCACAGCAGCCCCTGCCTGGCTCCTGCCTGCCCACACCGTGGGCATCCACGGCTGCTCGGGGACATGGAGCTCAGCTGGTGCTGGTGCCGTGTGGGCTTTGCTGGTGGTACCACTGAGACACAGCTGTGAGAACTCAATTTCTTTATTTGAACAAAAAACCAGGGCTAACCTCTGCCCTGGTGGACAGGGGCTGTCCAACTTCAGTGGGGGTGGGAGAGCAGGGCCAGGGGGCTTGGGGGCAGGGGTTCTCGTTTTGGAGGCATTAGTACTGGGACGTGCTGAAGGTGAGGGTACATCCACGCCAGGGCAGCTGGGGAGAGCCGTGAAGAGCTGCAATGGCTCAGGCTCTCAGTGCTTGAGCTCTTGGATTGGTCTTCTGAATCTTCACAGGAGCACCTGTGGAGAGACGAGTGTCTGAGGCTCCAGCTGCCGCTGGCACACAGGGCCCAGAGCTGGCGAGGCTCCCCAGCACGGCTGGAGCTGCAGGCCCAGCTTGGCCCAGCTGGACAGCTGCTCCTCAAGGCCCCGGCGAGCAGGGCATGGCTCTGGGCAGGCTCCCTGGCCAGGAGCGGGCCCCAGAGCGCGTCTGCCTTTCAAGGCCAATCTGGTCCCTGCTCTTTCTCCTCCCCACCTTGCTTTGCCTCTGCCCGCTGCTCGTGGGGCTGCTCTTGGCCTCGCAGCCTCAGTGGGAGCCAGCATTGGCTGCAGCCCCAGTGGGCTCCCCAGGAGAAGGCCCAGCAATGAAGAGGCACCGGGCAGCAGCAGAAGCCTCAGCAGAGTTATTTGGACAAGCGCTGACCATCCTCAACTCTACAGCAGCCTGACTGGGAGTGTTTCCTATCAGCAGCCCTTAAAAGAAGCTGTTTGAGGCAGAGATCAGCAAAACACTCACCGTTTCCTCTTCCAGCAATACCAGATTCCGGCACAGCATATCATCAGGAACAGTGCTCCACCAGCCACGATGGCCATGAACTTCATCAAGCACGGTGTTCCCCAGCAGAAAACTCTTCTCATGCTTTCCGAGGTCTTCTCAGCACGTGTTGACGTGCTGACTGCGTCTGTGGGGGCAATGAGGAGTGTGAGGCCGTGCCGTGCTCCACTGCTCAGCTGGCAGCACGGTGGATACGGCCAGGACGTTCTCTGTTTCCCCCAGAGCTGGGGCCTGCAGGCACCTTGCCACGTCCTGGCACAGGGCTGCTCACTCCCCAAAGCCCTGAGACTGCGTGCGACAATTGCTCTGTGTTATGCCGGTCTTCTGCAGGCAATATGTGTCCCACAGACATGGATAAGGAAAATGCCCAGGGTTTTGGAGCTGCTCCAGGACCCACCCTTCTCCAAACTGCTGCCCCCCCCCCCCCCCCGCCCCCGATAATCTGGGAGACCAGGAAATTTCAGGGGATCTAAGGCCGTGCATGGCCCGTGGGGCACTTTGGGCTCCCTGTCAGCCGATGCCAAATGCCTTCGTGCAGAGGCTGGCAAGAAGCACCATCCAGGCCAGCCTGGGAACCAGCCCTGCACGGTGTGACAGCAGCAGTGCGGCAGCGAGGCTGCCATGGATCCCTTCCCTCTGTGGCGAGCATGGCGCCTCCTGATGTGCAGAGAAGGCCCCTGGCTGCTGATTCTCAGGAGAAGGCTGAGGGAAATGCACCCACCCTGATGTCTCTCCACTTCACTGAGGATTTGTTCCAGGTGTTTGGATTCCTCCAGGGACTTCCTGTTTCCTTTAGGTTTGTTCTTCCTTCTCAGGGGAGCTGAAGAGAACGTATTTCCATTTCAGATGAATGGGTGCCACAAAAGCAGTGCTCAGCCTGTGGGGTCAGCAGGAACGCACTACTCACGCCTGTGAGGGGAGCTGGGCCTGCGTGCAACATCCATCAAAGGACTCGGGAAAGTCCTCCTTGCAAGCACACCTGTCATGCAACAGCCAGAGAAGCTTCTGTCATCTCTGCTGATCTGCACGGGCAGCACTGAGCTGCAGGAGCTGTGAGGGGATTGCACAGGCCGAGGGCGCAGCTCTGTCCTGGCACCTGCAGCGATGCTCCCCTGGCCCAGCTTTGGGCTCTGAGCTGGCAGGTCCCCCAGGGGCAAAGGCCTTCACCTACCCTCCTCTTCTTCCTCATCATCAGGCTTAGAAATGGATCTGAGTTGTGATTCCCGATGACCTTCATCAACAGATTGACCTACAAGGAAAGGCAGGACAGAACAGCTCCCAGCACTGCAGGAGATCCTCAGGCTGCCTGGGGCGGGCAAAGGAGCCACGCAAGGCACAGGCCTGGGCCCTTCCCATCCCATCCCTTCCCTTCCCTTCCCTTCCCTTCCCTTCCCTTCCCTTCCCTCCCCTTCCCTCTCTGCTCTTCTCCGGGGCTGCACAGAGCACATGGAAGGAGACACTGGCATTGCACATGGGAAGAGGATTGACAGCTAAATGCTCCTTCCTCCCACTGAGAGCCATCCTGGACACAAGAGTAGAAATTTCCAGGCCAAGATTTCCAGAATCCATCCAACTTCAGAGGATCTTAAGGGCAACGCCACATGAATATTGCTCTGGACACTGTTTACACTTGGACAATGATGATTGTGTTAGGAAAGAGTTGCTGAAAACTGACCTTCACCAAGCTCCGAGAACCTGAAACCACGGGTTACCAGCGTTTGCAAATGCTGCAAGTCACGACCCCAGTCTAGAAGGAGCACAGATGGGAAGCGTTCCATGGTGTGCTGGGATCCCCTTCACCAGGGAGCTGAGCACTTCACTGCCAAGCAGCAGAGATGGCAGCTGAAGGCTCAGCAGGCCTCAGGCCCAGAGGCACAGCAATTACCTCTTGTGACTGTGCCTGGCTTGGCCTCCCTTCCTGCAGCAGAGGCTGCCAGTGAGCCACTGCTTTGTCCGGGAAACTCAGTGTTCAGCACAGTCTTTCTTTGCATCACTGCAGCAAGGAAAAGGGACAGGTGGATCAGATGGACTTGTTCTCCACTGGGGAGGTGCCATCTTCAGGAGGCAATGCTTGTTGAAGTCACGTCTAAGGATCAGGAGAAAGGCCAGGTTATTGGGGCTGGCCAGGGCCTCCCTCCTCCAAACAGCTGCCCCTCCTGATGTGCTGGGAGACCAGGAAATTTCTGGGCATCTAAGGTTGTGCGTGGCCCATGGTGCAGATTGGGCTCCCTGTCAGCCAATGCCAAATGCCTTCCTACAGAGGGTGGGAACGGGCCCTGCAGGGTGTGACAGCAGCAGTGGGGCAGCGAGGCTGCCATGGATCCCTTCCCACTATGCCCGGCACAGTGTGTCCAGATGTGCAGAGAAAGCCCCCAGCTGCTGATTCTCAAGAGAAGGCTGAGGGAAATGCACCCACCACAGCGTCTCTCCACATCACTGAGGATTTCTTTCAGGCTTTTGGATCCCTTCAGGGACTTCTTTTGTCCTTCTGGTTTGCTCCTCCATCGTGGCGGACCTTAAGAGAAAGTATTTCCATTTGAGATGAAAGGATGCCACCAAAGCAGCGCTCAGCCTGTGAGGTCAGCAGGGAGACACTACTCACCCCTGGGATGGGAGCTGGGCTTGTGTGACTCAGCCAGCAAGGGCCCATGAGGAGTCTTTTCTGCAGACACACCTGTAACTCAACAGCCACGGAAGCTTCTGACACCTGCTTCCTGCCATTATGTCAAGGATTATTTCTTGGTGGGATGCTGAGAACATACCTGCAGGAGGCTTCAGAGGCTGAAAATCTTCATGAAGCCAAGGTGCTGGAGAAATCTTCCTAGCCCGCTCATCTAGAAGGGAGGACAGGTGAGAACCATTTCCATGGTGTGCTGGCATGCCCTTCTACAGGGAGCTGAGCACTTCAGGGGGGTGAGCGAATGCTTTGTGTCTGCACTGCCAAGCAGCAGAGATGGCAGCTGAAGGCTCAGCAGGCCTCAGGCCCAGTGGCACAGCAATTACCTGCTGTGACTGGTCCTGGCATCACCTCCCTTCCTGCAGCAGAGGCTCCCAATGAGCCACTGCTTCCTCCGGGAAATGCTTCCTTCAGGACAGTCTCTCCTTGCATCTCTGGACAAAGGAAAAGGGACAGCTGCATCCGATGGAGTTGTTTCCCAAGGGCAAGATGCCATCTTGAGGAGGCAATGCTTGTTGAAGTCATGTCTAAGGTTCAGGAAGTCAGTCCAGCTTTGGAGCTGGGCCAGGCCCCTCCCTCCTCCAAACAGCTGCCCCTACACCTGATGGACCCCGAGACTGGGAAATTTCTGGGGATCTCAGGGTGTGCATTGCCCGTGGTGTAGATTGGGCTCCCTGTCAGCCAATGCCAAATGCCTTCGTGCAGAGCCTGGGGAGGAGCTGCATCCAGGCCAGCCTGGGAACCAGCCCTGCAGGGTGTGACAGCAGCAGTGCGGCAGCGAGGCTGCCATGGATCCCTTCCCTCTGTGCCGGGCACGGCGTGTCCAGATGTGCAGAGAAAGGCCCCAGCTGCTGATTCTCAGGGGAAGGCTGAGGGAAATGCACCCACCACGACGTCTCTCCACATCACTGAGGATTTCTTTCAGGCTTTTGGATCCCTCCAGGGACTTCTTGTGCCCTTCAGGTTTGTTCCTCCCTCTCGGCGGACCTTAAGAGAAAGTATTTCCATTTCAGATGAAAGGATGCCACCGAAGCAGTGCTCAGCCTGTGAGGTCAGCAGGGAGACACTACTCACCCCTGTGATGGGAGCTGGGCTTGTGTGACTCAACCAGCAAGGGCCCCTGAGGAGTCTTTTCTGCAGACACACCTGTAACTCAACGGCCACGGAAGCTGCTGTCACCCGGTTCCTGCCAGGTTGTCACTGATGAGTCTTTTAGGAACATTTACAACATACCTGCAGGAGGCTCCAGATGCATGAAATGTTCCAAAAGCCAAGGTGTTGGTGAAACCTTTGCAACGCGCTCATCTGGAAGGGAGGAGAGACGAGAATCACCTTCTGCCTTAGGGAAGTGGGCACTGCAAGGGGGTCGGCTAAGGCTGTGGGAGGCAGATGTGAATGGACATGGCCAAAGCTGCGGAGGGGCCTGGGGAGCTGTGGGCTGCCTCTGGTCCCTGTCCACACTGTTTGCTGGCCCTGGACGACATGCGTGGAGAGGAAAGCGGGGCAGCCCAAGGCCCCTGTGGGCTCTCTCCCTCTCCCAGAGGAAAGCCTCCCTAAAGCCCTATGGAAAACCATCCCCAACGCTTCCTGGGGAGAAGGGAGCGCTGTGCCAGGAAAGGGGATCCGTCGGCTCACCTGCTCCCTTCGCTCGCCGTGCAGCTGCCTGGGCAGCCCTGGCAGTCAGGGCCAGTGCCAGGAGGAGCAGGAGGAAGAGGCGCAGAGCAAGGGCCATGGTGCCTTGCCCTGTGCCAGTCGTGCAGCTCTTGCTGCCACCGCTGTCCTCACGCCGCTGTCGCAATGTCAGCACCGCTGCCGCCGCTGCTGCCGCCGCAACAGTTGTGGGCAAGGACTGACTGCTTGGTGGTTGTGGTGCTGTGCAAGCACAGGGCTCTGGGTCCTCTGTGACCTCAGAGCCTGCTGTGACGTCAAGGCTGGGGCAGGATTTTGTGGGAATGGATCTCAAGAGCTGCCCTTCCAGTGAGGAGAGTAGGTCTCTGCAGACATCTGCATGCAATCTCTATTTTGTTTCCCAAGACCAGAGTTATCTGACATTGGCCAAGTGAGATATTTCATGGTTCTACCTGCAATAGCAATGTCAAGTCCAAAATTCAACTCGCATTGCTGATTCCCACTGTTGCAGGCAGCACCAGCCCCATGCCAAGAGTGACTCCGTGCTGTGCACTCTGCTGGCCTTTGGCCCATATTTAAAAAGTGAAGGGCTTGATGTCCTAAGTTTTAAAAGGAATGCAACACTGGCCATCAGCATAGCTGCATGCTTTAGAGGAGACCCAAACCCACTGCACACCTTATGGGTGTCCTCAGCCACCCCAAAATCCCCCTGTGTGCCTCACGAGAGACCCCAGAGCCCTGCTTAACTTCGAGGTGTCCCTCGGCCCCTGCACACCTTTGGAGTTAGCCTAAATGAGGGGAAAAAACTGATCGTTGGGCTAAGATTTTACATTGTGGAAAGTATCATGTGGCACAGCAGCTCCACTGGGATTGTGTCTTGTTGGTTGACTTGGGGATTGAAGAAGAATGGCTTCTGTCTTCATACGACATAAAAGGAAGAGGTGTGGATGAAAGGACTTGAAGAGCGTTGGTGTTTAAAAGAAGGAAGCCAAGAGGATACAAGATTTGAACTTGGAGACAAAAGTAACTCATGTTGCCTTAAGTGCTTCTTTTAAAAAGCTTCAGTAGAAAAGAGTTCGGCAATGGTGGAATTTTCAACCTCTCTTCATTTGAAGGAATAATTCTCATCATTTGAAGCATTTGTTCCCTTTCTTTACCTCCCACTCTCTTAGGTGTGGACTTGGAGCATAAACTGACTTAGCAGTGTTGGCACCTTGCATTTGTTTATGCAGGTCATAGGAAGAGTGAGCTGCATTAGTACCAGCATTTAGATGGAAGGTGCACAGTATTCCTAAGTCATAGAATGCCTGCTCTCTCATAGTTACCTTAGCCTCTAAATTGTTTTGCGTATTTTTGGTGGGGGTCTTTTTTCCGGGTTTATTTTTGTGTGTGTGTGTTGTTTTATGACTAGCTATAAATAAAAATTGTAGCAAGAAGTCTACTTTATTCCATGTAAGAAAAGGTGGGATTCTGAATCGTTCCTTCAATCTTGAGATGTGTTGAGGAATTAAATTTAGTCACTGTACAGCTTGGTTTCAAAGCATACCTAAATGGAATTTCCTTAGTAAAACAAGAATGGAGACTTGTTCGCTGTCATCTCAGTAAAATAGGGAACCAGAGAAGTATACGCCACTGACGACTATTGAATGGTGAATCAAAGAATTGAAAACAGTGTTAAAATGTCAAAGAGTGTAACAGTGTCTGCAACGGATATGCTTATGCATTTTGGAGTAAAGTGAGTGGTCCACTCCTGAAGGAAATGCTGATTTATGTTTTCAGAGGGAATCCAAGTGATATTCTTTCAACTAGTTTGTGGTTACAGAAGTAACTTATCTAAATACTGTCTTGAAAGAAATAAAAAATGTACCAGGTATATGTTATGACTGTATCAAACAAGCATCAGAAAGTGACAGATTCTATAAATACCGGCCTGCTGGAACTACATGGAAATAAAGCAAAGGAAAACATAGACAAAACTTCAATTCATCTCTGTTGCTGTACATTAGAGAGATGAATGTGAGGTAAAGCCCATATGATCAATCCCCTTGCTTTTCACGTGTGAGATGTTCAGATGTCAGCATTGTATATGGGTTCCATTGAAGCGACGCCAGGCTATGAAGGACTTGCTTGTGGTGCGCAGCCCAGCCTCATTGCATCTTCCTCAAGGCAAGCACTTAGTGAGTGCTTGCCTCTTTTCCTGGCCATGGCCCTGGAGGAGGTCCAGGCCCAGACGATGCCGCTGAAGGAGATGTGCCCTCAGCCCAGGGACGTTCAGCATGGGCTCCCCCAGCCCCTAGAGGCCTCGCTGCTGGTCACAGCAGCCCCTGCCTGGCTCCTGCCTGCCCACACCGTGGGCATCCACGGCTGCTCGGGGACATGGAGCTCAGCTGGTGCTGGTGCCGTGTGGGCTTTGCTGGTGGTACCACTGAGACACAGCTGTGAGAACTCAATTTCTTTATTTGAACAAAAAACCAGGGCTAACCTCTGCCCTGGTGGACAGGGGCTGTCCAACTTCAGTGGGGGTGGGAGAGCAGGGCCAGGGGGCTTGGGGGCAGGGGTTCTCGTTTTGGAGGCATTAGTACTGGGACGTGCTGAAGGTGAGGGTACATCCACGCCAGGGCAGCTGGGGAGAGCCGTGAAGAGCTGCAATGGCTCAGGCTCTCAGTGCTTGAGCTCTTGGATTGGTCTTCTGAATCTTCACAGGAGCACCTGTGGAGAGAGGAGTGTCTGAGGCTCCAGCTGCCGCTGGCACACAGGGCCCAGAGCTGGCGAGGCTCCCCAGCACGGCTGGAGCTGCAGGCCCAGCTTGGCCCAGCTGGACAGCTGCTCCTCAAGGCCCCGGCGAGCAGGGCATGGCTCTGGGCAGGCTCCCTGGCCAGGAGCGGGCCCCAGAGCGCGTCTGCCTTTCAAGGCCAATCTGGTCCCTGCTCTTTCTCCTCCCCACCTTGCTTTGCCTCTGCCCGCTGCTCGTGGGGCTGCTCTTGGCCTCGCAGCCTCAGTGGGAGCCAGCATTGGCTGCAGCCCCAGTGGGCTCCCCAGGAGAAGGCCCAGCAATGAAGAGGCACCGGGCAGCAGCAGAAGCCTCAGCAGAGTTATTTGGACAAGCGCTGACCATCCTCAACTCCACAGCAGCCTGACTGGGAGTGTTTCCTATCAGCAGCCCTTAAAAGAAGCTGTTTGAGGCAGAGATCAGCAAAACACTCACCGTTTCCTCTTCCAGCAATACCAGATTCCGGCACAGCATATCATCAGGAACAGTGCTCCACCAGCCACGATGGCCATGAACTTCATCAAGCACGGTGTTCCCCAGCAGAAAACTCTTCTCATGCTTTCCGAGATCTTCTCAGCACGTGTTGACGTGCTGACTGCGTCTGTGGGGGCAATGAGGAGTGTGAGGCCGTGCCGTGCTCCACTGCTCAGCTGGCAGCACGGTGGATACGGCCAGGACGTTCTCTGTTTCCCCCAGAGCTGGGGCCTGCAGGCACCTTGCCACGTCCTGGCACAGGGCTGCTCACTCCCCAAAGCCCTGAGACTGCGTGCGACAATTCCTCTGTGTTATGCCAGTCTTCTCCAGGCAATATGTGTCCCACAGACATGGATAAGGAAAATGCCCAGGGTTTTGGAGCTGCTCCAGGACCCACCCTTCTCCAAACTGCTGCCCCCCCCCCCCCGCCCCCGATAATCTGGGAGACCAGGAAATTTCAGGGGATCTAAGGCCGTGCATGGCCCGTGGGGCACTTTGGGCTCCCTGTCAGCCGATGCCAAATGCCTTCGTGCAGAGGCTGGCAAGAAGCACCATCCAGGCCAGCCTGGGAACCAGCCCTGCACGGTGTGACAGCAGCAGTGCGGCAGCGAGGCTGCCATGGATCCCTTCCCTCTGTGGCGAGCATGGCGCCTCCTGATGTGCAGAGAAGGCCCCTGGCTGCTGATTCTCAGGAGAAGGCTGAGGGAAATGCACCCACCCTGATGTCTCTCCACTTCACTGAGGATTTGTTCCAGGTGTTTGGATTCCTCCAGGGACTTCCTGTTTCCTTTAGGTTTGTTCTTCCTTCTCAGGGGAGCTGAAGAGAACGTATTTCCATTTCAGATGAATGGGTGCCACAAAAGCAGTGCTCAGCCTGTGGGGTCAGCAGGAACGCACTACTCACGCCTGTGAGGGGAGCTGGGCCTGCGTGCAACATCCATCAAAGGACTCGGGAAAGTCCTCCTTGCAAGCACACCTGTCATGCAACAGCCAGAGAAGCTTCTGTCATCTCTGCTGATCTGCACGGGCAGCACTGAGCTGCAGGAGCTGTGAGGGGATTGCACAGGCCGAGGGCGCAGCTCTGTCCTGGCACCTGCAGCGATGCTCCCCTGGCCCAGCTTTGGGCTCTGAGCTGGCAGGTCCCCCAGGGGCAAAGGCCTTCACCTACCCTCCTCTTCTTCCTCATCATCAGGCTTAGAAATGGATCTGAGTTGTGATTCCCGATGACCTTCATCAACAGATTGACCTACAAGGAAAGGCAGGACAGAACAGCTCCCAGCACTGCAGGAGATCCTCAGGCTGCCTGGGGCGGGCAAAGGAGCCACGCAAGGCACAGGCCTGGGCCCTTCCCATCCCATCCCTTCCCTTCCCTTCCCTTCCCTTCCCTTCCCTTCCCTTCCCTTCCCTTCCCTTCCCTTCCCTTCCCTTCCCTTCCCTCCCCTTCCCTCTCTGCTCTTCTCCGGGGCTGCACAGAGCACATGGAAGGAGACACTGGCATTGCACATGGGAAGAGGATTGACAGCTAAATGCTCCTTCCTCCCACTGAGAGCCATCCTGGACACAAGAGTAGAAATTTCCAGGCCAAGATTTCCAGAATCCATCCAACTTCAGAGGATCTTAAGGGCAACGCCACATGAATATTGCTCTGGACACTGTTTACACTTGGACAATGATGATTGTGTTAGGAAAGAGTTGCTGAAAACTGACCTTCACCAAGCTCCGAGAACCTGAAACCACGGGTTAGCAGCGTTTGCAAATGCTGCAAGTCACGACCCCAGTCTAGAAGGAGCACAGATGGGAAGCGTTCCATGGTGTGCTGGGATCCCCTTCACCAGGGAGCTGAGCACTTCACTGCCAAGCAGCAGAGATGGCAGCTGAAGGCTCAGCAGGCCTCAGGCCCAGAGGCACAGCAATTACCTCTTGTGACTGTGCCTGGCTTGGCCTCCCTTCCTGCAGCAGAGGCTGCCAGTGAGCCACTGCTTTGTCCGGGAAACTCAGTGTTCAGCACAGTCTTTCTTTGCATCACTGCAGCAAGGAAAAGGGACAGGTGGATCAGATGGACTTGTTCTCCACTGGGGAGGTGCCATCTTCAGGAGGCAATGCTTGTTGAAGTCACGTCTAAGGATCAGGAGAAAGGCCAGGTTATTGGGGCTGGCCAGGGCCTCCCTCCTCCAAACAGCTGCCCCTCCTGATGTGCTGGGAGACCAGGAAATTTCTGGGCATCTAAGGTTGTGCGTGGCCCATGGTGCAGATTGGGCTCCCTGTCAGCTGATGCCAAATGCCTTCGTGCAGAGGGTGGGAACGGGCCCTGCAGGGTGTGACAGCAGCAGTGGGGCAGCGAGGCTGCCATGGATCCCTTCCCACTATGCCCGGCACAGTGTGTCCAGATGTGCAGAGAAAGCCCCCAGCTGCTGATTCTCAAGAGAAGGCTGAGGGAAATGCACCCACCACGGCGTCTCTCCACATCACTGAGGATTTCTTTCAGGCTTTTGGATCCCTTCAGGGACTTCTTTTGTCCTTCTGGTTTGCTCCTCCATCGTGGCGGACCTTAAGAGAAAGTATTTCCATTTCAGATGAAAGGATGCCACCGAAGCAGCGCTCAGCCTGTGAGGTCAGCAGGGAGACACTACTCACCCCTGGGATGGGAGCTGGGCTTGTGTGACTCAGCCAGCAAGGGCCCATGAGGAGTCTTTTCTGCAGACACACCTGTAACTCAACAGCCACGGAAGCTTCTGACACCTGCTTCCTGCCATTATGTCAAGGATTATTTCTTGGTGGGATGCTGAGAACATACCTGCAGGAGGCTTCAGAGGCTGAAAATCTTCATGAAGCCAAGGTGCTGGAGAAATCTTCCTAGCCCGCTCATCTAGAAGGGAGGACAGGTGAGAACCATTTCCATGGTGTGCTGGCATGCCCTTCTACAGGGAGCTGAGCACTTCAGGGGGGTGAGCGAATGCTTTGTGTCTGCACTGCCAAGCAGCAGAGATGGCAGCTGAAGGCTCAGCAGGCCTCAGGCCCAGTGGCACAGCAATTACCTGCTGTGACTGGTCCTGGCATCACCTCCCTTCCTGCAGCAGAGGCTCCCAATGAGCCACTGCTTCCTCCGGGAAATGCTTCCTTCAGGACAGTCTCTCCTTGCATCTCTGGACAAAGGAAAAGGGACAGCTGCATCCGATGGAGTTGTTTCCCAAGGGCAAGATGCCATCTTGAGGAGGCAATGCTTGTTGAAGTCATGTCTAAGGTTCAGGAAGTCAGTCCAGCTTTGGAGCTGGGCCAGGCCCCTCCCTCCTCCAAACAGCTGCCCCTACACCTGATGGACCCCGAGACTGGGAAATTTCTGGGGATCTCAGGGTGTGCGTTGCCCGTGGTGTAGATTGGGCTCCCTGTCAGCCAATGCCAAATGCCTTCGTGCAGAGCCTGGGGAGGAGCTGCATCCAGGCCAGCCTGGGAACCAGCCCTGCACGGTGTGACAGCAGCAGTGCGGCAGCGAGGCTGCCATGGATCCCTTCCCTCTGTGCCGGGCACGGCGTGTCCAGATGTGCAGAGAAAGGCCCCAGCTGCTGATTCTCAGGGGAAGGCTGAGGGAAATGCACCCACCACGACGTCTCTCCACATCACTGAGGATTTCTTTCAGGCTTTTGGATCCCTCCAGGGACTTCTTGTGCCCTTCAGGTTTGTTCCTCCCTCTCGGCGGACCTTAAGAGAAAGTATTTCCATTTCAGATGAAAGGATGCCACCGAAGCAGTGCTCAGCCTGTGAGGTCAGCAGGGAGACACTACTCACCCCTGTGATGGGAGCTGGGCTTGTGTGACTCAACCAGCAAGGGCCCCTGAGGAGTCTTTTCTGCAGACACACCTGTAACTCAACGGCCACGGAAGCTGCTGTCACCCGGTTCCTGCCAGGTTGTCACTGATGAGTCTTTTAGGAACATTTACAACATACCTGCAGGAGGCTCCAGATGCATGAAATGTTCCAAAAGCCAAGGTGTTGGTGAAACCTTTGCAACGCGCTCATCTGGAAGGGAGGAGAGACGAGAATCACCTTCTGCCTTAGGGAAGTGGGCACTGCAAGGGGGTCGGCTAAGGCTGTGGGAGGCAGATGTGAATGGACATGGCCAAAGCTGCGGAGGGGCCTGGGGAGCTGTGGGCTGCCTCTGGTCCCTGTCCACACTGTTTGCTGGCCCTGGACGACATGCGTGGAGAGGAAAGCGGGGCAGCCCAAGGCCCCTGTGGGCTCTCTCCCTCTCACAGAGGAAAGCCTCCCTAAAGCCCTATGGAAAACCATCCCCAAGGCTTCCTGGGGAGAAGGGAGCGCTGTGCCAGGAAAGGGGATCCGTCGGCTCACCTGCTCCCTTCGCTCGCCGTGCAGCTGCCTGGGCAGCCCTGGCAGTCAGGGCCAGTGCCAGGAGGAGCAGGAGGAAGAGGCGCAGAGCAAGGGCCATGGTGCCTTGCCCTGTGCCAGTCGTGCAGCTCTTGCTGCCACCGCTGTCCTCACGCCGCTGTCGCAATGTCAGCACCGCTGCCGCCGCTGCTGCCGCCGCAACAGTTGTGGGCAAGGACTGACAGCTTGGTGGTTGTGGTGCTGTGCAAGCACAGGGCTCTGGGTCCTCTGTGACCTCAGAGCCTGCTGTGACGTCAAGGCTGGGCCAGGATTTTGTGGGAATGGATCTCAAGAGCTGCCCTTCCAGTGAGGAGAGTAGGTCTCTGCAGACATCTGCATGCAATCTCTATTTTGTTTCCCAAGACCAGAGTTATCTGACATTGGCCAAGTGAGATATTTCATGGTTCTACCTGCAATAGCAATGTCAAGTCCAAAATTCAACTCGCATTGCTGATTCCCACTGTTGCAGGCAGCACCAGCCCCATGCCAAGAGTGACTCCGTGCTGTGCACTCTGCTGGCCTTTGGCCCATATTTAAAAAGTGAAGGGCTTGATGTCCTAAGTTTTAAAAGGAATGCAACACTGGCCATCAGCATAGCTGCATGCTTTAGAGGAGACCCAAACCCACTGCACACCTTATGGGTGTCCTCAGCCACCCCAAAATCCCCCTGTGTGCCTCACGAGAGACCCCAGAGCCCTGCTTAACTTCGAGGTGTCCCTCGGCCCCTGCACACCTTTGGAGTTAGCCTAAATGAGGGGAAAAAACTGATCGTTGGGCTAAGATTTTACATTGTGGAAAGTATCATGTGGCACAGCAGCTCCACTGGGATTGTGTCTTGTTGGTTGACTTGGGGATTGAAGAAGAATGGCTTCTGTCTTCATACGACATAAAAGGAAGAGGTGTGGATGAAAGGACTTGAAGAGCGTTGGTGTTTAAAAGAAGGAAGCCAAGAGGATACAAGATTTGAACTTGGAGACAAAAGTAACTTATGTTGCCTTAAGTGCTTCTTTTAAAAAGCTTCAGTAGAAAAGAGTTCGGCAATGGTGGAATTTTCAACCTCTCTTCATTTGAAGGAATAATTCTCATCATTTGAAGCATTTGTTCCCTTTCTTTACCTCCCACTCTCTTAGGTGTGGACTTGGAGCATAAACTGACTTAGCAGTGTTGGCACCTTGCATTTGTTTATGCAGGTCATAGGAAGAGTGAGCTGCATTAGTACCAGCATTTAGATGGAAGGTGCACAGTATTCCTAAGTCATAGAATGCCTGCTCTCTCATAGTTACCTTAGCCTCTAAATTGTTTTGCGTATTTTTGGTGGGGGTCTTTTTTCTGGGTTTATTTTTTTTGTGTGTGTGTGTTGTTTTATGACTAGCTATAAATAAAAATTGTAGCAAGAAGTCTACTTTATTCCATGTAAGAAAAGGTGGGATTCTGAATCGTTCCTTCAATCTTGAGCTGTGTTGAGGAATTAAATTTAGTCACTGTACAGCTTGGTTTCAAAGCATACCTAAATGGAATTTCCTTAGTAAAACAAGAATGGAGACTTGTTCCGCTGTCATCTCAGTAAAATAGGGAACCAGAGAAGTATACGCCACTGACGACTATTGAATGGTGAATCAAAGAATTGAAAACAGTGTTAAAATGTCAAAGAGTGTAACAGTGTCTGCAACGGATATGCTTATGCATTTTGGAGTAAAGTGAGTGGTCCACTCCTGAAGGAAATGCTGATTTATGTTTTCCGAGGGAATCCAAGTGATATTCTTTCAACTAGTTTGTGGTTACAGAAGTAACTTATCTAAATACTGTCTTGAAAGAAATAAAAAATGTACCAGGTATATGTTATGACTGTATCAAACAAGCATCAGAAAGTGACAGATTCTATAAATACCGGCCTGCTGGAACTACATGGAAATAAAGCAAAGGAAAACATAGACAAAACTTCAATTCATCTCTGTTGCTGTACATTAGAGAGATGAATGTGAGGTAAAGCCCATATGATCAATCCCCTTGCTTTTCACGTGTGAGATGTTCAGATGTCAGCATTGTATATGGGTTCCATTGAAGCGACGCCAGGCTATGAAGGACTTGCTTGTGGTGCGCAGCCCAGCCTCATTGCATCTTCCTCAAGGCAAGCACTTAGTGAGTGCTTGCCTCTTTTCCTGGCCATGGCCCTGGAGGAGGTCCAGGCCCAGATGATGCCACTGAAGGAGATGTGCGCTCAGCCCAGGGACGTTCAGCATGGGCTCCCCCAGCCCCTAGAGGCCTCGCTGCTGGTCACAGCAGCCCCTGCCTGGCTCCTGCCTGCCCACACCGTGGGCATCCACGGCTGCTCGGGGACATGGAGCTCAGCTGGTGCTGGTGCCGTGTGGGCTTTGCTGGTGGTACCACTGAGACACAGCTGTGAGAACTCAATTTCTTTATTTGAACAAAAAACCAGGGCTAACCTCTGCCCTGGTGGACAGGGGCTGTCCAACTTCAGTGGGGGTGGGAGAGCAGGGCCAGGGGGCTTGGGGGCAGGGGTTCTCGTTTTGGAGGCATGAGTACTGGGATGTGCTGAAGATGGGGGTACATCCACGCCAGGGCAGCTGGGGAGAGCCGTGAAGAGCTGCAATGGCTCAAGCTCTCAGTGCTTGCGCTCTTCGGCTGGTCTTCTGAATCTTCACAGGAGCACCTGTGGAGAGAGGAGTGTCTGAGGCTCCAGCTGCCGCTGGCACACAGGGCCCAGAGCTGGCGAGGCTCCCCAGCACGGCTGGAGCTGCAGGCCCAGCTTGGCCCAGCTGGACAGCTGCTCCTCAAGGCCCCGGCGAGCAGGGCATGGCTCTGGGCAGGCTCCCTGGCCAGGAGCGGGCCCCAGAGCGCGTCTGCCTTTCAAGGCCAATCTGGTCCCTGCTCTTTCTCCTCCCCACCTTGCTTTGCCTCTGCCCGCTGCTCGTGGGGCTGTTCTTGGCCTCGCAGCCTCAGTGGGAGCCAGCATTGGCTGCAGCCCCAGTGGGCTCCCCAGGAGAAGGCCCAGCAATGAAGAGGCACCGGGCAGCAGCAGAAGCCTCAGCAGAGTTATTTGGACAAGCGCTGACCATCCTCAACTCCACAGCAGCCTGACTGGGAGTGTTTCCTATCAGCAGCCCTTAAAAGAAGCTGTTTGAGGCAGAGATCAGCAAAACACTCACCGTTTCCTCTTCCAGCAATACCAGATTCCGGCACAGCATATCATCAGGAACAGTGCTCCACCAGCCACGATGGCCATGAACTTCATCAAGCACGGTGTTCCCCAGCAGAAAACTCTTCTCATGCTTTCCGAGGTCTTCTCAGCACGTGTTGACGTGCTGACTGCGTCTGTGGGGGCAATGAGGAGTGTGAGGCCGTGCCGTGCTCCACTGCTCAGCTGGCAGCACGGTGGATACGGCCAGGACGTTCTCTGTTTCCCCCAGAGCTGGGGCCTGCAGGCACCTTGCCACGTCCTGGCACAGGGCTGCTCACTCCCCAAAGCCCTGAGACTGCGTGCGACAATTCCTCTGTGTTATGCCGGTCTTCTCCAGGCAATATGTGTCCCACAGACATGGATAAGGAAAATGCCCAGGGTTTTGGAGCTGCTCCAGGACCCACCCTTCTCCAAACTGCTGCCCCCCCCCCGCCCCCGATAATCTGGGAGACCAGGAAATTTCAGGGGATCTAAGGCCGTGCATGGCCCGTGGGGCACTTTGGGCTCCCTGTCAGCCGATGCCAAATGCCTTCGTGCAGAGGCTGGCAAGAAGCACCATCCAGGCCAGCCTGGGAACCAGCCCTGCACGGTGTGACAGCAGCAGTGCGGCAGCGAGGCTGCCATGGATCCCTTCCCTCTGTGGCGAGCATGGCGCCTCCTGATGTGCAGAGAAGGCCCCTGGCTGCTGATTCTCAGGAGAAGGCTGAGGGAAATGCACCCACCCTGATGTCTCTCCACTTCACTGAGGATTTGTTCCAGGTGTTTGGATTCCTCCAGGGACTTCCTGTTTCCTTTAGGTTTGTTCTTCCTTCTCAGGGGAGCTGAAGAGAACGTATTTCCATTTCAGATGAATGGGTGCCACAAAAGCAGTGCTCAGCCTGTGGGGTCAGCAGGAACGCACTACTCACGCCTGTGAGGGGAGCTGGGCCTGCGTGCAACATCCATCAAAGGACTCGGGAAAGTCCTCCTTGCAAGCACACCTGTCATGCAACAGCCAGAGAAGCTTCTGTCATCTCTGCTGATCTGCACGGGCAGCACTGAGCTGCAGGAGCTGTGAGGGGATTGCACAGGCCGAGGGCGCAGCTCTGTCCTGGCACCTGCAGCGATGCTCCCCTGGCCCAGCTTTGGGCTCTGAGCTGGCAGGTCCCCCAGGGGCAAAGGCCTTCACCTACCCTCCTCTTCTTCCTCATCATCAGGCTTAGAAATGGATCTGAGTTGTGATTCCCGATGACCTTCATCAACAGATTGACCTACAAGGAAAGGCAGGACAGAACAGCTCCCAGCACTGCAGGAGATCCTCAGGCTGCCTGGGGCGGGCAAAGGAGCCACGCAAGGCACAGGCCTGGGCCCTTCCCATCCCATCCCTTCCCTTCCCTTCCCTTCCCTTCCCTTCCCTTCCCTTCCCTTCCCTCCCCTTCCCTCTCTGCTCTTCTCCGGGGCTGCACAGAGCACATGGAAGGAGACACTGGCATTGCACATGGGAAGAGGATTGACAGCTAAATGCTCCTTCCTCCCACTGAGAGCCATCCTGGACACAAGAGTAGAAATTTCCAGGCCAAGATTTCCAGAATCCATCCAACTTCAGAGGATCTTAAGGGCAACGCCACATGAATATTGCTCTGGACACTGTTTACACTTGGACAATGATGATTGTGTTAGGAAAGAGTTGCTGAAAACTGACCTTCACCAAGCTCCGAGAACCTGAAACCACGGGTTAGCAGCGTTTGCAAATGCTGCAAGTCACGACCCCAGTCTAGAAGGAGCACAGATGGGAAGCGTTCCATGGTGTGCTGGGATCCCCTTCACCAGGGAGCTGAGCACTTCACTGCCAAGCAGCAGAGATGGCAGCTGAAGGCTCAGCAGGCCTCAGGCCCAGAGGCACAGCAATTACCTCTTGTGACTGTGCCTGGCTTGGCCTCCCTTCCTGCAGCAGAGGCTGCCAGTGAGCCACTGCTTTGTCCGGGAAACTCAGTGTTCAGCACAGTCTTTCTTTGCATCACTGCAGCAAGGAAAAGGGACAGGTGGATCAGATGGACTTGTTCTCCACTGGGGAGGTGCCATCTTCAGGAGGCAATGCTTGTTGAAGTCACGTCTAAGGATCAGGAGAAAGGCCAGGTTATTGGGGCTGGCCAGGGCCTCCCTCCTCCAAACAGCTGCCCCTCCTGATGTGCTGGGAGACCAGGAAATTTCTGGGCATCTAAGGTTGTGCGTGGCCCATGGTGCAGATTGGGCTCCCTGTCAGCTGATGCCAAATGCCTTCGTGCAGAGGGTGGGAACGGGCCCTGCAGGGTGTGACAGCAGCAGTGGGGCAGCGAGGCTGCCATGGATCCCTTCCCACTATGCCCGGCACAGTGTGTCCAGATGTGCAGAGAAAGCCCCCAGCTGCTGATTCTCAAGAGAAGGCTGAGGGAAATGCACCCACCACGGCGTCTCTCCACATCACTGAGGATTTCTTTCAGGCTTTTGGATCCCTTCAGGGACTTCTTTTGTCCTTCTGGTTTGCTCCTCCATCGTGGCGGACCTTAAGAGAAAGTATTTCCATTTGAGATGAAAGGATGCCACCGAAGCAGCGCTCAGCCTGTGAGGTCAGCAGGGAGACACTACTCACCCCTGGGATGGGAGCTGGGCTTGTGTGACTCAGCCAGCAAGGGCCCATGAGGAGTCTTTTCTGCAGACACACCTGTAACTCAACAGCCACGGAAGCTTCTGACACCTGCTTCCTGCCATTATGTCAAGGATTATTTCTTGGTGGGATGCTGAGAACATACCTGCAGGAGGCTTCAGAGGCTGAAAATCTTCATGAAGCCAAGGTGCTGGAGAAATCTTCCTAGCCCGCTCATCTAGAAGGGAGGACAGGTGAGAACCATTTCCATGGTGTGCTGGCATGCCCTTCTACAGGGAGCTGAGCACTTCAGGGGGGTGAGCAAATGCTTTGTGTCTGCACTGCCAAGCAGCAGAGATGGCAGCTGAAGGCTCAGCAGGCCTCAGGCCCAGTGGCACAGCAATTACCTGCTGTGACTGGTCCTGGCATCACCTCCCTTCCTGCAGCAGAGGCTCCCAATGAGCCACTGCTTCCTCCGGGAAATGCTTCCTTCAGGACAGTCTCTCCTTGCATCTCTGGACAAAGGAAAAGGGACAGCTGCATCCGATGGAGTTGTTTCCCAAGGGCAAGATGCCATCTTGAGGAGGCAATGCTTGTTGAAGTCATGTCTAAGGTTCAGGAAGTCAGTCCAGCTTTGGAGCTGGGCCAGGCCCCTCCCTCCTCCAAACAGCTGCCCCTACACCTGATGGACCCCGAGACTGGGAAATTTCTGGGGATCTCAGGGTGTGCATTGCCCGTGGTGTAGATTGGGCTCCCTGTCAGCCAATGCCAAATGCCTTCGTGCAGAGCCTGGGGAGGAGCTGCATCCAGGCCAGCCTGGGAACCAGCCCTGCACGGTGTGACAGCAGCAGTGCGGCAGCGAGGCTGCCATGGATCCCTTCCCTCTGTGCCGGGCACGGCGTGTCCAGATGTGCAGAGAAAGGCCCCAGCTGCTGATTCTCAGGAGAAGGCTGAGGGAAATGCACCCACCACGACGTCTCTCCACATCACTGAGGATTTCTTTCAGGCTTTTGGATCCCTCCAGGGACTTCTTGTGCCCTTCAGGTTTGTTCCTCCCTCTCGGCGGACCTTAAGAGAAAGGATTTCCATTTGAGATGAAAGGATGCCACCGAAGCAGTGCTCAGCCTGTGAGGTCAGCAGGGAGACACTACTCACCCCTGGGATGGGAGCTGGGCTTGTGTGACTCAACCAGCAAGGGCCCCTGAGGAGTCTTTTCTGCAGACACACCTGTAACTCAACGGCCACGGAAGCTGCTGTCACCCGGTTCCTGCCAGGTTGTCACTGATGAGTCTTTTAGGAACATTTACAACATACCTGCAGGAGGCTCCAGATGCATGAAATGTTCCAAAAGCCAAGGTGTTGGTGAAACCTTTGCAACGCGCTCATCTGGAAGAGAGGAGAGACGAGAATCACCTTCTGCCTTAGGGAAGTGGGCACTGCAAGGGGGTCGGCTAAGGCTGTGGCAGGCAGATGTGAATGGACATGGCCAAAGCTGCGGAGGGGCCTGGGGAGCTGTGGGCTGCCTCTGGTCCCTGTCCACACTGTTTGCTGGCCCTGGACGACATGCGTGGAGAGGAAAGCGGGGCAGCCCAAGGCCCCTGTGGGCTCTCTCCCTCTCCCAGAGGAAAGCCTCCCTAAAGCCCTATGGAAAACCATCCCCAAGGCTTCCTGGGGAGAAGGGAGCGCTGTGCCAGGAAAGGGGATCCGTCGGCTCACCTGCTCCCTTCGCTCGCCGTGCAGCTGCCTGGGCAGCCCTGGCAGTCAGGGCCAGTGCCAGGAGGAGCAGGAGGAAGAGGCGCAGAGCAAGGGCCATGGTGCCTTGCCCTGTGCCAGTCGTGCAGCTCTTGCTGCCACCGCTGTCCTCACGCCGCTGTCGCAATGTCAGCACCGCTGCCGCCGCTGCTGCCGCCGCAACAGTCGTGGGCAAGGACTGACTGCTTGGTGGTTGTGGTGCTGTGCAAGCACAGGGCTCTGGGTCCTCTGTGACCTCAGAGCCTGCTGTGACGTCAAGGCTGGGCCAGGATTTTGTGGGAATGGATCTCAAGAGCTGCCCTTCCAGTGAGGAGAGTAGGTCTCTGCAGGCAGCTGCATGCAATCTCTATTTTGTTTCCCAAGACCAGAGTTATCTGACATTGGCCAAGTGAGATATTTCATGGTTCTACCTGCAATAGCAATGTCAAGTCCAAAATTCAACTCGCATTGCTGATTCCCACTGTTGCAGGCAGCACCAGCCCCATGCCAAGAGTGACTCCGTGCTGTGCACTCTGCTGGCCTTTGGCCCATATTTAAAAAGTGAAGGGCTTGATGTCCTAAGTTTTAAAAGGAATGCAACACTGGCCATCAGCATAGCTGCATGCTTTAGAGGAGACCCAAACCCACTGCACACCTTATGGGTGTCCTCAGCCACCCCAAAATCCCCCTGTGTGCCTCACGAGAGACCCCAGAGCCCTGCTTAACTTCGAGGTGTCCCTCGGCCCCTGCACACCTTTGGAGTTAGCCTAAATGAGGGGAAAAAACTGATCGTTGGGCTAAGATTTTACATTGTGGAAAGTATCATGTGGCACAGCAGCTCCACTGGGATTGTGTCTTGTTGGTTGACTTGGGGATTGAAGAAGAATGGCTTCTGTCTTCATACGACATAAAAGGAAGAGGTGTGGATGAAAGGACTTGAAGAGCGTTGGTGTTTAAAAGAAGGAAGCCAAGAGGATACAAGATTTGAACTTGGAGACAAAAGTAACTTATGTTGCCTTAAGTGCTTCTTTTAAAAAGCTTCAGTAGAAAAGAGTTCGGCAATGGTGGAATTTTCAACCTCTCTTCATTTGAAGGAATAATTCTCATCATTTGAAGCATTTGTTCCCTTTCTTTACCTCCCACTCTCTTAGGTGTGGACTTGGAGCATAAACTGACTTAGCAGTGTTGGCACCTTGCATTTGTTTATGCAGGTCATAGGAAGAGTGAGCTGCATTAGTACCAGCATTTAGATGGAAGGTGCACAGTATTCCTAAGTCATAGAATGCCTGCTCTCTCATAGTTACCTTAGCCTCTAAATTGTTTTGCGTATTTTTGGTGGGGGTCTTTTTTCTGGGTTTATTTTTTTTGTGTGTGTGTGTTGTTTTATGACTAGCTATAAATAAAAATTGTAGCAAGAAGTCTACTTTATTCCATGTAAGAAAAGGTGGGATTCTGAATCGTTCCTTCAATCTTGAGCTGTGTTGAGGAATTAAATTTAGTCACTGTACAGCTTGGTTTCAAAGCATACCTAAATGGAATTTCCTTAGTAAAACAAGAATGGAGACTTGTTCCGCTGTCATCTCAGTAAAATAGGGAACCAGAGAAGTATACGCCACTGACGACTATTGAATGGTGAATCAAAGAATTGAAAACAGTGTTAAAATGTCAAAGAGTGTAACAGTGTCTGCAACGGATATGCTTATGCATTTTGGAGTAAAGTGAGTGGTCCACTCCTGAAGGAAATGCTGATTTATGTTTTCAGAGGGAATCCAAGTGATATTCTTTCAACTAGTTTGTGGTTACAGAAGTAACTTATCTAAATACTGTCTTGAAAGAAATAAAAAATGTACCAGGTATATGTTATGACTGTATCAAACAAGCATCAGAAAGTGACAGATTCTATAAATACCGGCCTGCTGGAACTACATGGAAATAAAGCAAAGGAAAACATAGACAAAACTTCAATTCATCTCTGTTGCTGTACATTAGAGAGATGAATGTGAGGTAAAGCCCATATGATCAATCCCCTTGCTTTTCACGTGTGAGATGTTCAGATGTCAGCATTGTATATGGGTTCCATTGAAGCGACGCCAGGCTATGAAGGACTTGCTTGTGGTGCGCAGCCCAGCCTCATTGCATCTTCCTCAAGGCAAGCACTTAGTGAGTGCTTGCCTCTTTTCCTGGCCATGGCCCTGGAGGAGGTCCAGGCCCAGACGATGCCGCTGAAGGAGATGTGCCCTCAGCCCAGGGACGTTCAGCATGGGCTCCCCCAGCCCCTAGAGGCCTCGCTGCTGGTCACAGCAGCCCCTGCCTGGCTCCTGCCTGCCCACACCGTGGGCATCCACGGCTGCTCGGGGACATGGAGCTCAGCTGGTGCTGGTGCCGTGTGGGCTTTGCTGGTGGTACCACTGAGACACAGCTGTGAGAACTCAATTTCTTTATTTGAACAAAAAACCAGGGCTAACCTCTGCCCTGGTGGACAGGGGCTGTCCAACTTCAGTGGGGGTGGGAGAGCAGGGCCAGGGGGCTTGGGGGCAGGGGTTCTCGTTTTGGAGGCATGAGTACTGGGATGTGCTGAAGGTGAGGGTACATCCACGCCAGGGCAGCTGGGGAGAGCCGTGAAGAGCTGCAATGGCTCAGGCTCTCAGTGCTTGAGCTCTTGGATTGGTCTTCTGAATCTTCACAGGAGCACCTGTGGAGAGAGGAGTGTCTGAGGCTCCAGCTGCCGCTGGCACACAGGGCCCAGAGCTGGCGAGGCTCCCCAGCACGGCTGGAGCTGCAGGCCCAGCTTGGCCCAGCTGGACAGCTGCTCCTCAAGGCCCCGGCGAGCAGGGCATGGCTCTGGGCAGGCTCCCTGGCCAGGAGCGGGCCCCAGAGCGCGTCTGCCTTTCAAGGCCAATCTGGTCCCTGCTCTTTCTCCTCCCCACCTTGCTTTGCCTCTGCCCGCTGCTCGTGGGGCTGCTCTTGGCCTCGCAGCCTCAGTGGGAGCCAGCACTGGCTGCAGCCCCAGTGGGCTCCCCAGGAGAAGGCCCAGCAATGAAGAGGCACCGGGCAGCAGCAGAAGCCTCAGCAGAGTTATTTGGACAAGCGCTGACCATCCTCAACTCCACAGCAGCCTGACTGGGAGTGTTTCCTATCAGCAGCCCTTAAAAGAAGCTGTTTGAGGCAGAGATCAGCAAAACACTCACCGTTTCCTCTTCCAGCAATACCAGATTCCGGCACAGCATATCATCAGGAACAGTGCTCCACCAGCCACGATGGCCATGAACTTCATCAAGCACGGTGTTCCCCAGCAGAAAACTCTTCTCATGCTTTCCGAGGTCTTCTCAGCACGTGTTGACGTGCTGACTGCGTCTGTGGGGGCAATGAGGAGTGTGAGGCCGTGCCGTGCTCCACTGCTCAGCTGGCAGCACGGTGGATACGGCCAGGACGTTCTCTGTTTCCCCCAGAGCTGGGGCCTGCAGGCACCTTGCCACGTCCTGGCACAGGGCTGCTCACTCCCCAAAGCCCTGAGACTGCGTGCGACAATTCCTCTGTGTTATGCCGGTCTTCTCCAGGCAATATGTGTCCCACAGACATGGATAAGGAAAATGCCCAGGGTTTTGGAGCTGCTCCAGGACCCACCCTTCTCCAAACTGCTGGCCCCCCCCCCGCCCCCGATAATCTGGGAGACCAGGAAATTTCAGGGGATCTAAGGCCGTGCATGGCCCGTGGGGCACTTTGGGCTCCCTGTCAGCCGATGCCAAATGCCTTCGTGCAGAGGCTGGCAAGAAGCACCATCCAGGCCAGCCTGGGAACCAGCCCTGCACGGTGTGACAGCAGCAGTGCGGCAGCGAGGCTGCCATGGATCCCTTCCCTCTGTGGCGAGCATGGCGCCGCCTGATGTGCAGAGAAGGCCCCTGGCTGCTGATTCTCAGGAGAAGGCTGAGGGAAATGCACCCACCCTGATGTCTCTCCACTTCACTGAGGATTTGTTCCAGGTGTTTGGATTCCTCCAGGGACTTCCTGTTTCCTTTAGGTTTGTTCTTCCTTCTCAGGGGAGCTGAAGAGAACGTATTTCCATTTCAGATGAATGGGTGCCACAAAAGCAGTGCTCAGCCTGTGGGGTCAGCAGGAACGCACTACTCACGCCTGTGAGGGGAGCTGGGCCTGCGTGCAACATCCATCAAAGGACTCGGGAAAGTCCTCCTTGCAAGCACACCTGTCATGCAACAGCCAGAGAAGCTTCTGTCATCTCTGCTGATCTGCACGGGCAGCACTGAGCTGCAGGAGCTGTGAGGGGATTGCACAGGCCGAGGGCGCAGCTCTGTCCTGGCACCTGCAGCGATGCTCCCCTGGCCCAGCTTTGGGCTCTGAGCTGGCAGGTCCCCCAGGGGCAAAGGCCTTCACCTACCCTCCTCTTCTTCCTCATCATCAGGCTTAGAAATGGATCTGAGTTGTGATTCCCGATGACCTTCATCAACAGATTGACCTACAAGGAAAGGCAGGACAGAACAGCTCCCAGCACTGCAGGAGATCCTCAGGCTGCCTGGGGCGGGCAAAGGAGCCACGCAAGGCACAGGCCTGGGCCCTTCCCATCCCATCCCTTCCCTTCCCTTCCCTTCCCTTCCCTTCCCTTCCCTCCCCTTCCCTCTCTGCTCTTCTCCGGGGCTGCACAGAGCACATGGAAGGAGACACTGGCATTGCACATGGGAAGAGGATTGACAGCTAAATGCTCCTTCCTCCCACTGAGAGCCATCCTGGACACAAGAGTAGAAATTTCCAGGCCAAGATTTCCAGAATCCATCCAACTTCAGAGGATCTTAAGGGCAACGCCACATGAATATTGCTCTGGACACTGTTTACACTTGGACAATGATGATTGTGTTAGGAAAGAGTTGCTGAAAACTGACCTTCACCAAGCTCCGAGAACCTGAAACCACGGGTTAGCAGCGTTTGCAAATGCTGCAAGTCACGACCCCAGTCTAGAAGGAGCACAGATGGGAAGCGTTCCATGGTGTGCTGGGATCCCCTTCACCAGGGAGCTGAGCACTTCACTGCCAAGCAGCAGAGATGGCAGCTGAAGGCTCAGCAGGCCTCAGGCCCAGAGGCACAGCAATTACCTCTTGTGACTGTGCCTGGCTTGGCCTCCCTTCCTGCAGCAGAGGCTGCCAGTGAGCCACTGCTTTGTCCGGGAAACTCAGTGTTCAGCACAGTCTTTCTTTGCATCACTGCAGCAAGGAAAAGGGACAGGTGGATCAGATGGACTTGTTCTCCACTGGGGAGGTGCCATCTTCAGGAGGCAATGCTTGTTGAAGTCACGTCTAAGGATCAGGAGAAAGGCCAGGTTATTGGGGCTGGCCAGGGCCTCCCTCCTCCAAACAGCTGCCCCTCCTGATGTGCTGGGAGACCAGGAAATTTCTGGGCATCTAAGGTTGTGCGTGGCCCATGGTGCAGATTGGGCTCCCTGTCAGCTGATGCCAAATGCCTTCCTACAGAGGGTGGGAACGGGCCCTGCAGGGTGTGACAGCAGCAGTGCGGCAGCGAGGCTGCCATGGATCCCTTCCCACTATGCCCGGCACAGTGTGTCCAGATGTGCAGAGAAAGCCCCCAGCTGCTGATTCTCAAGAGAAGGCTGAGGGAAATGCACCCACCACGGCGTCTCTCCACATCACTGAGGATTTCTTTCAGGCTTTTGGATCCCTTCAGGGACTTCTTTTGTCCTTCTGGTTTGCTCCTCCATCGTGGCGGACCTTAAGAGAAAGTATTTCCATTTGAGATGAAAGGATGCCACCGAAGCAGCGCTCAGCCTGTGAGGTCAGCAGGGAGACACTACTCACCCCTGGGATGGGAGCTGGGCTTGTGTGACTCAGCCAGCAAGGGCCCATGAGGAGTCTTTTCTGCAGACACACCTGTAACTCAACAGCCACGGAAGCTTCTGACACCTGCTTCCTGCCATTATGTCAAGGATTATTTCTTGGTGGGATGCTGAGAACATACCTGCAGGAGGCTTCAGAGGCTGAAAATCTTCATGAAGCCAAGGTGCTGGAGAAATCTTCCTAGCCCGCTCATCTAGAAGGGAGGACAGGTGAGAACCATTTCCATGGTGTGCTGGCATGCCCTTCTACAGGGAGCTGAGCACTTCAGGGGGGTGAGCGAATGCTTTGTGTCTGCACTGCCAAGCAGCAGAGATGGCAGCTGAAGGCTCAGCAGGCCTCAGGCCCAGTGGCACAGCAATTACCTGCTGTGACTGGTCCTGGCATCACCTCCCTTCCTGCAGCAGAGGCTCCCAATGAGCCACTGCTTCCTCCGGGAAATGCTTCCTTCAGGACAGTCTCTCCTTGCATCTCTGGACAAAGGAAAAGGGACAGCTGCATCCGATGGAGTTGTTTCCCAAGGGCAAGATGCCATCTTGAGGAGGCAATGCTTGTTGAAGTCATGTCTAAGGTTCAGGAAGTCAGTCCAGCTTTGGAGCTGGGCCAGGCCCCTCCCTCCTCCAAACAGCTGCCCCTACACCTGATGGACCCCGAGACTGGGAAATTTCTGGGGATCTCAGGGTGTGCATTGCCCGTGGTGTAGATTGGGCTCCCTGTCAGCCAATGCCAAATGCCTTCGTGCAGAGCCTGGGGAGGAGCTGCATCCAGGCCAGCCTGGGAACCAGCCCTGCAGGGTGTGACAGCAGCAGTGCGGCAGCGAGGCTGCCATGGATCCCTTCCCTCTGTGCCGGGCACGGCGTGTCCAGATGTGCAGAGAAAGGCCCCAGCTGCTGATTCTCAGGGGAAGGCTGAGGGAAATGCACCCACCACGACGTCTCTCCACATCACTGAGGATTTCTTTCAGGCTTTTGGATCCCTCCAGGGACTTCTTGTGCCCTTCAGGTTTGTTCCTCCCTCTCGGCGGACCTTAAGAGAAAGTATTTCCATTTCAGATGAAAGGATGCCACCGAAGCAGTGCTCAGCCTGTGAGGTCAGCAGGGAGACACTACTCACCCCTGTGATGGGAGCTGGGCTTGTGTGACTCAACCAGCAAGGGCCCCTGAGGAGTCTTTTCTGCAGACACACCTGTAACTCAACGGCCACGGAAGCTGCTGTCACCCGGTTCCTGCCAGGTTGTCACTGATGAGTCTTTTAGGAACATTTACAACATACCTGCAGGAGGCTCCAGATGCATGAAATGTTCCAAAAGCCAAGGTGTTGGTGAAACCTTTGCAACGCGCTCATCTGGAAGGGAGGAGAGACGAGAATCACCTTCTGCCTTAGGGAAGTGGGCACTGCAAGGGGGTCGGCTAAGGCTGTGGGAGGCAGATGTGAATGGACATGGCCAAAGCTGCGGAGGGGCCTGGGGAGCTGTGGGCTGCCTCTGGTCCCTGTCCACACTGTTTGCTGGCCCTGGACGACATGCGTGGAGAGGAAAGCGGGGCAGCCCAAGGCCCCTGTGGGCTCTCTCCCTCTCCCAGAGGAAAGCCTCCCTAAAGCCCTATGGAAAACCATCCCCAACGCTTCCTGGGGAGAAGGGAGCGCTGTGCCAGGAAAGGGGATCCGTCGGCTCACCTGCTCCCTTCGCTCGCCGTGCAGCTGCCTGGGCAGCCCTGGCAGTCAGGGCCAGTGCCAGGAGGAGCAGGAGGAAGAGGCGCAGAGCAAGGGCCATGGTGCCTTGCCCTGTGCCAGTCGTGCAGCTCTTGCTGCCACCGCTGTCCTCACGCCGCTGTCGCAATGTCAGCACCGCTGCCGCCGCTGCTGCCGCCGCAACAGTTGTGGGCAAGGACTGACAGCTTGGTGGTTGTGGTGCTGTGCAAGCACAGGGCTCTGGGTCCTCTGTGACCTCAGAGCCTGCTGTGACGTCAAGGCTGGGCCAGGATTTTGTGGGAATGGATCTCAAGAGCTGCCCTTCCAGTGAGGAGAGTAGGTCTCTGCAGACATCTGCATGCAATCTCTATTTTGTTTCCCAAGACCAGAGTTATCTGACATTGGCCAAGTGAGATATTTCATGGTTCTACCTGCAATAGCAATGTCAAGTCCAAAATTCAACTCGCATTGCTGATTCCCACTGTTGCAGGCAGCACCAGCCCCATGCCAAGAGTGACTCCGTGCTGTGCACTCTGCTGGCCTTTGGCCCATATTTAAAAAGTGAAGGGCTTGATGTCCTAAGTTTTAAAAGGAATGCAACACTGGTCATCAGCATAGCTGCATGCTTTAGAGGAGACCCAAACCCACTGCACACCTTATGGGTGTCCTCAGCCACCCCAAAATCCCCCTGTGTGCCTCACGAGAGACCCCAGAGCCCTGCTTAACTTCGAGGTGTCCCTCGGCCCCTGCACACCTTTGGAGTTAGCCTAAATGAGGGGAAAAAACTGATCGTTGGGCTAAGATTTTACATTGTGGAAAGTATCATGTGGCACAGCAGCTCCACTGGGATTGTGTCTTGTTGGTTGACTTGGGGATTGAAGAAGAATGGCTTCTGTCTTCATACGACATAAAAGGAAGAGGTGTGGATGAAAGGACTTGAAGAGCGTTGGTGTTTAAAAGAAGGAAGCCAAGAGGATACAAGATTTGAACTTGGAGACAAAAGTAACTTATGTTGCCTTAAGTGCTTCTTTTAAAAAGCTTCAGTAGAAAAGAGTTCGGCAATGGTGGAATTTTCAACCTCTCTTCATTTGAAGGAATAATTCTCATCATTTGAAGCATTTGTTCCCTTTCTTTACCTCCCACTCTCTTAGGTGTGGACTTGGAGCATAAACTGACTTAGCAGTGTTGGCACCTTGCATTTGTTTATGCAGGTCATAGGAAGAGTGAGCTGCATTAGTACCAGCATTTAGATGGAAGGTGCACAGTATTCCTAAGTCATAGAATGCCTGCTCTCTCATAGTTACCTTAGCCTCTAAATTGTTTTGCGTATTTTTGGTGGGGGTCTTTTTTCCGGGTTTATTTTTTTTGTGTGTGTGTGTTGTTTTATGACTAGCTATAAATAAAAATTGTAGCAAGAAGTCTACTTTATTCCATGTAAGAAAAGGTGGGATTCTGAATCGTTCCTTCAATCTTGAGCTGTGTTGAGGAATTAAATTTAGTCACTGTACAGCTTGGTTTCAAAGCATACCTAAATGGAATTTCCTTAGTAAAACAAGAATGGAGACTTGTTCCGCTGTGATCTCAGTAAAATAGGGAACCAGAGAAGTATACGCCACTGACGACTATTGAATGGTGAATCAAAGAATTGAAAACAGTGTTAAAATGTCAAAGAGTGTAACAGTGTCTGCAACGGATATGCTTATGCATTTTGGAGTAAAGTGAGTGGTCCACTCCTGAAGGAAATGCTGATTTATGTTTTCAGAGGGAATCCAAGTGATATTCTTTCAACTAGTTTGTGGTTACAGAAGTAACTTATCTAAATACTGTCTTGAAAGAAATAAAAAATGTACCAGGTATATGTTATGACTGTATCAAACAAGCATCAGAAAGTGACAGATTCTATAAATACCGGCCTGCTGGAACTACATGGAAATAAAGCAAAGGAAAACATAGACAAAACTTCAATTCATCTCTGTTGCTGTACATTAGAGAGATGAATGTGAGGTAAAGCCCATATGATCAATCCCCTTGCTTTTCACGTGTGAGATGTTCAGATGTCAGCATTGTATATGGGTTCCATTGAAGCGACGCCAGGCTATGAAGGACTTGCTTGTGGTGCGCAGCCCAGCCTCATTGCATCTTCCTCAAGGCAAGCACTTAGTGAGTGCTTGCCTCTTTTCCTGGCCATGGCCCTGGAGGAGGTCCAGGCCCAGACGATGCCGCTGAAGGAGATGTGCCCTCAGCCCAGGGACGTTCAGCATGGGCTCCCCCAGCCCCTAGAGGCCTCGCTGCTGGTCACAGCAGCCCCTGCCTGGCTCCTGCCTGCCCACACCGTGGGCATCCACGGCTGCTCGGGGACATGGAGCTCAGCTGGTGCTGGTGCCGTGTGGGCTTTGCTGGTGGTACCACTGAGACACAGCTGTGAGAACTCAATTTCTTTATTTGAACAAAAAACCAGGGCTAACCTCTGCCCTGGTGGACAGGGGCTGTCCAACTTCAGTGGGGGTGGGAGAGCAGGGCCAGGGGGCTTGGGGGCAGGGGTTCTCGTTTTGGAGGCATTAGTACTGGGACGTGCTGAAGGTGAGGGTACATCCACGCCAGGGCAGCTGGGGAGAGCCGTGAAGAGCTGCAATGGCTCAGGCTCTCAGTGCTTGAGCTCTTGGATTGGTCTTCTGAATCTTCACAGGAGCACCTGTGGAGAGAGGAGTGTCTGAGGCTCCAGCTGCCGCTGGCACACAGGGCCCAGAGCTGGCGAGGCTCCCCAGCACGGCTGGAGCTGCAGGCCCAGCTTGGCCCAGCTGGACAGCTGCTCCTCAAGGCCCCGGCGAGCAGGGCATGGCTCTGGGCAGGCTCCCTGGCCAGGAGCGGGCCCCAGAGCGCGTCTGCCTTTCAAGGCCAATCTGGTCCCTGCTCTTTCTCCTCCCCACCTTGCTTTGCCTCTGCCCGCTGCTCGTGGGGCTGCTCTTGGCCTCGCAGCCTCAGTGGGAGCCAGCACTGGCTGCAGCCCCAGTGGGCTCCCCAGGAGAAGGCCCAGCAATGAAGAGGCACCGGGCAGCAGCAGAAGCCTCAGCAGAGTTATTTGGACAAGCGCTGACCATCCTCAACTCCACAGCAGCCTGACTGGGAGTGTTTCCTATCAGCAGCCCTTAAAAGAAGCTGTTTGAGGCAGAGATCAGCAAAACACTCACCGTTTCCTCTTCCAGCAATACCAGATTCCGGCACAGCATATCATCAGGAACAGTGCTCCACCAGCCACGATGGCCATGAACTTCATCAAGCACGGTGTTCCCCAGCAGAAAACTCTTCTCATGCTTTCCGAGGTCTTCTCAGCACGTGTTGACGTGCTGACTGCGTCTGTGGGGGCAATGAGGAGTGTGAGGCCGTGCCGTGCTCCACTGCTCAGCTGGCAGCACGGTGGATACGGCCAGGACGTTCTCTGTTTCCCCCAGAGCTGGGGCCTGCAGGCACCTTGCCACGTCCTGGCACAGGGCTGCTCACTCCCCAAAGCCCTGAGACTGCGTGCGACAATTCCTCTGTGTTATGCCGGTCTTCTCCAGGCAATATGTGTCCCACAGACATGGATAAGGAAAATGCCCAGGGTTTTGGAGCTGCTCCAGGACCCACCCTTCTCCAAACTGCTGGCCCCCCCCCCGCCCCCGATAATCTGGGAGACCAGGAAATTTCAGGGGATCTAAGGCCGTGCATGGCCCGTGGGGCACTTTGGGCTCCCTGTCAGCCGATGCCAAATGCCTTCGTGCAGAGGCTGGCAAGAAGCACCATCCAGGCCAGCCTGGGAACCAGCCCTGCACGGTGTGACAGCAGCAGTGCGGCAGCGAGGCTGCCATGGATCCCTTCCCTCTGTGGCGAGCATGGCGCCGCCTGATGTGCAGAGAAGGCCCCTGGCTGCTGATTCTCAGGAGAAGGCTGAGGGAAATGCACCCACCCTGATGTCTCTCCACTTCACTGAGGATTTGTTCCAGGTGTTTGGATTCCTCCAGGGACTTCCTGTTTCCTTTAGGTTTGTTCTTCCTTCTCAGGGGAGCTGAAGAGAACGTATTTCCATTTCAGATGAATGGGTGCCACAAAAGCAGTGCTCAGCCTGTGGGGTCAGCAGGAACGCACTACTCACGCCTGTGAGGGGAGCTGGGCCTGCGTGCAACATCCATCAAAGGACTCGGGAAAGTCCTCCTTGCAAGCACACCTGTCATGCAACAGCCAGAGAAGCTTCTGTCATCTCTGCTGATCTGCACGGGCAGCACTGAGCTGCAGGAGCTGTGAGGGGATTGCACAGGCCGAGGGCGCAGCTCTGTCCTGGCACCTGCAGCGATGCTCCCCTGGCCCAGCTTTGGGCTCTGAGCTGGCAGGTCCCCCAGGGGCAAAGGCCTTCACCTACCCTCCTCTTCTTCCTCATCATCAGGCTTAGAAATGGATCTGAGTTGTGATTCCCGATGACCTTCATCAACAGATTGACCTACAAGGAAAGGCAGGACAGAACAGCTCCCAGCACTGCAGGAGATCCTCAGGCTGCCTGGGGCGGGCAAAGGAGCCACGCAAGGCACAGGCCTGGGCCCTTCCCATCCCATCCCTTCCCTTCCCTTCCCTTCCCTTCCCTTCCCTTCCCTTCCCTCCCCTTCCCTCTCTGCTCTTCTCCGGGGCTGCACAGAGCACATGGAAGGAGACACTGGCATTGCACATGGGAAGAGGATTGACAGCTAAATGCTCCTTCCTCCCACTGAGAGCCATCCTGGACACAAGAGTAGAAATTTCCAGGCCAAGATTTCCAGAATCCATCCAACTTCAGAGGATCTTAAGGGCAACGCCACATGAATATTGCTCTGGACACTGTTTACACTTGGACAATGATGATTGTGTTAGGAAAGAGTTGCTGAAAACTGACCTTCACCAAGCTCCGAGAACCTGAAACCACGGGTTAGCAGCGTTTGCAAATGCTGCAAGTCACGACCCCAGTCTAGAAGGAGCACAGATGGGAAGCGTTCCATGGTGTGCTGGGATCCCCTTCACCAGGGAGCTGAGCACTTCACTGCCAAGCAGCAGAGATGGCAGCTGAAGGCTCAGCAGGCCTCAGGCCCAGAGGCACAGCAATTACCTCTTGTGACTGTGCCTGGCTTGGCCTCCCTTCCTGCAGCAGAGGCTGCCAGTGAGCCACTGCTTTGTCCGGGAAACTCAGTGTTCAGCACAGTCTTTCTTTGCATCACTGCAGCAAGGAAAAGGGACAGGTGGATCAGATGGACTTGTTCTCCACTGGGGAGGTGCCATCTTCAGGAGGCAATGCTTGTTGAAGTCACGTCTAAGGATCAGGAGAAAGGCCAGGTTATTGGGGCTGGCCAGGGCCTCCCTCCTCCAAACAGCTGCCCCTCCTGATGTGCTGGGAGACCAGGAAATTTCTGGGCATCTAAGGTTGTGCGTGGCCCATGGTGCAGATTGGGCTCCCTGTCAGCTGATGCCAAATGCCTTCCTACAGAGGGTGGGAACGGGCCCTGCAGGGTGTGACAGCAGCAGTGCGGCAGCGAGGCTGCCATGGATCCCTTCCCACTATGCCCGGCACAGTGTGTCCAGATGTGCAGAGAAAGCCCCCAGCTGCTGATTCTCAAGAGAAGGCTGAGGGAAATGCACCCACCACGGCGTCTCTCCACATCACTGAGGATTTCTTTCAGGCTTTTGGATCCCTTCAGGGACTTCTTTTGTCCTTCTGGTTTGCTCCTCCATCGTGGCGGACCTTAAGAGAAAGTATTTCCATTTGAGATGAAAGGATGCCACCGAAGCAGCGCTCAGCCTGTGAGGTCAGCAGGGAGACACTACTCACCCCTGGGATGGGAGCTGGGCTTGTGTGACTCAGCCAGCAAGGGCCCATGAGGAGTCTTTTCTGCAGACACACCTGTAACTCAACAGCCACGGAAGCTTCTGACACCTGCTTCCTGCCATTATGTCAAGGATTATTTCTTGGTGGGATGCTGAGAACATACCTGCAGGAGGCTTCAGAGGCTGAAAATCTTCATGAAGCCAAGGTGCTGGAGAAATCTTCCTAGCCCGCTCATCTAGAAGGGAGGACAGGTGAGAACCATTTCCATGGTGTGCTGGCATGCCCTTCTACAGGGAGCTGAGCACTTCAGGGGGGTGAGCGAATGCTTTGTGTCTGCACTGCCAAGCAGCAGAGATGGCAGCTGAAGGCTCAGCAGGCCTCAGGCCCAGTGGCACAGCAATTACCTGCTGTGACTGGTCCTGGCATCACCTCCCTTCCTGCAGCAGAGGCTCCCAATGAGCCACTGCTTCCTCCGGGAAATGCTTCCTTCAGGACAGTCTCTCCTTGCATCTCTGGACAAAGGAAAAGGGACAGCTGCATCCGATGGAGTTGTTTCCCAAGGGCAAGATGCCATCTTGAGGAGGCAATGCTTGTTGAAGTCATGTCTAAGGTTCAGGAAGTCAGTCCAGCTTTGGAGCTGGGCCAGGCCCCTCCCTCCTCCAAACAGCTGCCCCTACACCTGATGGACCCCGAGACTGGGAAATTTCTGGGGATCTCAGGGTGTGCATTGCCCGTGGTGTAGATTGGGCTCCCTGTCAGCCAATGCCAAATGCCTTCGTGCAGAGCCTGGGGAGGAGCTGCATCCAGGCCAGCCTGGGAACCAGCCCTGCAGGGTGTGACAGCAGCAGTGCGGCAGCGAGGCTGCCATGGATCCCTTCCCTCTGTGCCGGGCACGGCGTGTCCAGATGTGCAGAGAAAGGCCCCAGCTGCTGATTCTCAGGGGAAGGCTGAGGGAAATGCACCCACCACGACGTCTCTCCACATCACTGAGGATTTCTTTCAGGCTTTTGGATCCCTCCAGGGACTTCTTGTGCCCTTCAGGTTTGTTCCTCCCTCTCGGCGGACCTTAAGAGAAAGTATTTCCATTTCAGATGAAAGGATGCCACCGAAGCAGTGCTCAGCCTGTGAGGTCAGCAGGGAGACACTACTCACCCCTGTGATGGGAGCTGGGCTTGTGTGACTCAACCAGCAAGGGCCCCTGAGGAGTCTTTTCTGCAGACACACCTGTAACTCAACGGCCACGGAAGCTGCTGTCACCCGGTTCCTGCCAGGTTGTCACTGATGAGTCTTTTAGGAACATTTACAACATACCTGCAGGAGGCTCCAGATGCATGAAATGTTCCAAAAGCCAAGGTGTTGGTGAAACCTTTGCAACGCGCTCATCTGGAAGGGAGGAGAGACGAGAATCACCTTCTGCCTTAGGGAAGTGGGCACTGCAAGGGGGTCGGCTAAGGCTGTGGGAGGCAGATGTGAATGGACATGGCCAAAGCTGCGGAGGGGCCTGGGGAGCTGTGGGCTGCCTCTGGTCCCTGTCCACACTGTTTGCTGGCCCTGGACGACATGCGTGGAGAGGAAAGCGGGGCAGCCCAAGGCCCCTGTGGGCTCTCTCCCTCTCCCAGAGGAAAGCCTCCCTAAAGCCCTATGGAAAACCATCCCCAACGCTTCCTGGGGAGAAGGGAGCGCTGTGCCAGGAAAGGGGATCCGTCGGCTCACCTGCTCCCTTCGCTCGCCGTGCAGCTGCCTGGGCAGCCCTGGCAGTCAGGGCCAGTGCCAGGAGGAGCAGGAGGAAGAGGCGCAGAGCAAGGGCCATGGTGCCTTGCCCTGTGCCAGTCGTGCAGCTCTTGCTGCCACCGCTGTCCTCACGCCGCTGTCGCAATGTCAGCACCGCTGCCGCCGCTGCTGCCGCCGCAACAGTTGTGGGCAAGGACTGACAGCTTGGTGGTTGTGGTGCTGTGCAAGCACAGGGCTCTGGGTCCTCTGTGACCTCAGAGCCTGCTGTGACGTCAAGGCTGGGCCAGGATTTTGTGGGAATGGATCTCAAGAGCTGCCCTTCCAGTGAGGAGAGTAGGTCTCTGCAGACATCTGCATGCAATCTCTATTTTGTTTCCCAAGACCAGAGTTATCTGACATTGGCCAAGTGAGATATTTCATGGTTCTACCTGCAATAGCAATGTCAAGTCCAAAATTCAACTCGCATTGCTGATTCCCACTGTTGCAGGCAGCACCAGCCCCATGCCAAGAGTGACTCCGTGCTGTGCACTCTGCTGGCCTTTGGCCCATATTTAAAAAGTGAAGGGCTTGATGTCCTAAGTTTTAAAAGGAATGCAACACTGGTCATCAGCATAGCTGCATGCTTTAGAGGAGACCCAAACCCACTGCACACCTTATGGGTGTCCTCAGCCACCCCAAAATCCCCCTGTGTGCCTCACGAGAGACCCCAGAGCCCTGCTTAACTTCGAGGTGTCCCTCGGCCCCTGCACACCTTTGGAGTTAGCCTAAATGAGGGGAAAAAACTGATCGTTGGGCTAAGATTTTACATTGTGGAAAGTATCATGTGGCACAGCAGCTCCACTGGGATTGTGTCTTGTTGGTTGACTTGGGGATTGAAGAAGAATGGCTTCTGTCTTCATACGACATAAAAGGAAGAGGTGTGGATGAAAGGACTTGAAGAGCGTTGGTGTTTAAAAGAAGGAAGCCAAGAGGATACAAGATTTGAACTTGGAGACAAAAGTAACTTATGTTGCCTTAAGTGCTTCTTTTAAAAAGCTTCAGTAGAAAAGAGTTCGGCAATGGTGGAATTTTCAACCTCTCTTCATTTGAAGGAATAATTCTCATCATTTGAAGCATTTGTTCCCTTTCTTTACCTCCCACTCTCTTAGGTGTGGACTTGGAGCATAAACTGACTTAGCAGTGTTGGCACCTTGCATTTGTTTATGCAGGTCATAGGAAGAGTGAGCTGCATTAGTACCAGCATTTAGATGGAAGGTGCACAGTATTCCTAAGTCATAGAATGCCTGCTCTCTCATAGTTACCTTAGCCTCTAAATTGTTTTGCGTATTTTTGGTGGGGGTCTTTTTTCCGGGTTTATTTTTGTGTGTGTGTGTTGTTTTATGACTAGCTATAAATAAAAATTGTAGCAAGAAGTCTACTTTATTCCATGTAAGAAAAGGTGGGATTCTGAATCGTTCCTTCAATCTTGAGATGTGTTGAGGAATTAAATTTAGTCACTGTACAGCTTGGTTTCAAAGCATACCTAAATGGAATTTCCTTAGTAAAACAAGAATGGAGACTTGTTCGCTGTCATCTCAGTAAAATAGGGAACCAGAGAAGTATACGCCACTGACGACTATTGAATGGTGAATCAAAGAATTGAAAACAGTGTTAAAATGTCAAAGAGTGTAACAGTGTCTGCAACGGATATGCTTATGCATTTTGGAGTAAAGTGAGTGGTCCACTCCTGAAGGAAATGCTGATTTATGTTTTCAGAGGGAATCCAAGTGATATTCTTTCAACTAGTTTGTGGTTACAGAAGTAACTTATCTAAATACTGTCTTGAAAGAAATAAAAAATGTACCAGGTATATGTTATGACTGTATCAAACAAGCATCAGAAAGTGACAGATTCTATAAATACCGGCCTGCTGGAACTACATGGAAATAAAGCAAAGGAAAACATAGACAAAACTTCAATTCATCTCTGTTGCTGTACATTAGAGAGATGAATGTGAGGTAAAGCCCATATGATCAATCCCCTTGCTTTTCACGTGTGAGATGTTCAGATGTCAGCATTGTATATGGGTTCCATTGAAGCGACGCCAGGCTATGAAGGACTTGCTTGTGGTGCGCAGCCCAGCCTCATTGCATCTTCCTCAAGGCAAGCACTTAGTGAGTGCTTGCCTCTTTTCCTGGCCATGGCCCTGGAGGAGGTCCAGGCCCAGACGATGCCGCTGAAGGAGATGTGCCCTCAGCCCAGGGACGTTCAGCATGGGCTCCCCCAGCCCCTAGAGGCCTCGCTGCTGGTCACAGCAGCCCCTGCCTGGCTCCTGCCTGCCCACACCGTGGGCATCCACGGCTGCTCGGGGACATGGAGCTCAGCTGGTGCTGGTGCCGTGTGGGCTTTGCTGGTGGTACCACTGAGACACAGCTGTGAGAACTCAATTTCTTTATTTGAACAAAAAACCAGGGCTAACCTCTGCCCTGGTGGACAGGGGCTGTCCAACTTCAGTGGGGGTGGGAGAGCAGGGCCAGGGGGCTTGGGGGCAGGGGTTCTCGTTTTGGAGGCATTAGTACTGGGACGTGCTGAAGGTGAGGGTACATCCACGCCAGGGCAGCTGGGGAGAGCCGTGAAGAGCTGCAATGGCTCAGGCTCTCAGTGCTTGAGCTCTTGGATTGGTCTTCTGAATCTTCACAGGAGCACCTGTGGAGAGAGGAGTGTCTGAGGCTCCAGCTGCCGCTGGCACACAGGGCCCAGAGCTGGCGAGGCTCCCCAGCACGGCTGGAGCTGCAGGCCCAGCTTGGCCCAGCTGGACAGCTGCTCCTCAAGGCCCCGGCGAGCAGGGCATGGCTCTGGGCAGGCTCCCTGGCCAGGAGCGGGCCCCAGAGCGCGTCTGCCTTTCAAGGCCAATCTGGTCCCTGCTCTTTCTCCTCCCCACCTTGCTTTGCCTCTGCCCGCTGCTCGTGGGGCTGCTCTTGGCCTCGCAGCCTCAGTGGGAGCCAGCACTGGCTGCAGCCCCAGTGGGCTCCCCAGGAGAAGGCCCAGCAATGAAGAGGCACCGGGCAGCAGCAGAAGCCTCAGCAGAGTTATTTGGACAAGCGCTGACCATCCTCAACTCCACAGCAGCCTGACTGGGAGTGTTTCCTATCAGCAGCCCTTAAAAGAAGCTGTTTGAGGCAGAGATCAGCAAAACACTCACCGTTTCCTCTTCCAGCAATACCAGATTCCGGCACAGCATATCATCAGGAACAGTGCTCCACCAGCCACGATGGCCATGAACTTCATCAAGCACGGTGTTCCCCAGCAGAAAACTCTTCTCATGCTTTCCGAGGTCTTCTCAGCACGTGTTGACGTGCTGACTGCGTCTGTGGGGGCAATGAGGAGTGTGAGGCCGTGCCGTGCTCCACTGCTCAGCTGGCAGCACGGTGGATACGGCCAGGACGTTCTCTGTTTCCCCCAGAGCTGGGGCCTGCAGGCACCTTGCCACGTCCTGGCACAGGGCTGCTCACTCCCCAAAGCCCTGAGACTGCGTGCGACAATTCCTCTGTGTTATGCCGGTCTTCTCCAGGCAATATGTGTCCCACAGACATGGATAAGGAAAATGCCCAGGGTTTTGGAGCTGCTCCAGGACCCACCCTTCTCCAAACTGCTGGCCCCCCCCCCGCCCCCGATAATCTGGGAGACCAGGAAATTTCAGGGGATCTAAGGCCGTGCATGGCCCGTGGGGCACTTTGGGCTCCCTGTCAGCCGATGCCAAATGCCTTCGTGCAGAGGCTGGCAAGAAGCACCATCCAGGCCAGCCTGGGAACCAGCCCTGCACGGTGTGACAGCAGCAGTGCGGCAGCGAGGCTGCCATGGATCCCTTCCCTCTGTGGCGAGCATGGCGCCGCCTGATGTGCAGAGAAGGCCCCTGGCTGCTGATTCTCAGGAGAAGGCTGAGGGAAATGCACCCACCCTGATGTCTCTCCACTTCACTGAGGATTTGTTCCAGGTGTTTGGATTCCTCCAGGGACTTCCTGTTTCCTTTAGGTTTGTTCTTCCTTCTCAGGGGAGCTGAAGAGAACGTATTTCCATTTCAGATGAATGGGTGCCACAAAAGCAGTGCTCAGCCTGTGGGGTCAGCAGGAACGCACTACTCACGCCTGTGAGGGGAGCTGGGCCTGCGTGCAACATCCATCAAAGGACTCGGGAAAGTCCTCCTTGCAAGCACACCTGTCATGCAACAGCCAGAGAAGCTTCTGTCATCTCTGCTGATCTGCACGGGCAGCACTGAGCTGCAGGAGCTGTGAGGGGATTGCACAGGCCGAGGGCGCAGCTCTGTCCTGGCACCTGCAGCGATGCTCCCCTGGCCCAGCTTTGGGCTCTGAGCTGGCAGGTCCCCCAGGGGCAAAGGCCTTCACCTACCCTCCTCTTCTTCCTCATCATCAGGCTTAGAAATGGATCTGAGTTGTGATTCCCGATGACCTTCATCAACAGATTGACCTACAAGGAAAGGCAGGACAGAACAGCTCCCAGCACTGCAGGAGATCCTCAGGCTGCCTGGGGCGGGCAAAGGAGCCACGCAAGGCACAGGCCTGGGCCCTTCCCATCCCATCCCTTCCCTTCCCTTCCCTTCCCTTCCCTTCCCTTCCCTTCCCTCCCCTTCCCTCTCTGCTCTTCTCCGGGGCTGCACAGAGCACATGGAAGGAGACACTGGCATTGCACATGGGAAGAGGATTGACAGCTAAATGCTCCTTCCTCCCACTGAGAGCCATCCTGGACACAAGAGTAGAAATTTCCAGGCCAAGATTTCCAGAATCCATCCAACTTCAGAGGATCTTAAGGGCAACGCCACATGAATATTGCTCTGGACACTGTTTACACTTGGACAATATTGATTGTGTTAGGAAAGAGTTGCTGAAAACTGACCTTCACCAAGCTCCGAGAACCTGAAACCACGGGTTAGCAGCGTTTGCAAATGCTGCAAGTCACGACCCCAGTCTAGAAGGAGCACAGATGGGAAGCGTTCCATGGTGTGCTGGGATCCCCTTCACCAGGGAGCTGAGCACTTCACTGCCAAGCAGCAGAGATGGCAGCTGAAGGCTCAGCAGGCCTCAGGCCCAGAGGCACAGCAATTACCTCTTGTGACTGTGCCTGGCTTGGCCTCCCTTCCTGCAGCAGAGGCTGCCAGTGAGCCACTGCTTTGTCCGGGAAACTCAGTGTTCAGCACAGTCTTTCTTTGCATCACTGCAGCAAGGAAAAGGGACAGGTGGATCAGATGGACTTGTTCTCCACTGGGGAGGTGCCATCTTCAGGAGGCAATGCTTGTTGAAGTCACGTCTAAGGATCAGGAGAAAGGCCAGGTTATTGGGGCTGGCCAGGGCCTCCCTCCTCCAAACAGCTGCCCCTCCTGATGTGCTGGGAGACCAGTAAATTTCTGGGCATCTAAGGTTGTGCGTGGCCCATGGTGCAGATTGGGCTCCCTGTCAGCTGATGCCAAATGCCTTCCTACAGAGGGTGGGAACGGGCCCTGCAGGGTGTGACAGCAGCAGTGCGGCAGCGAGGCTGCCATGGATCCCTTCCCACTATGCCCGGCACAGTGTGTCCAGATGTGCAGAGAAAGCCCCCAGCTGCTGATTCTCAAGAGAAGGCTGAGGGAAATGCACCCACCACGGCGTCTCTCCACATCACTGAGGATTTCTTTCAGGCTTTTGGATCCCTTCAGGGACTTCTTTTGTCCTTCTGGTTTGCTCCTCCATCGTGGCGGACCTTAAGAGAAAGTATTTCCATTTGAGATGAAAGGATGCCACCGAAGCAGCGCTCAGCCTGTGAGGTCAGCAGGGAGACACTACTCACCCCTGGGATGGGAGCTGGGCTTGTGTGACTCAGCCAGCAAGGGCCCATGAGGAGTCTTTTCTGCAGACACACCTGTAACTCAACAGCCACGGAAGCTTCTGACACCTGCTTCCTGCCATTATGTCAAGGATTATTTCTTGGTGGGATGCTGAGAACATACCTGCAGGAGGCTTCAGAGGCTGAAAATCTTCATGAAGCCAAGGTGCTGGAGAAATCTTCCTAGCCCGCTCATCTAGAAGGGAGGACAGGTGAGAACCATTTCCATGGTGTGCTGGCATGCCCTTCTACAGGGAGCTGAGCACTTCAGGGGGGTGAGCGAATGCTTTGTGTCTGCACTGCCAAGCAGCAGAGATGGCAGCTGAAGGCTCAGCAGGCCTCAGGCCCAGTGGCACAGCAATTACCTGCTGTGACTGGTCCTGGCATCACCTCCCTTCCTGCAGCAGAGGCTCCCAATGAGCCACTGCTTCCTCCGGGAAATGCTTCCTTCAGGACAGTCTCTCCTTGCATCTCTGGACAAAGGAAAAGGGACAGCTGCATCCGATGGAGTTGTTTCCCAAGGGCAAGATGCCATCTTGAGGAGGCAATGCTTGTTGAAGTCATGTCTAAGGTTCAGGAAGTCAGTCCAGCTTTGGAGCTGGGCCAGGCCCCTCCCTCCTCCAAACAGCTGCCCCTACACCTGATGGACCCCGAGACTGGGAAATTTCTGGGGATCTCAGGGTGTGCATTGCCCGTGGTGTAGATTGGGCTCCCTGTCAGCCAATGCCAAATGCCTTCGTGCAGAGCCTGGGGAGGAGCTGCATCCAGGCCAGCCTGGGAACCAGCCCTGCAGGGTGTGACAGCAGCAGTGCGGCAGCGAGGCTGCCATGGATCCCTTCCCTCTGTGCCGGGCACGGCGTGTCCAGATGTGCAGAGAAAGGCCCCAGCTGCTGATTCTCAGGGGAAGGCTGAGGGAAATGCACCCACCACGACGTCTCTCCACATCACTGAGGATTTCTTTCAGGCTTTTGGATCCCTCCAGGGACTTCTTGTGCCCTTCAGGTTTGTTCCTCCCTCTCGGCGGACCTTAAGAGAAAGTATTTCCATTTCAGATGAAAGGATGCCACCGAAGCAGTGCTCAGCCTGTGAGGTCAGCAGGGAGACACTACTCACCCCTGTGATGGGAGCTGGGCTTGTGTGACTCAACCAGCAAGGGCCCCTGAGGAGTCTTTTCTGCAGACACACCTGTAACTCAACGGCCACGGAAGCTGCTGTCACCCGGTTCCTGCCAGGTTGTCACTGATGAGTCTTTTAGGAACATTTACAACATACCTGCAGGAGGCTCCAGATGCATGAAATGTTCCAAAAGCCAAGGTGTTGGTGAAACCTTTGCAACGCGCTCATCTGGAAGGGAGGAGAGACGAGAATCACCTTCTGCCTTAGGGAAGTGGGCACTGCAAGGGGGTCGGCTAAGGCTGTGGCAGGCAGATGTGAATGGACATGGCCAAAGCTGCGGAGGGGCCTGGGGAGCTGTGGGCTGCCTCTGGTCCCTGTCCACACTGTTTGCTGGCCCTGGACGACATGCGTGGAGAGGAAAGCGGGGCAGCCCAAGGCCCCTGTGGGCTCTCTCCCTCTCCCAGAGGAAAGCCTCCCTAAAGCCCTATGGAAAACCATCCCCAACGCTTCCTGGGGAGAAGGGAGCGCTGTGCCAGGAAAGGGGATCCGTCGGCTCACCTGCTCCCTTCGCTCGCCGTGCAGCTGCCTGGGCAGCCCTGGCAGTCAGGGCCAGTGCCAGGAGGAGCAGGAGGAAGAGGCGCAGAGCAAGGGCCATGGTGCCTTGCCCTGTGCCAGTCGTGCAGCTCTTGCTGCCACCGCTGTCCTCACGCCGCTGTCGCAATGTCAGCACCGCTGCCGCCGCTGCTGCCGCCGCAACAGTTGTGGGCAAGGACTGACAGCTTGGTGGTTGTGGTGCTGTGCAAGCACAGGGCTCTGGGTCCTCTGTGACCTCAGAGCCTGCTGTGACGTCAAGGCTGGGGCAGGATTTTGTGGGAATGGATCTCAAGAGCTGCCCTTCCAGTGAGGAGAGTAGGTCTCTGCAGACATCTGCATGCAATCTCTATTTTGTTTCCCAAGACCAGAGTTATCTGACATTGGCCAAGTGAGATATTTCATGGTTCTACCTGCAATAGCAATGTCAAGTCCAAAATTCAACTCGCATTGCTGATTCCCACTGTTGCAGGCAGCACCAGCCCCATGCCAAGAGTGACTCCGTGCTGTGCACTCTGCTGGCCTTTGGCCCATATTTAAAAAGTGAAGGGCTTGATGTCCTAAGTTTTAAAAGGAATGCAACACTGGCCATCAGCATAGCTGCATGCTTTAGAGGAGACCCAAACCCACTGCACACCTTATGGGTGTCCTCAGCCACCCCAAAATCCCCCTGTGTGCCTCACGAGAGACCCCAGAGCCCTGCTTAACTTCGAGGTGTCCCTCGGCCCCTGCACACCTTTGGAGTTAGCCTAAATGAGGGGAAAAAACTGATCGTTGGGCTAAGATTTTACATTGTGGAAAGTATCATGTGGCACAGCAGCTCCACTGGGATTGTGTCTTGTTGGTTGACTTGGGGATTGAAGAAGAATGGCTTCTGTCTTCATACGACATAAAAGGAAGAGGTGTGGATGAAAGGACTTGAAGAGCGTTGGTGTTTAAAAGAAGGAAGCCAAGAGGATACAAGATTTGAACTTGGAGACAAAAGTAACTTATGTTGCCTTAAGTGCTTCTTTTAAAAAGCTTCAGTAGAAAAGAGTTCGGCAATGGTGGAATTTTCAACCTCTCTTCATTTGAAGGAATAATTCTCATCATTTGAAGCATTTGTTCCCTTTCTTTACCTCCCACTCTCTTAGGTGTGGACTTGGAGCATAAACTGACTTAGCAGTGTTGGCACCTTGCATTTGTTTATGCAGGTCATAGGAAGAGTGAGCTGCATTAGTACCAGCATTTAGATGGAAGGTGCACAGTATTCCTAAGTCATAGAATGCCTGCTCTCTCATAGTTACCTTAGCCTCTAAATTGTTTTGCGTATTTTTGGTGGGGGTCTTTTTTCCGGGTTTATTTTTGTGTGTGTGTGTTGTTTTATGACTAGCTATAAATAAAAATTGTAGCAAGAAGTCTACTTTATTCCATGTAAGAAAAGGTGGGATTCTGAATCGTTCCTTCAATCTTGAGATGTGTTGAGGAATTAAATTTAGTCACTGTACAGCTTGGTTTCAAAGCATACCTAAATGGAATTTCCTTAGTAAAACAAGAATGGAGACTTGTTCGCTGTCATCTCAGTAAAATAGGGAACCAGAGAAGTATACGCCACTGACGACTATTGAATGGTGAATCAAAGAATTGAAAACAGTGTTAAAATGTCAAAGAGTGTAACAGTGTCTGCAACGGATATGCTTATGCATTTTGGAGTAAAGTGAGTGGTCCACTCCTGAAGGAAATGCTGATTTATGTTTTCAGAGGGAATCCAAGTGATATTCTTTCAACTAGTTTGTGGTTACAGAAGTAACTTATCTAAATACTGTCTTGAAAGAAATAAAAAATGTACCAGGTATATGTTATGACTGTATCAAACAAGCATCAGAAAGTGACAGATTCTATAAATACCGGCCTGCTGGAACTACATGGAAATAAAGCAAAGGAAAACATAGACAAAACTTCAATTCATCTCTGTTGCTGTACATTAGAGAGATGAATGTGAGGTAAAGCCCATATGATCAATCCCCTTGCTTTTCACGTGTGAGATGTTCAGATGTCAGCATTGTATATGGGTTCCATTGAAGCGACGCCAGGCTATGAAGGACTTGCTTGTGGTGCGCAGCCCAGCCTCATTGCATCTTCCTCAAGGCAAGCACTTAGTGAGTGCTTGCCTCTTTTCCTGGCCATGGCCCTGGAGGAGGTCCAGGCCCAGACGATGCCGCTGAAGGAGATGTGCCCTCAGCCCAGGGACGTTCAGCATGGGCTCCCCCAGCCCCTAGAGGCCTCGCTGCTGGTCACAGCAGCCCCTGCCTGGCTCCTGCCTGCCCACACCGTGGGCATCCACGGCTGCTCGGGGACATGGAGCTCAGCTGGTGCTGGTGCCGTGTGGGCTTTGCTGGTGGTACCACTGAGACACAGCTGTGAGAACTCAATTTCTTTATTTGAACAAAAAACCAGGGCTAACCTCTGCCCTGGTGGACAGGGGCTGTCCAACTTCAGTGGGGGTGGGAGAGCAGGGCCAGGGGGCTTGGGGGCAGGGGTTCTCGTTTTGGAGGCATTAGTACTGGGACGTGCTGAAGGTGAGGGTACATCCACGCCAGGGCAGCTGGGGAGAGCCGTGAAGAGCTGCAATGGCTCAGGCTCTCAGTGCTTGAGCTCTTGGATTGGTCTTCTGAATCTTCACAGGAGCACCTGTGGAGAGACGAGTGTCTGAGGCTCCAGCTGCCGCTGGCACACAGGGCCCAGAGCTGGCGAGGCTCCCCAGCACGGCTGGAGCTGCAGGCCCAGCTTGGCCCAGCTGGACAGCTGCTCCTCAAGGCCCCGGCGAGCAGGGCATGGCTCTGGGCAGGCTCCCTGGCCAGGAGCGGGCCCCAGAGCGCGTCTGCCTTTCAAGGCCAATCTGGTCCCTGCTCTTTCTCCTCCCCACCTTGCTTTGCCTCTGCCCGCTGCTCGTGGGGCTGCTCTTGGCCTCGCAGCCTCAGTGGGAGCCAGCACTGGCTGCAGCCCCAGTGGGCTCCCCAGGAGAAGGCCCAGCAATGAAGAGGCACCGGGCAGCAGCAGAAGCCTCAGCAGAGTTATTTGGACAAGCGCTGACCATCCTCAACTCCACAGCAGCCTGACTGGGAGTGTTTCCTATCAGCAGCCCTTAAAAGAAGCTGTTTGAGGCAGAGATCAGCAAAACACTCACCGTTTCCTCTTCCAGCAATACCAGATTCCGGCACAGCATATCATCAGGAACAGTGCTCCACCAGCCACGATGGCCATGAACTTCATCAAGCACGGTGTTCCCCAGCAGAAAACTCTTCTCATGCTTTCCGAGGTCTTCTCAGCACGTGTTGACGTGCTGACTGCGTCTGTGGGGGCAATGAGGAGTGTGAGGCCGTGCCGTGCTCCACTGCTCAGCTGGCAGCACGGTGGATACGGCCAGGACGTTCTCTGTTTCCCCCAGAGCTGGGGCCTGCAGGCACCTTGCCACGTCCTGGCACAGGGCTGCTCACTCCCCAAAGCCCTGAGACTGCGTGCGACAATTCCTCTGTGTTATGCCGGTCTTCTCCAGGCAATATGTGTCCCACAGACATGGATAAGGAAAATGCCCAGGGTTTTGGAGCTGCTCCAGGACCCACCCTTCTCCAAACTGCTGGCCCCCCCCCCGCCCCCGATAATCTGGGAGACCAGGAAATTTCAGGGGATCTAAGGCCGTGCATGGCCCGTGGGGCACTTTGGGCTCCCTGTCAGCCGATGCCAAATGCCTTCGTGCAGAGGCTGGCAAGAAGCACCATCCAGGCCAGCCTGGGAACCAGCCCTGCACGGTGTGACAGCAGCAGTGCGGCAGCGAGGCTGCCATGGATCCCTTCCCTCTGTGGCGAGCATGGCGCCGCCTGATGTGCAGAGAAGGCCCCTGGCTGCTGATTCTCAGGAGAAGGCTGAGGGAAATGCACCCACCCTGATGTCTCTCCACTTCACTGAGGATTTGTTCCAGGTGTTTGGATTCCTCCAGGGACTTCCTGTTTCCTTTAGGTTTGTTCTTCCTTCTCAGGGGAGCTGAAGAGAACGTATTTCCATTTCAGATGAATGGGTGCCACAAAAGCAGTGCTCAGCCTGTGGGGTCAGCAGGAACGCACTACTCACGCCTGTGAGGGGAGCTGGGCCTGCGTGCAACATCCATCAAAGGACTCGGGAAAGTCCTCCTTGCAAGCACACCTGTCATGCAACAGCCAGAGAAGCTTCTGTCATCTCTGCTGATCTGCACGGGCAGCACTGAGCTGCAGGAGCTGTGAGGGGATTGCACAGGCCGAGGGCGCAGCTCTGTCCTGGCACCTGCAGCGATGCTCCCCTGGCCCAGCTTTGGGCTCTGAGCTGGCAGGTCCCCCAGGGGCAAAGGCCTTCACCTACCCTCCTCTTCTTCCTCATCATCAGGCTTAGAAATGGATCTGAGTTGTGATTCCCGATGACCTTCATCAACAGATTGACCTACAAGGAAAGGCAGGACAGAACAGCTCCCAGCACTGCAGGAGATCCTCAGGCTGCCTGGGGCGGGCAAAGGAGCCACGCAAGGCACAGGCCTGGGCCCTTCCCTTCCCTTCCCTTCCCTTCCCTTCCCTTCCCTCCCCTTCCCTCTCTGCTCTTCTCCGGGGCTGCACAGAGCACATGGAAGGAGACACTGGCATTGCACATGGGAAGAGGATTGACAGCTAAATGCTCCTTCCTCCCACTGAGAGCCATCCTGGACACAAGAGTAGAAATTTCCAGGCCAAGATTTCCAGAATCCATCCAACTTCAGAGGATCTTAAGGGCAACGCCACATGAATATTGCTCTGGACACTGTTTACACTTGGACAATGATGATTGTGTTAGGAAAGAGTTGCTGAAAACTGACCTTCACCAAGCTCCGAGAACCTGAAACCACGGGTTACCAGTGTTTGCAAATGCTGCAAGTCATGACCCCAGTCTAGAAGGAGCACAGATGGGAAGCGTTCCATGGTGTGCTGGGATCCCCTTCACCAGGGAGCTGAGCACTTCACTGCCAAGCAGCAGAGATGGCAGCTGAAGGCTCAGCAGGCCTCAGGCCCAGAGGCACAGCAATTACCTCTTGTGACTGTGCCTGGCTTGGCCTCCCTTCCTGCAGCAGAGGCTGCCAGTGAGCCACTGCTTTGTCCGGGAAACTCAGTGTTCAGCACAGTCTTTCTTTGCATCACTGCAGCAAGGAAAAGGGACAGGTGGATCAGATGGACTTGTTCTCCACTGGGGAGGTGCCATCTTCAGGAGGCAATGCTTGTTGAAGTCACGTCTAAGGATCAGGAGAAAGGCCAGGTTATTGGGGCTGGCCAGGGCCTCCCTCCTCCAAACAGCTGCCCCTCCTGATGTGCTGGGAGACCAGTAAATTTCTGGGCATCTAAGGTTGTGCGTGGCCCATGGTGCAGATTGGGCTCCCTGTCAGCTGATGCCAAATGCCTTCCTACAGAGGGTGGGAACGGGCCCTGCAGGGTGTGACAGCAGCAGTGCGGCAGCGAGGCTGCCATGGATCCCTTCCCACTATGCCCGGCACAGTGTGTCCAGATGTGCAGAGAAAGCCCCCAGCTGCTGATTCTCAAGAGAAGGCTGAGGGAAATGCACCCACCACGGCGTCTCTCCACATCACTGAGGATTTCTTTCAGGCTTTTGGATCCCTTCAGGGACTTCTTTTGTCCTTCTGGTTTGCTCCTCCATCGTGGCGGACCTTAAGAGAAAGTATTTCCATTTGAGATGAAAGGATGCCACCAAAGCAGCGCTCAGCCTGTGAGGTCAGCAGGGAGACACTACTCACCCCTGGGATGGGAGCTGGGCTTGTGTGACTCAGCCAGCAAGGGCCCATGAGGAGTCTTTTCTGCAGACACACCTGTAACTCAACAGCCACGGAAGCTTCTGTCACCTGCTTCCTGCCATTATGTCAAGGATTATTTCTTGGTGGGATGCTGAGAACATACCTGCAGGAGGCTTCAGAGGCTGAAAATCTTCATGAAGCCAAGGTGCTGGAGAAATCTTCCTAGCCCGCTCATCTAGAAGGGAGGACAGGTGAGAACCATTTCCATGGTGTGCTGGCATGCCCTTCTACAGGGAGCTGAGCACTTCAGGGGGGTGAGCGAATGCTTTGTGTCTGCACTGCCAAGCAGCAGAGATGGCAGCTGAAGGCTCAGCAGGCCTCAGGCCCAGTGGCACAGCAATTACCTGCTGTGACTGGTCCTGGCATCACCTCCCTTCCTGCAGCAGAGGCTCCCAATGAGCCACTGCTTCCTCCGGGAAATGCTTCCTTCAGGACAGTCTCTCCTTGCATCTCTGGACAAAGGAAAAGGGACAGCTGCATCCGATGGAGTTGTTTCCCAAGGGCAAGATGCCATCTTGAGGAGGCAATGCTTGTTGAAGTCATGTCTAAGGTTCAGGAAGTCAGTCCAGCTTTGGAGCTGGGCCAGGCCCCTCCCTCCTCCAAACAGCTGCCCCTACACCTGATGGACCCCGAGACTGGGAAATTTCTGGGGATCTCAGGGTGTGCATTGCCCGTGGTGTAGATTGGGCTCCCTGTCAGCCAATGCCAAATGCCTTCGTGCAGAGCCTGGGGAGGAGCTGCATCCAGGCCAGCCTGGGAACCAGCCCTGCAGGGTGTGACAGCAGCAGTGCGGCAGCGAGGCTGCCATGGATCCCTTCCCTCTGTGCCGGGCACGGCGTGTCCAGATGTGCAGAGAAAGGCCCCAGCTGCTGATTCTCAGGGGAAGGCTGAGGGAAATGCACCCACCACGACGTCTCTCCACATCACTGAGGATTTCTTTCAGGCTTTTGGATCCCTCCAGGGACTTCTTGTGCCCTTCAGGTTTGTTCCTCCCTCTCGGCGGACCTTAAGAGAAAGTATTTCCATTTCAGATGAAAGGATGCCACCGAAGCAGTGCTCAGCCTGTGAGGTCAGCAGGGAGACACTACTCACCCCTGTGATGGGAGCTGGGCTTGTGTGACTCAACCAGCAAGGGCCCCTGAGGAGTCTTTTCTGCAGACACACCTGTAACTCAACGGCCACGGAAGCTGCTGTCACCCGGTTCCTGCCAGGTTGTCACTGATGAGTCTTTTAGGAACATTTACAACATACCTGCAGGAGGCTCCAGATGCATGAAATGTTCCAAAAGCCAAGGTGTTGGTGAAACCTTTGCAACGCGCTCATCTGGAAGGGAGGAGAGACGAGAATCACCTTCTGCCTTAGGGAAGTGGGCACTGCAAGGGGGTCGGCTAAGGCTGTGGGAGGCAGATGTGAATGGACATGGCCAAAGCTGCGGAGGGGCCTGGGGAGCTGTGGGCTGCCTCTGGTCCCTGTCCACACTGTTTGCTGGCCCTGGACGACATGCGTGGAGAGGAAAGCGGGGCAGCCCAAGGCCCCTGTGGGCTCTCTCCCTCTCACAGAGGAAAGCCTCCCTAAAGCCCTATGGAAAACCATCCCCAACGCTTCCTGGGGAGAAGGGAGCGCTGTGCCAGGAAAGGGGATCCGTCGGCTCACCTGCTCCCTTCGCTCGCCGTGCAGCTGCCTGGGCAGCCCTGGCAGTCAGGGCCAGTGCCAGGAGGAGCAGGAGGAAGAGGCGCAGAGCAAGGGCCATGGTGCCTTGCCCTGTGCCAGTCGTGCAGCTCTTGCTGCCACCGCTGTCCTCACGCCGCTGTCGCAATGTCAGCACCGCTGCCGCCGCTGCTGCCGCCGCAACAGTTGTGGGCAAGGACTGACAGCTTGGTGGTTGTGGTGCTGTGCAAGCACAGGGCTCTGGGTCCTCTGTGACCTCAGAGCCTGCTGTGACGTCAAGGCTGGGCCAGGATTTTGTGGGAATGGATCTCAAGAGCTGCCCTTCCAGTGAGGAGAGTAGGTCTCTGCAGACATCTGCATGCAATCTCTATTTTGTTTCCCAAGACCAGAGTTATCTGACATTGGCCAAGTGAGATATTTCATGGTTCTACCTGCAATAGCAATGTCAAGTCCAAAATTCAACTCGCATTGCTGATTCCCACTGTTGCAGGCAGCACCAGCCCCATGCCAAGAGTGACTCCGTGCTGTGCACTCTGCTGGCCTTTGGCCCATATTTAAAAAGTGAAGGGCTTGATGTCCTAAGTTTTAAAAGGAATGCAACACTGGCCATCAGCATAGCTGCATGCTTTAGAGGAGACCCAAACCCACTGCACACCTTATGGGTGTCCTCAGCCACCCCAAAATCCCCCTGTGTGCCTCACGAGAGACCCCAGAGCCCTGCTTAACTTCGAGGTGTCCCTCGGCCCCTGCACACCTTTGGAGTTAGCCTAAATGAGGGGAAAAAACTGATCGTTGGGCTAAGATTTTACATTGTGGAAAGTATCATGTGGCACAGCAGCTCCACTGGGATTGTGTCTTGTTGGTTGACTTGGGGATTGAAGAAGAATGGCTTCTGTCTTCATACGACATAAAAGGAAGAGGTGTGGATGAAAGGACTTGAAGAGCGTTGGTGTTTAAAAGAAGGAAGCCAAGAGGATACAAGATTTGAACTTGGAGACAAAAGTAACTTATGTTGCCTTAAGTGCTTCTTTTAAAAAGCTTCAGTAGAAAAGAGTTCGGCAATGGTGGAATTTTCAACCTCTCTTCATTTGAAGGAATAATTCTCATCATTTGAAGCATTTGTTCCCTTTCTTTACCTCCCACTCTCTTAGGTGTGGACTTGGAGCATAAACTGACTTAGCAGTGTTGGCACCTTGCATTTGTTTATGCAGGTCATAGGAAGAGTGAGCTGCATTAGTACCAGCATTTAGATGGAAGGTGCACAGTATTCCTAAGTCATAGAATGCCTGCTCTCTCATAGTTACCTTAGCCTCTAAATTGTTTTGCGTATTTTTGGTGGGGGTCTTTTTTCCGGGTTTATTTTTTTTGTGTGTGTTGTTTTATGACTAGCTATAAATAAAAATTGTAGCAAGAAGTCTACTTTATTCCATGTAAGAAAAGGTGGGATTCTGAATCGTTCCTTCAATCTTGAGCTGTGTTGAGGAATTAAATTTAGTCACTGTACAGCTTGGTTTCAAAGCATACCTAAATGGAATTTCCTTAGTAAAACAAGAATGGAGACTTGTTCCGCTGTCATCTCAGTAAAATAGGGAACCAGAGAAGTATACGCCACTGACGACTATTGAATGGTGAATCAAAGAATTGAAAACAGTGTTAAAATGTCAAAGAGTGTAACAGTGTCTGCAACGGATATGCTTATGCATTTTGGAGTAAAGTGAGTGGTCCACTCCTGAAGGAAATGCTGATTTATGTTTTCAGAGGGAATCCAAGTGATATTCTTTCAACTAGTTTGTGGTTACAGAAGTAACTTATCTAAATACTGTCTTGAAAGAAATAAAAAATGTACCAGGTATATGTTATGACTGTATCAAACAAGCATCAGAAAGTGACAGATTCTATAAATACCGGCCTGCTGGAACTACATGGAAATAAAGCAAAGGAAAACATAGACAAAACTTCAATTCATCTCTGTTGCTGTACATTAGAGAGATGAATGTGAGGTAAAGCCCATATGATCAATCCCCTTGCTTTTCACGTGTGAGATGTTCAGATGTCAGCATTGTATATGGGTTCCATTGAAGCGACGCCAGGCTATGAAGGACTTGCTTGTGGTGCGCAGCCCAGCCTCATTGCATCTTCCTCAAGGCAAGCACTTAGTGAGTGCTTGCCTCTTTTCCTGGCCATGGCCCTGGAGGAGGTCCAGGCCCAGATGATGCCACTGAAGGAGATGTGCGCTCAGCCCAGGGACGTTCAGCATGGGCTCCCCCAGCCCCTAGAGGCCTCGCTGCTGGTCACAGCAGCCCCTGCCTGGCTCCTGCCTGCCCACACCGTGGGCATCCACGGCTGCTCGGGGACATGGAGCTCAGCTGGTGCTGGTGCCGTGTGGGCTTTGCTGGTGGTACCACTGAGACACAGCTGTGAGAACTCAATTTCTTTATTTGAACAAAAAACCAGGGCTAACCTCTGCCCTGGTGGACAGGGGCTGTCCAACTTCAGTGGGGGTGGGAGAGCAGGGCCAGGGGGCTTGGGGGCAGGGGTTCTCGTTTTGGAGGCATGAGTACTGGGATGTGCTGAAGATGGGGGTACATCCACGCCAGGGCAGCTGGGGAGAGCCGTGAAGAGCTGCAATGGCTCAAGCTCTCAGTGCTTGCGCTCTTCGGCTGGTCTTCTGAATCTTCACAGGAGCACCTGTGGAGAGAGGAGTGTCTGAGGCTCCAGCTGCCGCTGGCACACAGGGCCCAGAGCTGGCGAGGCTCCCCAGCACGGCTGGAGCTGCAGGCCCAGCTTGGCCCAGCTGGACAGCTGCTCCTCAAGGCCCCGGCGAGCAGGGCATGGCTCTGGGCAGGCTCCCTGGCCAGGAGCGGGCCCCAGAGCGCGTCTGCCTTTCAAGGCCAATCTGGTCCCTGCTCTTTCTCCTCCCCACCTTGCTTTGCCTCTGCCCGCTGCTCGTGGGGCTGCTCTTGGCCTCGCAGCCTCAGTGGGAGCCAGCATTGGCTGCAGCCCCAGTGGGCTCCCCAGGAGAAGGCCCAGCAATGAAGAGGCACCGGGCAGCAGCAGAAGCCTCAGCAGAGTTATTTGGACAAGCGCTGACCATCCTCAACTCCACAGCAGCCTGACTGGGAGTGTTTCCTATCAGCAGCCCTTAAAAGAAGCTGTTTGAGGCAGAGATCAGCAAAACACTCACCGTTTCCTCTTCCAGCAATACCAGATTCCGGCACAGCATATCATCAGGAACAGTGCTCCACCAGCCACGATGGCCATGAACTTCATCAAGCACGGTGTTCCCCAGCAGAAAACTCTTCTCATGCTTTCCGAGGTCTTCTCAGCACGTGTTGACGTGCTGACTGCGTCTGTGGGGGCAATGAGGAGTGTGAGGCCGTGCCGTGCTCCACTGCTCAGCTGGCAGCACGGTGGATACGGCCAGGACGTTCTCTGTTTCCCCCAGAGCTGGGGCCTGCAGGCACCTTGCCACGTCCTGGCACAGGGCTGCTCACTCCCCAAAGCCCTGAGACTGCGTGCGACAATTCCTCTGTGTTATGCCGGTCTTCTCCAGGCAATATGTGTCCCACAGACATGGATAAGGAAAATGCCCAGGGTTTTGGAGCTGCTCCAGGACCCACCCTTCTCCAAACTGCTGGCCCCCCCCCCGCCCCCGATAATCTGGGAGACCAGGAAATTTCAGGGGATCTAAGGCCGTGCATGGCCCGTGGGGCACTTTGGGCTCCCTGTCAGCCGATGCCAAATGCCTTCGTGCAGAGGCTGGCAAGAAGCACCATCCAGGCCAGCCTGGGAACCAGCCCTGCACGGTGTGACAGCAGCAGTGCGGCAGCGAGGCTGCCATGGATCCCTTCCCTCTGTGGCGAGCATGGCGCCTCCTGATGTGCAGAGAAGGCCCCTGGCTGCTGATTCTCAGGAGAAGGCTGAGGGAAATGCACCCACCCTGATGTCTCTCCACTTCACTGAGGATTTGTTCCAGGTGTTTGGATTCCTCCAGGGACTTCCTGTTTCCTTTAGGTTTGTTCTTCCTTCTCAGGGGAGCTGAAGAGAACGTATTTCCATTTCAGATGAATGGGTGCCACAAAAGCAGTGCTCAGCCTGTGGGGTCAGCAGGAACGCACTACTCACGCCTGTGAGGGGAGCTGGGCCTGCGTGCAACATCCATCAAAGGACTCGGGAAAGTCCTCCTTGCAAGCACACCTGTCATGCAACAGCCAGAGAAGCTTCTGTCATCTCTGCTGATCTGCACGGGCAGCACTGAGCTGCAGGAGCTGTGAGGGGATTGCACAGGCCGAGGGCGCAGCTCTGTCCTGGCACCTGCAGCGATGCTCCTCTGGCCCAGCTTTGGGCTCTGAGCTGGCAGGTCCCCCAGGGGCAAAGGCCTTCACCTACCCTCCTCTTCTTCCTCATCATCAGGCTTAGAAATGGATCTGAGTTGTGATTCCCGATGACCTTCATCAACAGATTGACCTACAAGGAAAGGCAGGACAGAACAGCTCCCAGCACTGCAGGAGATCCTCAGGCTGCCTGGGGCGGGCAAAGGAGCCACGCAAGGCACAGGCCTGGGCCCTTCCCATCCCATCCCTTCCCTTCCCTTCCCTTCCCTTCCCTTCCCTTCCCTTCCCTTCCCTCCCCTTCCCTCTCTGCTCTTCTCCGGGGCTGCACAGAGCACATGGAAGGAGACACTGGCATTGCACATGGGAAGAGGATTGACAGCTAAATGCTCCTTCCTCCCACTGAGAGCCATCCTGGACACAAGAGTAGAAATTTCCAGGCCAAGATTTCCAGAATCCATCCAACTTCAGAGGATCTTAAGGGCAACGCCACATGAATATTGCTCTGGACACTGTTTACACTTGGACAATATTGATTGTGTTAGGAAAGAGTTGCTGAAAACTGACCTTCACCAAGCTCCGAGAACCTGAAACCACGGGTTAGCAGCGTTTGCAAATGCTGCAAGTCACGACCCCAGTCTAGAAGGAGCACAGATGGGAAGCGTTCCATGGTGTGCTGGGATCCCCTTCACCAGGGAGCTGAGCACTTCACTGCCAAGCAGCAGAGATGGCAGCTGAAGGCTCAGCAGGCCTCAGGCCCAGAGGCACAGCAATTACCTCTTGTGACTGTGCCTGGCTTGGCCTCCCTTCCTGCAGCAGAGGCTGCCAGTGAGCCACTGCTTTGTCCGGGAAACTCAGTGTTCAGCACAGTCTTTCTTTGCATCACTGCAGCAAGGAAAAGGGACAGGTGGATCAGATGGACTTGTTCTCCACTGGGGAGGTGCCATCTTCAGGAGGCAATGCTTGTTGAAGTCACGTCTAAGGATCAGGAGAAAGGCCAGGTTATTGGGGCTGGCCAGGGCCTCCCTCCTCCAAACAGCTGCCCCTCCTGATGTGCTGGGAGACCAGGAAATTTCTGGGCATCTAAGGTTGTGCGTGGCCCATGGTGCAGATTGGGCTCCCTGTCAGCTGATGCCAAATGCCTTCCTACAGAGGGTGGGAACGGGCCCTGCAGGGTGTGACAGCAGCAGTGCGGCAGCGAGGCTGCCATGGATCCCTTCCCACTATGCCCGGCACAGTGTGTCCAGATGTGCAGAGAAAGCCCCCAGCTGCTGATTCTCAAGAGAAGGCTGAGGGAAATGCACCCACCACGGCGTCTCTCCACATCACTGAGGATTTCTTTCAGGCTTTTGGATCCCTTCAGGGACTTCTTTTGTCCTTCTGGTTTGCTCCTCCATCGTGGCGGACCTTAAGAGAAAGTATTTCCATTTGAGATGAAAGGATGCCACCGAAGCAGCGCTCAGCCTGTGAGGTCAGCAGGGAGACACTACTCACCCCTGGGATGGGAGCTGGGCTTGTGTGACTCAGCCAGCAAGGGCCCATGAGGAGTCTTTTCTGCAGACACACCTGTAACTCAACAGCCACGGAAGCTTCTGACACCTGCTTCCTGCCATTATGTCAAGGATTATTTCTTGGTGGGATGCTGAGAACATACCTGCAGGAGGCTTCAGAGGCTGAAAATCTTCATGAAGCCAAGGTGCTGGAGAAATCTTCCTAGCCCGCTCATCTAGAAGGGAGGACAGGTGAGAACCATTTCCATGGTGTGCTGGCATGCCCTTCTACAGGGAGCTGAGCACTTCAGGGGGGTGAGCGAATGCTTTGTGTCTGCACTGCCAAGCAGCAGAGATGGCAGCTGAAGGCTCAGCAGGCCTCAGGCCCAGTGGCACAGCAATTACCTGCTGTGACTGCTCCTGGCATCACCTCCCTTCCTGCAGCAGAGGCTCCCAATGAGCCACTGCTTCCTCCGGGAAATGCTTCCTTCAGGACAGTCTCTCCTTGCATCTCTGGACAAAGGAAAAGGGACAGCTGCATCTGATGGAGTTGTTTCCCAAGGGCAAGATGCCATCTTGAGGAGGCAATGCTTGTTGAAGTCATGTCTAAGGTTCAGGAAGTCAGTCCAGCTTTGGAGCTGGGCCAGGCCCCTCCCTCCTCCAAACAGCTGCCCCTACACCTGATGGACCCCGAGACTGGGAAATTTCTGGGGATCTCAGGGTGTGCATTGCCCGTGGTGTAGATTGGGCTCCCTGTCAGCCAATGCCAAATGCCTTCGTGCAGAGCCTGGGGAGGAGCTGCATCCAGGCCAGCCTGGGAAGCAGCCCTGCACGGTGTGACAGCAGCAGTGCGGCAGCGAGGCTGCCATGGATCCCTTCCCTCTGTGCCAGGCACGGCGTGTCCAGATGTGCAGAGAAAGCCCCCAGCTGCTGATTCTCAAGAGAAGGCTGAGGGAAATGCACCCACCACGGCGTCTCTCCACATCACTGAGGATTTCTTTCAGGCTTTTGGATCCCTTCAGGGACTTCTTGTGCCCTTCAGGTTTGTTCCTCCCTCTCGGCGGACCTTAAGAGAAAGTATTTCCATTTCAGATGAAAGGATGCCACCGAAGCAGCGCTCAGCCTGTGAGGTCAGCAGGGAGACACTACTCACCCCTGGGATGGGAGCTGGGCTTGTGTGACTCAACCAGCAAGGGCCCCTGAGGAGTCTTTTCTGCAGACACACCTGTAACTCAACAGCCACGGAAGCTTCTGACACCTGCTTCCTGCCATTATGTCAAGGATTATTTCTTGGTGGGATGCTGAGAACATACCTGCAGGAGGCTTCAGAGGCTGAAAATCTTCATGAAGCCAAGGTGCTGGAGAAATCTTCCTAGCCCGCTCATCTAGAAGGGAGGACAGGTGAGAACCATTTCCATGGTGTGCTGGCATGCCCTTCTACAGGGAGCTGAGCACTTCAGGGGGGTGAGCGAATGCTTTGTGTCTGCACTGCCAAGCAGCAGAGATGGCAGCTGAAGGCTCAGCAGGCCTCAGGCCCAGTGGCACAGCAATTACCTGCTGTGACTGGTCCTGGCATCACCTCCCTTCCTGCAGCAGAGGCTCCCAATGAGCCACTGCTTCCTCCGGGAAATGCTTCCTTCAGGACAGTCTCTCCTTGCATCTCTGGACAAAGGAAAAGGGACAGCTGCATCTGATGGAGTTGTTTCCCAAGGGCAAGATGCCATCTTGAGGAGGCAATGCTTGTTGAAGTCATGTCTAAGGTTCAGGAAGTCAGTCCAGCTTTGGAGCTGGGCCAGGCCCCTCCCTCCTCCAAACAGCTGCCCCTACACCTGATGGACCCCGAGACTGGGAAATTTCTGGGGATCTCAGGGTGTGCATTGCCCGTGGTGTAGATTGGGCTCCCTGTCAGCCAATGCCAAATGCCTTCGTGCAGAGCCTGGGGAGGAGCTGCATCCAGGCCAGCCTGGGAACCAGCCCTGCACGGTGTGACAGCAGCAGTGCGGCAGCGAGGCTGCCATGGATCCCTTCCCTCTGTGCCAGGCACGGCGTGTCCAGATGTGCAGAGAAAGGCCCCAGCTGCTGATTCTCAGGAGAAGGCTGAGGGAAATGCACCCACCACGACGTCTCTCCACATCACTGAGGATTTCTTTCAGGCTTTTGGATCCCTCCAGGGACTTCTTGTGCCCTTCAGGTTTGTTCCTCCCTCTCGGCGGACCTTAAGAGAAAGTATTTCCATTTGAGATGAAAGGATGCCACCGAAGCAGTGCTCAGCCTGTGAGGTCAGCAGGGAGACACTACTCACCCCTGGGATGGGAGCTGGGCTTGTGTGACTCAACCAGCAAGGGCCCCTGAGGAGTCTTTTCTGCAGACACACCTGTAACTCAACGGCCACGGAAGCTGCTGTCACCCGGTTCCTGCCAGGTTGTCACTGATGAGTCTTTTAGGAACATTTACAACATACCTGCAGGAGGCTCCAGATGCATGAAATGTTCCAAAAGCCAAGGTGTTGGTGAAACCTTTGCAACGCGCTCATCTGGAAGGGAGGAGAGACGAGAATCACCTTCTGCCTTAGGGAAGTGGGCACTGCAAGGGGGTCGGCTAAGGCTGTGGGAGGCAGATGTGAATGGACATGGCCAAAGCTGCGGAGGGGCCTGGGGAGCTGTGGGCTGCCTCTGGTCCCTGTCCACACTGTTTGCTGGCCCTGGACGACATGCGTGGAGAGGAAAGCGGGGCAGCCCAAGGCCCCTGTGGGCTCTCTCCCTCTCCCAGAGGAAAGCCTCCCTAAAGCCCTATGGAAAACCATCCCCAACGCTTCCTGGGGAGAAGGGAGCGCTGTGCCAGGAAAGGGGATCCGTCGGCTCACCTGCTCCCTTCGCTCGCCGTGCAGCTGCCTGGGCAGCCCTGGCAGTCAGGGCCAGTGCCAGGAGGAGCAGGAGGAAGAGGCGCAGAGCAAGGGCCATGGTGCCTTGCCCTGTGCCAGTCGTGCAGCTCTTGCTGCCACCGCTGTCCTCACGCCGCTGTCGCAATGTCAGCACCGCTGCCGCCGCTGCTGCCGCCGCAACAGTTGTGGGCAAGGACTGACTGCTTGGTGGTTGTGGTGCTGTGCAAGCACAGGGCTCTGGGTCCTCTGTGACCTCAGAGCCTGCTGTGACGTCAAGGCTGGGCCAGGATTTTGTGGGAATGGATCTCAAGAGCTGCCCTTCCAGTGAGGAGAGTAGGTCTCTGCAGGCAGCTGCATGCAATCTCTATTTTGTTTCCCAAGACCAGAGTTATCTGACATTGGCCAAGTGAGATATTTCATGGTTCTACCTGCAATAGCAATGTCAAGTCCAAAATTCAACTCGCATTGCTGATTCCCACTGTTGCAGGCAGCACCAGCCCCATGCCAAGAGTGACTCCGTGCTGTGCACTCTGCTGGCCTTTGGCCCATATTTAAAAAGTGAAGGGCTTGATGTCCTAAGTTTTAAAAGGAATGCAACACTGGCCATCAGCATAGCTGCATGCTTTAGAGGAGACCCAAACCCACTGCACACCTTATGGGTGTCCTCAGCCACCCCAAAATCCCCCTGTGTGCCTCACGAGAGACCCCAGAGCCCTGCTTAACTTCGAGGTGTCCCTCGGCCCCTGCACACCTTTGGAGTTAGCCTAAATGAGGGGAAAAAACTGATCGTTGGGCTAAGATTTTACATTGTGGAAAGTATCATGTGGCACAGCAGCTCCACTGGGATTGTGTCTTGTTGGTTGACTTGGGGATTGAAGAAGAATGGCTTCTGTCTTCATACGACATAAAAGGAAGAGGTGTGGATGAAAGGACTTGAAGAGCGTTGGTGTTTAAAAGAAGGAAGCCAAGAGGATACAAGATTTGAACTTGGAGACAAAAGTAACTTATGTTGCCTTAAGTGCTTCTTTTAAAAAGCTTCAGTAGAAAAGAGTTCGGCAATGGTGGAATTTTCAACCTCTCTTCATTTGAAGGAATAATTCTCATCATTTGAAGCATTTGTTCCCTTTCTTTACCTCCCACTCTCTTAGGTGTGGACTTGGAGCATAAACTGACTTAGCAGTGTTGGCACCTTGCATTTGTTTATGCAGGTCATAGGAAGAGTGAGCTGCATTAGTACCAGCATTTAGATGGAAGGTGCACAGTATTCCTAAGTCATAGAATGCCTGCTCTCTCATAGTTACCTTAGCCTCTAAATTGTTTTGCGTATTTTTGGTGGGGGTCTTTTTTCCGGGTTTATTTTTTTTGTGTGTGTGTGTTGTTTTATGACTAGCTATAAATAAAAATTGTAGCAAGAAGTCTACTTTATTCCATGTAAGAAAAGGTGGGATTCTGAATCGTTCCTTCAATCTTGAGCTGTGTTGAGGAATTAAATTTAGTCACTGTACAGCTTGGTTTCAAAGCATACCTAAATGGAATTTCCTTAGTAAAACAAGAATGGAGACTTGTTCCGCTGTCATCTCAGTAAAATAGGGAACCAGAGAAGTATACGCCACTGACGACTATTGAATGGTGAATCAAAGAATTGAAAACAGTGTTAAAATGTCAAAGAGTGTAACAGTGTCTGCAACGGATATGCTTATGCATTTTGGAGTAAAGTGAGTGGTCCACTCCTGAAGGAAATGCTGATTTATGTTTTCCGAGGGAATCCAAGTGATATTCTTTCAACTAGTTTGTGGTTACAGAAGTAACTTATCTAAATACTGTCTTGAAAGAAATAAAAAATGTACCAGGTATATGTTATGACTGTATCAAACAAGCATCAGAAAGTGACAGATTCTATAAATACCGGCCTGCTGGAACTACATGGAAATAAAGCAAAGGAAAACATAGACAAAACTTCAATTCATCTCTGTTGCTGTACATTAGAGAGATGAATGTGAGGTAAAGCCCATATGATCAATCCCCTTGCTTTTCACGTGTGAGATGTTCAGATGTCAGCATTGTATATGGGTTCCATTGAAGCGACGCCAGGCTATGAAGGACTTGCTTGTGGTGCGCAGCCCAGCCTCATTGCATCTTCCTCAAGGCAAGCACTTAGTGAGTGCTTGCCTCTTTTCCTGGCCATGGCCCTGGAGGAGGTCCAGGCCCAGATGATGCCACTGAAGGAGATGTGCGCTCAGCCCAGGGACGTTCAGCATGGGCTCCCCCAGCCCCTAGAGGCCTCGCTGCTGGTCACAGCAGCCCCTGCCTGGCTCCTGCCTGCCCACACCGTGGGCATCCACGGCTGCTCGGGGACATGGAGCTCAGCTGGTGCTGGTGCCGTGTGGGCTTTGCTGGTGGTACCACTGAGACACAGCTGTGAGAACTCAATTTCTTTATTTGAACAAAAAACCAGGGCTAACCTCTGCCCTGGTGGACAGGGGCTGTCCAACTTCAGTGGGGGTGGGAGAGCAGGGCCAGGGGGCTTGGGGGCAGGGGTTCTCGTTTTGGAGGCATGAGTACTGGGATGTGCTGAAGATGGGGGTACATCCACGCCAGGGCAGCTGGGGAGAGCCGTGAAGAGCTGCAATGGCTCAAGCTCTCAGTGCTTGAGCTCTTCGGCTGGTCTTCTGAATCTTCACAGGAGCACCTGTGGAGAGACGAGTGTCTGAGGCTCCAGCTGCCGCTGGCACACAGGGCCCAGAGCTGGCGAGGCTCCCCAGCACGGCTGGAGCTGCAGGCCCAGCTTGGCCCAGCTGGACAGCTGCTCCTCAAGGCCCCGGCGAGCAGGGCATGGCTCTGGGCAGGCTCCCTGGCCAGGAGCGGGCCCCAGAGCGCGTCTGCCTTTCAAGGCCAATCTGGTCCCTGCTCTTTCTCCTCCCCACCTTGCTTTGCCTCTGCCCGCTGCTCGTGGGGCTGCTCTTGGCCTCGCAGCCTCAGTGGGAGCCAGCACTGGCTGCAGCCCCAGTGGGCTCCCCAGGAGAAGGCCCAGCAATGAAGAGGCACCGGGCAGCAGCAGAAGCCTCAGCAGAGTTATTTGGACAAGCGCTGACCATCCTCAACTCCACAGCAGCCTGACTGGGAGTGTTTCCTATCAGCAGCCCTTAAAAGAAGCTGTTTGAGGCAGAGATCAGCAAAACACTCACCGTTTCCTCTTCCAGCAATACCAGATTCCGGCACAGCATATCATCAGGAACAGTGCTCCACCAGCCACGATGGCCATGAACTTCATCAAGCACGGTGTTCCCCAGCAGAAAACTCTTCTCATGCTTTCCGAGGTCTTCTCAGCACGTGTTGACGTGCTGACTGCGTCTGTGGGGGCAATGAGGAGTGTGAGGCCGTGCCGTGCTCCACTGCTCAGCTGGCAGCACGGTGGATACGGCCAGGACGTTCTCTGTTTCCCCCAGAGCTGGGGCCTGCAGGCACCTTGCCACGTCCTGGCACAGGGCTGCTCACTCCCCAAAGCCCTGAGACTGCGTGCGACAATTCCTCTGTGTTATGCCAGTCTTCTCCAGGCAATATGTGTCCCACAGACATGGATAAGGAAAATGCCCAGGGTTTTGGAGCTGCTCCAGGACCCACCCTTCTCCAAACTGCTGCCCCCCCCCCCCGCCCCCGATAATCTGGGAGACCAGGAAATTTCAGGGGATCTAAGGCCGTGCATGGCCCGTGGGGCACTTTGGGCTCCCTGTCAGCCGATGCCAAATGCCTTCGTGCAGAGGCTGGCAAGAAGCACCATCCAGGCCAGCCTGGGAACCAGCCCTGCACGGTGTGACAGCAGCAGTGCGGCAGCGAGGCTGCCATGGATCCCTTCCCTCTGTGGCGAGCATGGCGCCTCCTGATGTGCAGAGAAGGCCCCTGGCTGCTGATTCTCAGGAGAAGGCTGAGGGAAATGCACCCACCCTGATGTCTCTCCACTTCACTGAGGATTTGTTCCAGGTGTTTGGATTCCTCCAGGGACTTCCTGTTTCCTTTAGGTTTGTTCTTCCTTCTCAGGGGAGCTGAAGAGAACGTATTTCCATTTCAGATGAATGGGTGCCACAAAAGCAGTGCTCAGCCTGTGGGGTCAGCAGGAACGCACTACTCACGCCTGTGAGGGGAGCTGGGCCTGCGTGCAACATCCATCAAAGGACTCGGGAAAGTCCTCCTTGCAAGCACACCTGTCATGCAACAGCCAGAGAAGCTTCTGTCATCTCTGCTGATCTGCACGGGCAGCACTGAGCTGCAGGAGCTGTGAGGGGATTGCACAGGCCGAGGGCGCAGCTCTGTCCTGGCACCTGCAGCGATGCTCCCCTGGCCCAGCTTTGGGCTCTGAGCTGGCAGGTCCCCCAGGGGCAAAGGCCTTCACCTACCCTCCTCTTCTTCCTCATCATCAGGCTTAGAAATGGATCTGAGTTGTGATTCCCGATGACCTTCATCAACAGATTGACCTACAAGGAAAGGCAGGACAGAACAGCTCCCAGCACTGCAGGAGATCCTCAGGCTGCCTGGGGCGGGCAAAGGAGCCACGCAAGGCACAGGCCTGGGCCCTTCCCTTCCCTTCCCTTCCCTCCCCTTCCCTCTCTGCTCTTCTCCGGGGCTGCACAGAGCACATGGAAGGAGACACTGGCATTGCACATGGGAAGAGGATTGACAGCTAAATGCTCCTTCCTCCCACTGAGAGCCATCCTGGACACAAGAGTAGAAATTTCCAGGCCAAGATTTCCAGAATCCATCCAACTTCAGAGGATCTTAAGGGCAACGCCACATGAATATTGCTCTGGACACTGTTTACACTTGGACAATGATGATTGTGTTAGGAAAGAGTTGCTGAAAACTGACCTTCACCAAGCTCCGAGAACCTGAAACCACGGGTTACCAGTGTTTGCAAATGCTGCAAGTCATGACCCCAGTCTAGAAGGAGCACAGATGGGAAGCGTTCCATGGTGTGCTGGGATCCCCTTCACCAGGGAGCTGAGCACTTCACTGCCAAGCAGCAGAGATGGCAGCTGAAGGCTCAGCAGGCCTCAGGCCCAGAGGCACAGCAATTACCTCTTGTGACTGTGCCTGGCTTGGCCTCCCTTCCTGCAGCAGAGGCTGCCAGTGAGCCACTGCTTTGTCCGGGAAACTCAGTGTTCAGCACAGTCTTTCTTTGCATCACTGCAGCAAGGAAAAGGGACAGGTGGATCAGATGGACTTGTTCTCCACTGGGGAGGTGCCATCTTCAGGAGGCAATGCTTGTTGAAGTCACGTCTAAGGATCAGGAGAAAGGCCAGGTTATTGGGGCTGGCCAGGGCCTCCCTCCTCCAAACAGCTGCCCCTCCTGATGTGCTGGGAGACCAGGAAATTTCTGGGCATCTAAGGTTGTGCGTGGCCCATGGTGCAGATTGGGCTCCCTGTCAGCTGATGCCAAATGCCTTCCTACAGAGGGTGGGAACGGGCCCTGCAGGGTGTGACAGCAGCAGTGCGGCAGCGAGGCTGCCATGGATCCCTTCCCACTATGCCCGGCACAGTGTGTCCAGATGTGCAGAGAAAGCCCCCAGCTGCTGATTCTCAAGAGAAGGCTGAGGGAAATGCACCCACCACGGCGTCTCTCCACATCACTGAGGATTTCTTTCAGGCTTTTGGATCCCTTCAGGGACTTCTTTTGTCCTTCTGGTTTGCTCCTCCATCGTGGCGGACCTTAAGAGAAAGTATTTCCATTTCAGATGAAAGGATGCCACCAAAGCAGCGCTCAGCCTGTGAGGTCAGCAGGGAGACACTACTCACCCCTGGGATGGGAGCTGGGCTTGTGTGACTCAGCCAGCAAGGGCCCATGAGGAGTCTTTTCTGCAAACACACCTGTAACTCAACAGCCACGGAACCTTCTGTCACCTGCTTCCTGCCATTATGTCAAGGATTATTTCTTGGTGGGATGCTGAGAACATACCTGCAGGAGGCTTCAGAGGCTGAAAATCTTCATGAAGCCAAGGTGCTGGAGAAATCTTCCTAGCCCGCTCATCTAGAAGGGAGGACAGGTGAGAACCATTTCCATGGTGTGCTGGCATGCCCTTCTACAGGGAGCTGAGCACTTCAGGGGGGTGAGCGAATGCTTTGTGTCTGCACTGCCAAGCAGCAGAGATGGCAGCTGAAGGCTCAGCAGGCCTCAGGCCCAGTGGCACAGCAATTACCTGCTGTGACTGGTCCTGGCATCACCTCCCTTCCTGCAGCAGAGGCTCCCAATGAGCCACTGCTTCCTCCGGGAAATGCTTCCTTCAGGACAGTCTCTCCTTGCATCTCTGGACAAAGGAAAAGGGACAGCTGCATCTGATGGAGTTGTTTCCCAAGGGCAAGATGCCATCTTGAGGAGGCAATGCTTGTTGAAGTCATGTCTAAGGTTCAGGAAGTCAGTCCAGCTTTGGAGCTGGGCCAGGCCCCTCCCTCCTCCAAACAGCTGCCCCTACACCTGATGGACCCCGAGACTGGGAAATTTCTGGGGATCTCAGGGTGTGCATTGCCCGTGGTGTAGATTGGGCTCCCTGTCAGCCAATGCCAAATGCCTTCGTGCAGAGCCTGGGGAGGAGCTGCATCCAGGCCAGCCTGGGAACCAGCCCTGCAGGGTGTGACAGCAGCAGTGCGGCAGCGAGGCTGCCATGGATCCCTTCCCTCTGTGCCGGGCACGGCGTGTCCAGATGTGCAGAGAAAGGCCCCAGCTGCTGATTCTCAGGGGAAGGCTGAGGGAAATGCACCCACCACGACGTCTCTCCACATCACTGAGGATTTCTTTCAGGCTTTTGGATCCCTTCAGGGACTTCTTGTGCCCTTCAGGTTTGTTCCTCCCTCTCGGCGGACCTTAAGAGAAAGGATTTCCATTTGAGATGAAAGGATGCCACCGAAGCAGTGCTCAGCCTGTGAGGTCAGCAGGGAGACACTACTCACCCCTGTGATGGGAGCTGGGCTTGTGTGACTCAACCAGCAAGGGCCCCTGAGGAGTCTTTTCTGCAGACACACCTGTAACTCAACGGCCACGGAAGCTGCTGTCACCCGGTTCCTGCCAGGTTGTCACTGATGAGTCTTTTAGGAACATTTACAACATACCTGCAGGAGGCTCCAGATGCATGAAATGTTCCAAAAGCCAAGGTGTTGGTGAAACCTTTGCAACGCGCTCATCTGGAAGGGAGGAGAGACGAGAATCACCTTCTGCCTTAGGGAAGTGGGCACTGCAAGGGGGTCGGCTAAGGCTGTGGGAGGCAGATGTGAATGGACATGGCCAAAGCTGCGGAGGGGCCTGGGGAGCTGTGGGCTGCCTCTGGTCCCTGTCCACACTGTTTGCTGGCCCTGGACGACATGCGTGGAGAGGAAAGCGGGGCAGCCCAAGGCCCCTGTGGGCTCTCTCCCTCTCCCAGAGGAAAGCCTCCCTAAAGCCCTATGGAAAACCATCCCCAACGCTTCCTGGGGAGAAGGGAGTGCTGTGCCAGGAAAGGGGATCCGTCGGCTCACCTGCTCCCTTCGCTCGCCGTGCAGCTGCCTGGGCAGCCCTGGCAGTCAGGGCCAGTGCCAGGAGGAGCAGGAGGAAGAGGCGCAGAGCAAGGGCCATGGTGCCTTGCCCTGTGCCAGTCGTGCAGCTCTTGCTGCCACCGCTGTCCTCACGCCGCTGTCGCAATGTCAGCACCGCTGCCGCCGCTGCTGCCGCCGCAACAGTTGTGGGCAAGGACTGACTGCTTGGTGGTTGTGGTGCTGTGCAAGCACAGGGCTCTGGGTCCTCTGTGACCTCAGAGCCTGCTGTGACGTCAAGGCTGGGCCAGGATTTTGTGGGAATGGATCTCAAGAGCTGCCCTTCCAGTGAGGAGAGTAGGTGTCTGCAGGCAGCTGCATGCAATCTCTATTTTGTTTCCCAAGACCAGAGTTATCTGACATTGGCCAAGTGAGATATTTCATGGTTCTACCTGCAATAGCAATGTCAAGTCCAAAATTCAACTCGCATTGCTGATTCCCACTGTTGCAGGCAGCACCAGCCCCATGCCAAGAGTGACTCCGTGCTGTGCACTCTGCTGGCCTTTGGCCCATATTTAAAAAGTGAAGGGCTTGATGTCCTAAGTTTTAAAAGGAATGCAACACTGGCCATCAGCATAGCTGCATGCTTTAGAGGAGACCCAAACCCACTGCACACCTTATGGGTGTCCTCAGCCACCCCAAAATCCCCCTGTGTGCCTCACGAGAGACCCCAGAGCCCTGCTTAACTTCGAGGTGTCCCTCGGCCCCTGCACACCTTTGGAGTTAGCCTAAATGAGGGGAAAAAACTGATCGTTGGGCTAAGATTTTACATTGTGGAAAGTATCATGTGGCACAGCAGCTCCACTGGGATTGTGTCTTGTTGGTTGACTTGGGGATTGAAGAAGAATGGCTTCTGTCTTCATACGACATAAAAGGAAGAGGTGTGGATGAAAGGACTTGAAGAGCGTTGGTGTTTAAAAGAAGGAAGCCAAGAGGATACAAGATTTGAACTTGGAGACAAAAGTAACTTATGTTGCCTTAAGTGCTTCTTTTAAAAAGCTTCAGTAGAAAAGAGTTCGGCAATGGTGGAATTTTCAACCTCTCTTCATTTGAAGGAATAATTCTCATCATTTGAAGCATTTGTTCCCTTTCTTTACCTCCCACTCTCTTAGGTGTGGACTTGGAGCATAAACTGACTTAGCAGTGTTGGCACCTTGCATTTGTTTATGCAGGTCATAGGAAGAGTGAGCTGCATTAGTACCAGCATTTAGATGGAAGGTGCACAGTATTCCTAAGTCATAGAATGCCTGCTCTCTCATAGTTACCTTAGCCTCTAAATTGTTTTGCGTATTTTTGGTGGGGGTCTTTTTTCCGGGTTTATTTTTTTTGTGTGTGTGTGTTGTTTTATGACTAGCTATAAATAAAAATTGTAGCAAGAAGTCTACTTTATTCCATGTAAGAAAAGGTGGGATTCTGAATCGTTCCTTCAATCTTGAGCTGTGTTGAGGAATTAAATTTAGTCACTGTACAGCTTGGTTTCAAAGCATACCTAAATGGAATTTCCTTAGTAAAACAAGAATGGAGACTTGTTCCGCTGTCATCTCAGTAAAATAGGGAACCAGAGAAGTATACGCCACTGACGACTATTGAATGGTGAATCAAAGAATTGAAAACAGTGTTAAAATGTCAAAGAGTGTAACAGTGTCTGCAACGGATATGCTTATGCATTTTGGAGTAAAGTGAGTGGTCCACTCCTGAAGGAAATGCTGATTTATGTTTTCCGAGGGAATCCAAGTGATATTCTTTCAACTAGTTTGTGGTTACAGAAGTAACTTATCTAAATACTGTCTTGAAAGAAATAAAAAATGTACCAGGTATATGTTATGACTGTATCAAACAAGCATCAGAAAGTGACAGATTCTATAAATACCGGCCTGCTGGAACTACATGGAAATAAAGCAAAGGAAAACATAGACAAAACTTCAATTCATCTCTGTTGCTGTACATTAGAGAGATGAATGTGAGGTAAAGCCCATATGATCAATCCCCTTGCTTTTCACGTGTGAGATGTTCAGATGTCAGCATTGTATATGGGTTCCATTGAAGCGACGCCAGGCTATGAAGGACTTGCTTGTGGTGCGCAGCCCAGCCTCATTGCATCTTCCTCAAGGCAAGCACTTAGTGAGTGCTTGCCTCTTTTCCTGGCCATGGCCCTGGAGGAGGTCCAGGCCCAGATGATGCCACTGAAGGAGATGTGCGCTCAGCCCAGGGACGTTCAGCATGGGCTCCCCCAGCCCCTAGAGGCCTCGCTGCTGGTCACAGCAGCCCCTGCCTGGCTCCTGCCTGCCCACACCGTGGGCATCCACGGCTGCTCGGGGACATGGAGCTCAGCTGGTGCTGGTGCCGTGTGGGCTTTGCTGGTGGTACCACTGAGACACAGCTGTGAGAACTCAATTTCTTTATTTGAACAAAAAACCAGGGCTAACCTCTGCCCTGGTGGACAGGGGCTGTCCAACTTCAGTGGGGGTGGGAGAGCAGGGCCAGGGGGCTTGGGGGCAGGGGTTCTCGTTTTGGAGGCATGAGTACTGGGATGTGCTGAAGATGGGGGTACATCCACGCCAGGGCAGCTGGGGAGAGCCGTGAAGAGCTGCAATGGCTCAAGCTCTCAGTGCTTGAGCTCTTCGGCTGGTCTTCTGAATCTTCACAGGAGCACCTGTGGAGAGACGAGTGTCTGAGGCTCCAGCTGCCGCTGGCACACAGGGCCCAGAGCTGGCGAGGCTCCCCAGCACGGCTGGAGCTGCAGGCCCGGCTTGGCCCAGCTGGACAGCTGCTCCTCAAGGCCCCGGCGAGCAGGGCATGGCTCTGGGCAGGCTCCCTGGCCAGGAGCGGGCCCCAGAGCGCGTCTGCCTTTCAAGGCCAATCTGGTCCCTGCTCTTTCTCCTCCCCACCTTGCTTTGCCTCTGCCCGCTGCTCGTGGGGCTGCTCTTGGCCTCGCAGCCTCAGTGGGAGCCAGCACTGGCTGCAGCCCCAGTGGGCTCCCCAGGAGAAGGCCCAGCAATGAAGAGGCACCGGGCAGCAGCAGAAGCCTCAGCAGAGTTATTTGGACAAGCGCTGACCATCCTCAACTCCACAGCAGCCTGACTGGGAGTGTTTCCTATCAGCAGCCCTTAAAAGAAGCTGTTTGAGGCAGAGATCAGCAAAACACTCACCGTTTCCTCTTCCAGCAATACCAGATTCCGGCACAGCATATCATCAGGAACAGTGCTCCACCAGCCACGATGGCCATGAACTTCATCAAGCACGGTGTTCCCCAGCAGAAAACTCTTCTCATGCTTTCCGAGGTCTTCTCAGCACGTGTTGACGTGCTGACTGCGTCTGTGGGGGCAATGAGGAGTGTGAGGCCGTGCCGTGCTCCACTGCTCAGCTGGCAGCACGGTGGATACGGCCAGGACGTTCTCTGTTTCCCCCAGAGCTGGGGCCTGCAGGCACCTTGCCACGTCCTGGCACAGGGCTGCTCACTCCCCAAAGCCCTGAGACTGCGTGCGACAATTCCTCTGTGTTATGCCAGTCTTCTCCAGGCAATATGTGTCCCACAGACATGGATAAGGAAAATGCCCAGGGTTTTGGAGCTGCTCCAGGACCCACCCTTCTCCAAACTGCTGCCCCCCCCCCCCGCCCCCGATAATCTGGGAGACCAGGAAATTTCAGGGGATCTAAGGCCGTGCATGGCCCGTGGGGCACTTTGGGCTCCCTGTCAGCCGATGCCAAATGCCTTCGTGCAGAGGCTGGCAAGAAGCACCATCCAGGCCAGCCTGGGAACCAGCCCTGCACGGTGTGACAGCAGCAGTGCGGCAGCGAGGCTGCCATGGATCCCTTCCCTCTGTGGCGAGCATGGCGCCTCCTGATGTGCAGAGAAGGCCCCTGGCTGCTGATTCTCAGGAGAAGGCTGAGGGAAATGCACCCACCCTGATGTCTCTCCACTTCACTGAGGATTTGTTCCAGGTGTTTGGATTCCTCCAGGGACTTCCTGTTTCCTTTAGGTTTGTTCTTCCTTCTCAGGGGAGCTGAAGAGAACGTATTTCCATTTCAGATGAATGGGTGCCACAAAAGCAGTGCTCAGCCTGTGGGGTCAGCAGGAACGCACTACTCACGCCTGTGAGGGGAGCTGGGCCTGCGTGCAACATCCATCAAAGGACTCGGGAAAGTCCTCCTTGCAAGCACACCTGTCATGCAACAGCCAGAGAAGCTTCTGTCATCTCTGCTGATCTGCACGGGCAGCACTGAGCTGCAGGAGCTGTGAGGGGATTGCACAGGCCGAGGGCGCAGCTCTGTCCTGGCACCTGCAGCGATGCTCCCCTGGCCCAGCTTTGGGCTCTGAGCTGGCAGGTCCCCCAGGGGCAAAGGCCTTCACCTACCCTCCTCTTCTTCCTCATCATCAGGCTTAGAAATGGATCTGAGTTGTGATTCCCGATGACCTTCATCAACAGATTGACCTACAAGGAAAGGCAGGACAGAACAGCTCCCAGCACTGCAGGAGATCCTCAGGCTGCCTGGGGCGGGCAAAGGAGCCACGCAAGGCACAGGCCTGGGCCCTTCCCTTCCCTTCCCTTCCCTCCCCTTCCCTCTCTGCTCTTCTCCGGGGCTGCACAGAGCACATGGAAGGAGACACTGGCATTGCACATGGGAAGAGGATTGACAGCTAAATGCTCCTTCCTCCCACTGAGAGCCATCCTGGACACAAGAGTAGAAATTTCCAGGCCAAGATTTCCAGAATCCATCCAACTTCAGAGGATCTTAAGGGCAACGCCACATGAATATTGCTCTGGACACTGTTTACACTTGGACAATGATGATTGTGTTAGGAAAGAGTTGCTGAAAACTGACCTTCACCAAGCTCCGAGAACCTGAAACCACGGGTTACCAGTGTTTGCAAATGCTGCAAGTCATGACCCCAGTCTAGAAGGAGCACAGATGGGAAGCGTTCCATGGTGTGCTGGGATCCCCTTCACCAGGGAGCTGAGCACTTCACTGCCAAGCAGCAGAGATGGCAGCTGAAGGCTCAGCAGGCCTCAGGCCCAGAGGCACAGCAATTACCTCTTGTGACTGTGCCTGGCTTGGCCTCCCTTCCTGCAGCAGAGGCTGCCAGTGAGCCACTGCTTTGTCCGGGAAACTCAGTGTTCAGCACAGTCTTTCTTTGCATCACTGCAGCAAGGAAAAGGGACAGGTGGATCAGATGGACTTGTTCTCCACTGGGGAGGTGCCATCTTCAGGAGGCAATGCTTGTTGAAGTCACGTCTAAGGATCAGGAGAAAGGCCAGGTTATTGGGGCTGGCCAGGGCCTCCCTCCTCCAAACAGCTGCCCCTCCTGATGTGCTGGGAGACCAGGAAATTTCTGGGCATCTAAGGTTGTGCGTGGCCCATGGTGCAGATTGGGCTCCCTGTCAGCTGATGCCAAATGCCTTCCTACAGAGGGTGGGAACGGGCCCTGCAGGGTGTGACAGCAGCAGTGCGGCAGCGAGGCTGCCATGGATCCCTTCCCACTATGCCCGGCACAGTGTGTCCAGATGTGCAGAGAAAGCCCCCAGCTGCTGATTCTCAAGAGAAGGCTGAGGGAAATGCACCCACCACGGCGTCTCTCCACATCACTGAGGATTTCTTTCAGGCTTTTGGATCCCTTCAGGGACTTCTTTTGTCCTTCTGGTTTGCTCCTCCATCGTGGCGGACCTTAAGAGAAAGTATTTCCATTTCAGATGAAAGGATGCCACCAAAGCAGCGCTCAGCCTGTGAGGTCAGCAGGGAGACACTACTCACCCCTGGGATGGGAGCTGGGCTTGTGTGACTCAGCCAGCAAGGGCCCATGAGGAGTCTTTTCTGCAAACACACCTGTAACTCAACAGCCACGGAACCTTCTGTCACCTGCTTCCTGCCATTATGTCAAGGATTATTTCTTGGTGGGATGCTGAGAACATACCTGCAGGAGGCTTCAGAGGCTGAAAATCTTCATGAAGCCAAGGTGCTGGAGAAATCTTCCTAGCCCGCTCATCTAGAAGGGAGGACAGGTGAGAACCATTTCCATGGTGTGCTGGCATGCCCTTCTACAGGGAGCTGAGCACTTCAGGGGGGTGAGCGAATGCTTTGTGTCTGCACTGCCAAGCAGCAGAGATGGCAGCTGAAGGCTCAGCAGGCCTCAGGCCCAGTGGCACAGCAATTACCTGCTGTGACTGGTCCTGGCATCACCTCCCTTCCTGCAGCAGAGGCTCCCAATGAGCCACTGCTTCCTCCGGGAAATGCTTCCTTCAGGACAGTCTCTCCTTGCATCTCTGGACAAAGGAAAAGGGACAGCTGCATCTGATGGAGTTGTTTCCCAAGGGCAAGATGCCATCTTGAGGAGGCAATGCTTGTTGAAGTCATGTCTAAGGTTCAGGAAGTCAGTCCAGCTTTGGAGCTGGGCCAGGCCCCTCCCTCCTCCAAACAGCTGCCCCTACACCTGATGGACCCCGAGACTGGGAAATTTCTGGGGATCTCAGGGTGTGCATTGCCCGTGGTGTAGATTGGGCTCCCTGTCAGCCAATGCCAAATGCCTTCGTGCAGAGCCTGGGGAGGAGCTGCATCCAGGCCAGCCTGGGAACCAGCCCTGCAGGGTGTGACAGCAGCAGTGCGGCAGCGAGGCTGCCATGGATCCCTTCCCTCTGTGCCGGGCACGGCGTGTCCAGATGTGCAGAGAAAGGCCCCAGCTGCTGATTCTCAGGGGAAGGCTGAGGGAAATGCACCCACCACGACGTCTCTCCACATCACTGAGGATTTCTTTCAGGCTTTTGGATCCCTTCAGGGACTTCTTGTGCCCTTCAGGTTTGTTCCTCCCTCTCGGCGGACCTTAAGAGAAAGGATTTCCATTTGAGATGAAAGGATGCCACCGAAGCAGTGCTCAGCCTGTGAGGTCAGCAGGGAGACACTACTCACCCCTGTGATGGGAGCTGGGCTTGTGTGACTCAACCAGCAAGGGCCCCTGAGGAGTCTTTTCTGCAGACACACCTGTAACTCAACGGCCACGGAAGCTGCTGTCACCCGGTTCCTGCCAGGTTGTCACTGATGAGTCTTTTAGGAACATTTACAACATACCTGCAGGAGGCTCCAGATGCATGAAATGTTCCAAAAGCCAAGGTGTTGGTGAAACCTTTGCAACGCGCTCATCTGGAAGGGAGGAGAGACGAGAATCACCTTCTGCCTTAGGGAAGTGGGCACTGCAAGGGGGTCGGCTAAGGCTGTGGGAGGCAGATGTGAATGGACATGGCCAAAGCTGCGGAGGGGCCTGGGGAGCTGTGGGCTGCCTCTGGTCCCTGTCCACACTGTTTGCTGGCCCTGGACGACATGCGTGGAGAGGAAAGCGGGGCAGCCCAAGGCCCCTGTGGGCTCTCTCCCTCTCCCAGAGGAAAGCCTCCCTAAAGCCCTATGGAAAACCATCCCCAACGCTTCCTGGGGAGAAGGGAGTGCTGTGCCAGGAAAGGGGATCCGTCGGCTCACCTGCTCCCTTCGCTCGCCGTGCAGCTGCCTGGGCAGCCCTGGCAGTCAGGGCCAGTGCCAGGAGGAGCAGGAGGAAGAGGCGCAGAGCAAGGGCCATGGTGCCTTGCCCTGTGCCAGTCGTGCAGCTCTTGCTGCCACCGCTGTCCTCACGCCGCTGTCGCAATGTCAGCACCGCTGCCGCCGCTGCTGCCGCCGCAACAGTTGTGGGCAAGGACTGACTGCTTGGTGGTTGTGGTGCTGTGCAAGCACAGGGCTCTGGGTCCTCTGTGACCTCAGAGCCTGCTGTGACGTCAAGGCTGGGCCAGGATTTTGTGGGAATGGATCTCAAGAGCTGCCCTTCCAGTGAGGAGAGTAGGTGTCTGCAGGCAGCTGCATGCAATCTCTATTTTGTTTCCCAAGACCAGAGTTATCTGACATTGGCCAAGTGAGATATTTCATGGTTCTACCTGCAATAGCAATGTCAAGTCCAAAATTCAACTCGCATTGCTGATTCCCACTGTTGCAGGCAGCACCAGCCCCATGCCAAGAGTGACTCCGTGCTGTGCACTCTGCTGGCCTTTGGCCCATATTTAAAAAGTGAAGGGCTTGATGTCCTAAGTTTTAAAAGGAATGCAACACTGGCCATCAGCATAGCTGCATGCTTTAGAGGAGACCCAAACCCACTGCACACCTTATGGGTGTCCTCAGCCACCCCAAAATCCCCCTGTGTGCCTCACGAGAGACCCCAGAGCCCTGCTTAACTTCGAGGTGTCCCTCGGCCCCTGCACACCTTTGGAGTTAGCCTAAATGAGGGGAAAAAACTGATCGTTGGGCTAAGATTTTACATTGTGGAAAGTATCATGTGGCACAGCAGCTCCACTGGGATTGTGTCTTGTTGGTTGACTTGGGGATTGAAGAAGAATGGCTTCTGTCTTCATACGACATAAAAGGAAGAGGTGTGGATGAAAGGACTTGAAGAGCGTTGGTGTTTAAAAGAAGGAAGCCAAGAGGATACAAGATTTGAACTTGGAGACAAAAGTAACTTATGTTGCCTTAAGTGCTTCTTTTAAAAAGCTTCAGTAGAAAAGAGTTCGGCAATGGTGGAATTTTCAACCTCTCTTCATTTGAAGGAATAATTCTCATCATTTGAAGCATTTGTTCCCTTTCTTTACCTCCCACTCTCTTAGGTGTGGACTTGGAGCATAAACTGACTTAGCAGTGTTGGCACCTTGCATTTGTTTATGCAGGTCATAGGAAGAGTGAGCTGCATTAGTACCAGCATTTAGATGGAAGGTGCACAGTATTCCTAAGTCATAGAATGCCTGCTCTCTCATAGTTACCTTAGCCTCTAAATTGTTTTGCGTATTTTTGGTGGGGGTCTTTTTTCCGGGTTTATTTTTTTTGTGTGTGTGTGTTGTTTTATGACTAGCTATAAATAAAAATTGTAGCAAGAAGTCTACTTTATTCCATGTAAGAAAAGGTGGGATTCTGAATCGTTCCTTCAATCTTGAGCTGTGTTGAGGAATTAAATTTAGTCACTGTACAGCTTGGTTTCAAAGCATACCTAAATGGAATTTCCTTAGTAAAACAAGAATGGAGACTTGTTCCGCTGTCATCTCAGTAAAATAGGGAACCAGAGAAGTATACGCCACTGACGACTATTGAATGGTGAATCAAAGAATTGAAAACAGTGTTAAAATGTCAAAGGGTGTAACAGTGTCTGCAACGGATATGCTTATGCATTTTGGAGTAAAGTGAGTGGTCCACTCCTGAAGGAAATGCTGATTTATGTTTTCCGAGGGAATCCAAGTGATATTCTTTCAACTAGTTTGTGGTTACAGAAGTAACTTATCTAAATACTGTCTTGAAAGAAATAAAAAATGTACCAGGTATATGTTATGACTGTATCAAACAAGCATCAGAAAGTGACAGATTCTATAAATACCGGCCTGCTGGAACTACATGGAAATAAAGCAAAGGAAAACATAGACAAAACTTCAATTCATCTCTGTTGCTGTACATTAGAGAGATGAATGTGAGGTAAAGCCCATATGATCAATCCCCTTGCTTTTCACGTGTGAGATGTTCAGATGTCAGCATTGTATATGGGTTCCATTGAAGCGACGCCAGGCTATGAAGGACTTGCTTGTGGTGCGCAGCCCAGCCTCATTGCATCTTCCTCAAGGCAAGCACTTAGTGAGTGCTTGCCTCTTTTCCTGGCCATGGCCCTGGAGGAGGTCCAGGCCCAGATGATGCCACTGAAGGAGATGTGCGCTCAGCCCAGGGACGTTCAGCATGGGCTCCCCCAGCCCCTAGAGGCCTCGCTGCTGGTCACAGCAGCCCCTGCCTGGCTCCTGCCTGCCCACACCGTGGGCATCCACGGCTGCTCGGGGACATGGAGCTCAGCTGGTGCTGGTGCCGTGTGGGCTTTGCTGGTGGTACCACTGAGACACAGCTGTGAGAACTCAATTTCTTTATTTGAACAAAAAACCAGGGCTAACCTCTGCCCTGGTGGACAGGGGCTGTCCAACTTCAGTGGGGGTGGGAGAGCAGGGCCAGGGGGCTTGGGGGCAGGGGTTCTCGTTTTGGAGGCATGAGTACTGGGATGTGCTGAAGATGGGGGTACATCCACGCCAGGGCAGCTGGGGAGAGCCGTGAAGAGCTGCAATGGCTCAAGCTCTCAGTGCTTGAGCTCTTCGGCTGGTCTTCTGAATCTTCACAGGAGCACCTGTGGAGAGACGAGTGTCTGAGGCTCCAGCTGCCGCTGGCACACAGGGCCCAGAGCTGGCGAGGCTCCCCAGCACGGCTGGAGCTGCAGGCCCAGCTTGGCCCAGCTGGACAGCTGCTCCTCAAGGCCCCGGCGAGCAGGGCATGGCTCTGGGCAGGCTCCCTGGCCAGGAGCGGGCCCCAGAGCGCGTCTGCCTTTCAAGGCCAATCTGGTCCCTGCTCTTTCTCCTCCCCACCTTGCTTTGCCTCTGCCCGCTGCTCGTGGGGCTGCTCTTGGCCTCGCAGCCTCAGTGGGAGCCAGCACTGGCTGCAGCCCCAGTGGGCTCCCCAGGAGAAGGCCCAGCAATGAAGAGGCACCGGGCAGCAGCAGAAGCCTCAGCAGAGTTATTTGGACAAGCGCTGACCATCCTCAACTCCACAGCAGCCTGACTGGGAGTGTTTCCTATCAGCAGCCCTTAAAAGAAGCTGTTTGAGGCAGAGATCAGCAAAACACTCACCGTTTCCTCTTCCAGCAATACCAGATTCCGGCACAGCATATCATCAGGAACAGTGCTCCACCAGCCACGATGGCCATGAACTTCATCAAGCACGGTGTTCCCCAGCAGAAAACTCTTCTCATGCTTTCCGAGGTCTTCTCAGCACGTGTTGACGTGCTGACTGCGTCTGTGGGGGCAATGAGGAGTGTGAGGCCGTGCCGTGCTCCACTGCTCAGCTGGCAGCACGGTGGATACGGCCAGGACGTTCTCTGTTTCCCCCAGAGCTGGGGCCTGCAGGCACCTTGCCACGTCCTGGCACAGGGCTGCTCACTCCCCAAAGCCCTGAGACTGCGTGCGACAATTCCTCTGTGTTATGCCAGTCTTCTCCAGGCAATATGTGTCCCACAGACATGGATAAGGAAAATGCCCAGGGTTTTGGAGCTGCTCCAGGACCCACCCTTCTCCAAACTGCTGCCCCCCCACCCCGCCCCCGATAATCTGGGAGACCAGGAAATTTCAGGGGATCTAAGGCCGTGCATGGCCCGTGGGGCACTTTGGGCTCCCTGTCAGCCGATGCCAAATGCCTTCGTGCAGAGGCTGGCAAGAAGCACCATCCAGGCCAGCCTGGGAACCAGCCCTGCACGGTGTGACAGCAGCAGTGCGGCAGCGAGGCTGCCATGGATCCCTTCCCTCTGTGGCGAGCATGGCGCCTCCTGATGTGCAGAGAAGGCCCCTGGCTGCTGATTCTCAGGAGAAGGCTGAGGGAAATGCACCCACCCTGATGTCTCTCCACTTCACTGAGGATTTGTTCCAGGTGTTTGGATTCCTCCAGGGACTTCCTGTTTCCTTTAGGTTTGTTCTTCCCTCTCAGGGGAGCTGAAGAGAACGTATTTCCATTTCAGATGAATGGGTGCCACAAAAGCAGTGCTCAGCCTGTGGGGTCAGCAGGAACGCACTACTCACGCCTGTGAGGGGAGCTGGGCCTGCGTGCAACATCCATCAAAGGACTCGGGAAAGTCCTCCTTGCAAGCACACCTGTCATGCAACAGCCAGAGAAGCTTCTGTCATCTCTGCTGATCTGCACGGGCAGCACTGAGCTGCAGGAGCTGTGAGGGGATTGCACAGGCCGAGGGCGCAGCTCTGTCCTGGCACCTGCAGCGATGCTCCCCTGGCCCAGCTTTGGGCTCTGAGCTGGCAGGTCCCCCAGGGGCAAAGGCCTTCACCTACCCTCCTCTTCTTCCTCATCATCAGGCTTAGAAATGGATCTGAGTTGTGATTCCCGATGACCTTCATCAACAGATTGACCTACAAGGAAAGGCAGGACAGAACAGCTCCCAGCACTGCAGGAGATCCTCAGGCTGCCTGGGGCGGGCAAAGGAGCCACGCAAGGCACAGGCCTGGGCCCTTCCCTTCCCTTCCCTTCCCTCCCCTTCCCTCTCTGCTCTTCTCCGGGGCTGCACAGAGCACATGGAAGGAGACACTGGCATTGCACATGGGAAGAGGATTGACAGCTAAATGCTCCTTCCTCCCACTGAGAGCCATCCTGGACACAAGAGTAGAAATTTCCAGGCCAAGATTTCCAGAATCCATCCAACTTCAGAGGATCTTAAGGGCAACGCCACATGAATATTGCTCTGGACACTGTTTACACTTGGACAATGATGATTGTGTTAGGAAAGAGTTGCTGAAAACTGACCTTCACCAAGCTCCGAGAACCTGAAACCACGGGTTACCAGTGTTTGCAAATGCTGCAAGTCATGACCCCAGTCTAGAAGGAGCACAGATGGGAAGCGTTCCATGGTGTGCTGGGATCCCCTTCACCAGGGAGCTGAGCACTTCACTGCCAAGCAGCAGAGATGGCAGCTGAAGGCTCAGCAGGCCTCAGGCCCAGAGGCACAGCAATTACCTCTTGTGACTGTGCCTGGCTTGGCCTCCCTTCCTGCAGCAGAGGCTGCCAGTGAGCCACTGCTTTGTCCGGGAAACTCAGTGTTCAGCACAGTCTTTCTTTGCATCACTGCAGCAAGGAAAAGGGACAGGTGGATCAGATGGACTTGTTCTCCACTGGGGAGGTGCCATCTTCAGGAGGCAATGCTTGTTGAAGTCACGTCTAAGGATCAGGAGAAAGGCCAGGTTATTGGGGCTGGCCAGGGCCTCCCTCCTCCAAACAGCTGCCCCTCCTGATGTGCTGGGAGACCAGGAAATTTCTGGGCATCTAAGGTTGTGCGTGGCCCATGGTGCAGATTGGGCTCCCTGTCAGCTGATGCCAAATGCCTTCCTACAGAGGGTGGGAACGGGCCCTGCAGGGTGTGACAGCAGCAGTGCGGCAGCGAGGCTGCCATGGATCCCTTCCCACTATGCCCGGCACAGTGTGTCCAGATGTGCAGAGAAAGCCCCCAGCTGCTGATTCTCAAGAGAAGGCTGAGGGAAATGCACCCACCACGGCGTCTCTCCACATCACTGAGGATTTCTTTCAGGCTTTTGGATCCCTTCAGGGACTTCTTTTGTCCTTCTGGTTTGCTCCTCCATCGTGGCGGACCTTAAGAGAAAGTATTTCCATTTCAGATGAAAGGATGCCACCAAAGCAGCGCTCAGCCTGTGAGGTCAGCAGGGAGACACTACTCACCCCTGGGATGGGAGCTGGGCTTGTGTGACTCAGCCAGCAAGGGCCCATGAGGAGTCTTTTCTGCAAACACACCTGTAACTCAACAGCCACGGAAGCTTCTGTCACCTGCTTCCTGCCATTATGTCAAGGATTATTTCTTGGTGGGATGCTGAGAACATACCTGCAGGAGGCTTCAGAGGCTGAAAATCTTCATGAAGCCAAGGTGCTGGAGAAATCTTCCTAGCCCGCTCATCTAGAAGGGAGGACAGGTGAGAACCATTTCCATGGTGTGCTGGCATGCCCTTCTACAGGGAGCTGAGCACTTCAGGGGGGTGAGCGAATGCTTTGTGTCTGCACTGCCAAGCAGCAGAGATGGCAGCTGAAGGCTCAGCAGGCCTCAGGCCCAGTGGCACAGCAATTACCTGCTGTGACTGCTCCTGGCATCACCTCCCTTCCTGCAGCAGAGGCTCCCAATGAGCCACTGCTTCCTCCGGGAAATGCTTCCTTCAGGACAGTCTCTCCTTGCATCTCTGGACAAAGGAAAAGGGACAGCTGCATTCGATGGAGTTGTTTCCCAAGGGCAAGATGCCATCTTGAGGAGGCAATGCTTGTTGAAGTCATGTCTAAGGTTCAGGAAGTCAGTCCAGCTTTGGAGCTGGGCCAGGCCCCTCCCTCCTCCAAACAGCTGCCCCTACACCTGATGGACCCCGAGACTGGGAAATTTCTGGGGATCTCAGGGTGTGCATTGCCCGTGGTGTAGATTGGGCTCCCTGTCAGCCAATGCCAAATGCCTTCGTGCAGAGCCTGGGGAGGAGCTGCATCCAGGCCAGCCTGGGAACCAGCCCTGCAGGGTGTGACAGCAGCAGTGCGGCAGCGAGGCTGCCATGGATCCCTTCCCTCTGTGCCGGGCACGGCGTGTCCAGATGTGCAGAGAAAGGCCCCAGCTGCTGATTCTCAGGGGAAGGCTGAGGGAAATGCACCCACCACGACGTCTCTCCACATCACTGAGGATTTCTTTCAGGCTTTTGGATCCCTTCAGGGACTTCTTGTGCCCTTCAGGTTTGTTCCTCCCTCTCGGCGGACCTTAAGAGAAAGGATTTCCATTTGAGATGAAAGGATGCCACCGAAGCAGTGCTCAGCCTGTGAGGTCAGCAGGGAGACACTACTCACCCCTGTGATGGGAGCTGGGCTTGTGTGACTCAACCAGCAAGGGCCCCTGAGGAGTCTTTTCTGCAGACACACCTGTAACTCAACGGCCACGGAAGCTGCTGTCACCCGGTTCCTGCCAGGTTGTCACTGATGAGTCTTTTAGGAACATTTACAACATACCTGCAGGAGGCTCCAGATGCATGAAATGTTCCAAAAGCCAAGGTGTTGGTGAAACCTTTGCAACGCGCTCATCTGGAAGGGAGGAGAGACGAGAATCACCTTCTGCCTTAGGGAAGTGGGCACTGCAAGGGGGTCGGCTAAGGCTGTGGGAGGCAGATGTGAATGGACATGGCCAAAGCTGCGGAGGGGCCTGGGGAGCTGTGGGCTGCCTCTGGTCCCTGTCCACACTGTTTGCTGGCCCTGGACGACATGCGTGGAGAGGAAAGCGGGGCAGCCCAAGGCCCCTGTGGGCTCTCTCCCTCTCCCAGAGGAAAGCCTCCCTAAAGCCCTATGGAAAACCATCCCCAACGCTTCCTGGGGAGAAGGGAGCGCTGTGCCAGGAAAGGGGATCCGTCGGCTCACCTGCTCCCTTCGCTCGCCGTGCAGCTGCCTGGGCAGCCCTGGCAGTCAGGGCCAGTGCCAGGAGGAGCAGGAGGAAGAGGCGCAGAGCAAGGGCCATGGTGCCTTGCCCTGTGCCAGTCGTGCAGCTCTTGCTGCCACCGCTGTCCTCACGCCGCTGTCGCAATGTCAGCACCGCTGCCGCCGCTGCTGCCGCCGCAACAGTTGTGGGCAAGGACTGACTGCTTGGTGGTTGTGGTGCTGTGCAAGCACAGGGCTCTGGGTCCTCTGTGACCTCAGAGCCTGCTGTGACGTCAAGGCTGGGGCAGGATTTTGTGGGAATGGATCTCAAGAGCTGCCCTTCCAGTGAGGAGAGTAGGTCTCTGCAGGCAGCTGCATGCAATCTCTATTTTGTTTCCCAAGACCAGAGTTATCTGACATTGGCCAAGTGAGATATTTCATGGTTCTACCTGCAATAGCAATGTCAAGTCCAAAATTCAACTCGCATTGCTGATTCCCACTGTTGCAGGCAGCACCAGCCCCATGCCAAGAGTGACTCCGTGCTGTGCACTCTGCTGGCCTTTGGCCCATATTTAAAAAGTGAAGGGCTTGATGTCCTAAGTTTTAAAAGGAATGCAACACTGGCCATCAGCATAGCTGCATGCTTTAGAGGAGACCCAAACCCACTGCACACCTTATGGGTGTCCTCAGCCACCCCAAAATCCCCCTGTGTGCCTCACGAGAGACCCCAGAGCCCTGCTTAACTTCGAGGTGTCCCTCGGCCCCTGCACACCTTTGGAGTTAGCCTAAATGAGGGGAAAAAACTGATCGTTGGGCTAAGATTTTACATTGTGGAAAGTATCATGTGGCACAGCAGCTCCACTGGGATTGTGTCTTGTTGGTTGACTTGGGGATTGAAGAAGAATGGCTTCTGTCTTCATACGACATAAAAGGAAGAGGTGTGGATGAAAGGACTTGAAGAGCGTTGGTGTTTAAAAGAAGGAAGCCAAGAGGATACAAGATTTGAACTTGGAGACAAAAGTAACTTATGTTGCCTTAAGTGCTTCTTTTAAAAAGCTTCAGTAGAAAAGAGTTCGGCAATGGTGGAATTTTCAACCTCTCTTCATTTGAAGGAATAATTCTCATCATTTGAAGCATTTGTTCCCTTTCTTTACCTCCCACTCTCTTAGGTGTGGACTTGGAGCATAAACTGACTTAGCAGTGTTGGCACCTTGCATTTGTTTATGCAGGTCATAGGAAGAGTGAGCTGCATTAGTACCAGCATTTAGATGGAAGGTGCACAGTATTCCTAAGTCATAGAATGCCTGCTCTCTCATAGTTACCTTAGCCTCTAAATTGTTTTGCGTATTTTTGGTGGGGGTCTTTTTTCCGGGTTTATTTTTTTTGTGTGTGTTGTTTTATGACTAGCTATAAATAAAAATTGTAGCAAGAAGTCTACTTTATTCCATGTAAGAAAAGGTGGGATTCTGAATCGTTCCTTCAATCTTGAGATGTGTTGAGGAATTAAATTTAGTCACTGTACAGCTTGGTTTCAAAGCATACCTAAATGGAATTTCCTTAGTAAAACAAGAATGGAGACTTGTTCCGCTGTCATCTCAGTAAAATAGGGAACCAGAGAAGTATACGCCACTGACGAATATTGAATGGTGAATCAAAGAATTGAAAACAGTGTTAAAATGTCAAAGGGTGTAACAGTGTCTGCAACGGATATGCTTATGCATTTTGGAGTAAAGTGAGTGGTCCACTCCTGAAGGAAATGCTGATTTATGTTTTCCGAGGGAATCCAAGTGATATTCTTTCAACTAGTTTGTGGTTACAGAAGTAACTTATCTAAATACTGTCTTGAAAGAAATAAAAAATGTACCAGGTATATGTTATGACTGTATCAAACAAGCATCAGAAAGTGACAGATTCTATAAATACCGGCCTGCTGGAACTACATGGAAATAAAACAAAGGAAAATATAGACAAAACTTCAATTCATCTCTGTTGCTGTGTATTAGAGAGATAACTGTGAGGTAAAGCCCATATGATCAATCCCCTTGCTTTTCACGTGTGAGATGTTCAGATGTCAGCATTGTATATGGGTTCCATTGAAGCGACGCCAGGCTATGAAGGACTTGCTTGTGGTGCGCAGCCCAGCCTCATTGCATCTTCCTCAAGGCAAGCACTTAGTGAGTGCTTGCCTCTTTTCCTGGCCATGGCCCTGGAGGAGGTCCAGGCCCAGACGATGCCACTGAAGGAGATGTGCCCTCAGCCCAGGGACGTTCAGCACGGGCTCCCCCAGCCCCTAGAGGCCTCGCTGCTGGTCACAGCAGCCCCTGCCTGGCTCCTGCCTGCCCACACCGTGGGCATCCACGGCTGCTCGGGGACATGGAGCTCAGCTGGTGCTGGTGCCGTGTGGGCTTTGCTGGTGGTACCACTGAGACACAGCTGTGAGAACTCAATTTCTTTATTTGAACAAAAAACCAGGGCTAACCTCTGCCCTGGTGGACAGGGGCTGTCCAACTTCAGTTGGGGTGGGAGAGCAGGGCCAGGGGGCTTGGGGGCAGGGGTTCTCGTTTTGGAGGCATGAGTACTGGGATGTGCTGAAGATGGGGGTACATCCACGCCAGGGCAGCTGGGGAGAGCCGTGAAGAGCTGCAATGGCTCAAGCTCTCAGTGCTCGAGCTCTTCGGCTGGTCTTCTGAATCTTCACAGGAGCACCTGTGGAGAGACGAGTGTCTGAGGCTCCAGCTGCCGCTGGCACACAGGGCCCAGAGCTGGCGAGGCTCCCCAGCACGGCTGGAGCTGCAGGCCCAGCTTGGCCCAGCTGGACAGCTGCTCCTCAAGGCCCCGGCGAGCAGGGCATGGCTCTGGGCAGGCTCCCTGGCCAGGAGCGGGCCCCAGAGCGCGTCTGCCTTTCAAGGCCAATCTGGTCCCTGCTCTTTCTCCTCCCCACCTTGCTTTGCCTCTGCCCGCTGCTCGTGGGGCTGCTCTTGGCCTCGCAGCCTCAGTGGGAGCCAGCACTGGCTGCAGCCCCAGTGGGCTCCCCAGGAGAAGGCCCAGCAATGAAGAGGCACCGGGCAGCAGCAGAAGCCTCAGCAGAGTTATTTGGACAAGCGCTGACCATCCTCAACTCCACAGCAGCCTGACTGGGAGTGTTTCCTATCAGCAGCCCTTAAAAGAAGCTGTTTGAGGCAGAGATCAGCAAAACACTCACCGTTTCCTCTTCCAGCAATACCAGATTCCGGCACAGCATATCATCAGGAACAGTGCTCCACCAGCCACGATGGCCATGAACTTCATCAAGCACGGTGTTCCCCAGCAGAAAACTCTTCTCATGCTTTCCGAGATCTTCTCAGCACGTGTTGACGTGCTGACTGCGTCTGTGGGGGCAATGAGGAGTGTGAGGCCGTGCCGTGCTCCACTGCTCAGCTGGCAGCACGGTGGATACGGCCAGGACGTTCTCTGTTTCCCCCAGAGCTGGGGCCTGCAGGCACCTTGCCACGTCCTGGCACAGGGCTGCTCACTCCCCAAAGCCCTGAGACTGCGTGCAACAATTGCTCTGTGTTATGCCGGTCTTCTCCAGGCAATATGTGTCCCACAGACATGGATAAGGAAAATGCCCAGGGTGTTGGAGCTGCTCCAGGACCCACCCTTCTCCAAACCACTGCCCCTCCTGATATTCTGGGAGAGCAGGAATTTTCAGGGGATCTAAGGCCGTGCATGGCCCGTGGGGCACTTTGGGCTCCCTGTCAGCCGATGCCAAATGCCTTCGTGCAGAGGCTGGCAAGAAGCACCATCCAGGCCAGCCTGGGAACCAGCCCTGCACGGTGTGACAGCAGCAGTGCGGCAGCGAGGCTGCCATGGATCCCTTCCCTCTGTGGCGAGCATGGCGCCTCCTGATGTGCAGAGAAGGCCCCTGGCTGCTGATTCTCAGGAGAAGGCTGAGGGAAATGCACCCACCCTGATGTCTCTCCACTTCACTGAGGATTTGTTCCAGGTGTTTGGATTCCTCCAGGGACTTCCTGTTTCCTTTAGGTTTGTTCTTCCTTCTCAGGGGAGCTGAAGACAAAGTATTTCCATTTCAGATGAATGGATGCCACAAAAGCAGTGCTCAGCCTGTGGGGTCAGCAGGGACGCACTACTCACGCCTGTGAGGGGAGCCGGGCCTGCGTGCAACATCCATCAAAGGACTCGGGAAAGTCCTCCTTGCAAGCACACCTGTCATGCAACAGCCAGAGAAGCTTCTGTCATCTCTGCTGATCTGCATGGGCAGCACTGAGCTGCAGGAGCTGTGAGGGGATTGCACAGGCCGAGGGCGCAGCTCTGTCCTGGCACCTGCAGCGATGCTCCTCTGGCCCAGCTTTGGGCTCTGAGCTGGCAGGTCTCCCAGGGGCAAAGGCCTTCACCTACCCTCCTCTTCTTCCTCATCATCAGGCTTAGAAATGGGTCTGAGTTGTGATTCCCGATGACCTTCATCAACAGATCGTCCTACAAGGAAAGGCAGGACAGAACAGCTCCCAGCACTGCAGGAGATCCTCAGGCTGCCTGGGGCTGGCAAAGAAGCTTCTTTTATGATGCTGCATTCTGTGCTGTAGAATGAGTTGGCTTTTGTGCATAGGTAAACTATACATAGTATGATTTATTTTTCCGTGTGTCTGCAAAAATATGTTCTGTTCATTATTGCTGTTTCAGGCGCTAAAAATACTTACAGAGATAAAGATGATGTAATATTGACATTGCTTTTGGAGCTCATTTGCTTATCTACACTCGCATTTCTATCTCTAAAACCACAGGTGCAACTTGGGAAAAGAACAAGTTACTGATATTACAATATTTTTAACAAAATGCATTCAAAGTTAATATTTTAAAGTACTAACTTAAAGAGGTGGGTTTTTTCCTTTGAGTAGACTTAACTATGTAGAGACATAAGTATGAAGAGCTTCCTTAAGTATGAAGAAAATCTAGAGATTTCAAGTTTTTTGTTTTGAATAAAAATGCTTAAGAACCTTAATTAAATAAGCAAAGCATCAGTTGTACTTTTTTAACCTACCACTTTCTGAAATAGACTTATTATACATCATGTCTTCAAGCTAGGTGATTTTGCAATTACTACTGGATTGCATTTGATGAAAACAGGCAGGTATTGTACTGAGATTGGCTACATGAGTGTACATCTACTATAAAAACCAAGTCATCAATGAATTGTGTAGTGTCAGAAGGGCAGTTCACTCTGTGTTCATTATGTAGATCATCAGGCTGCCTGTTCTCATCATAAAGTATTGAATTTTACTGAAACCATTGGCTACAGATGTACATTAAATTACCTCTAAAATAGCTTTCACGCTATATTACATTAAATAATAGTGTAATTTGATAAAAATTACAATTACCCAACTTAGGTCTGGCCTTTCTTCTCACCTACTCAGTAATAGCTCAGAGTATTGGCACACCACTGGCCTTCAGGTTCCCAAGCATGCCACTTAATTCAGAGCTTATATGGAAAAAAAATTATATTTGAAAGCTCTTGAGACACTGTACATGATTGCAGTCTTATTACTACACCTCTGTACAGACCTTGCTAGGCTGAATGGCTCACATTGATCTTGTTTCTAAGCCTGTTTGGGATGAACTAAGCAGGCATTCTAGGGACTGTGGCTCCTGTGGCTCCTGCAAACTGTGTACCACCATTGCCTCAAGGTGCGTAAGTTTTCTCAGAGGTTGTCAAAGCTCAGTCCTTGGCAATCAGAAAGCCTGCAGTGAGGTGCTGCACTTCAGAGGGTGTGTTTTGTCTTCTTGTTTCTTATGTAATTGCTTGGCTGGCAGAGCACTCACCTGCTGCTGGGGTGGTTGGGCTTTGGTCCCTCTGCCTGGGCATCTTGGAATGCTCAGCCACATGTCCTCGAGACATGCATGGAGCTGCATTCCACGCTTTGGGGAACCGCTGGTATATAAAAATGAATGGATATTCTTTATGGTTAGAGCATAAACAAGTTGCAGCAGGACCTGTCACCTGGGGAGGTGTGTATTGAGAGGATGAAATTCAATGTTTAGGTCCTTGGACTAAATTTTACACTCAGGGTCACAAAGTGAAATGTTTATGTTTTGTGATGTCAGGGACTTTCACTTCCCAGATGGATGCTCTAAAAATCTGTCATTGTGCCACTTCCTCTTGTTCCCATTGTCTTTTCTGTTTGAAATCCTCTGTTCTAAAAAGAGCACCTTAGTGGCCTAAATGCACATAGAGGCGTGGATTTTCCAGTCTAGGAACTATCACCTCAAAGCTGCAGGTGTCTTTAGTCATGGAGACAGGCAGGATCACAGGCACCCATCTCCAAAATTTGCATGGGCCAGTGTGAGGACCGTTCATCTATTGGCAGATGGGAGGAATGTCCTTCACTGTGCTGCAGCCCCACACTTGCCACTTGGAGAGGGTTGGCAAGTCCCTGCCTTGGGCTCTAAGTGTTCTTAATTCCGCTGGCCAAGTGGTATCTAAACATCTTGGAAGCTTGGTGTTTAAATATTTTTCAAGTACTGCCTCTGGGTCATGATTCACTCTTTAGGTCATAAAGTTCACTCTCTGCTTCCTTTCCTTGAGGAGCTGTTTCCAAACTTTGCACTATTCATCCTTTCCTCTGTCATCCTGATCTATTACATTATCAAATTCCTGAATCCTGTTGCTGTCCCTATCAGTACCAGTGGTTATTGGAACTGCCGTTTAAGTAATTTTATGATAAATTTGCATGCATTAAAAGCACTGCAGTTCAGGAGTGATGTGCATCTCTCTCCATGTCTGATTCAAGATTCTCTGTTCTTCTCCAGAATTCTGTTTTGTTGACAGTGCTGTCTTAGTCACACAGCTATTTCTTTGTTGGTACCTTGAGAGGAATAAAAAAGTTATCATGGATGTATTCTTCCCTCCTTTTGCTTTTAATCCATTTTCTCCAGCTGTCTCTGTCTCTTAAGTGCCACAGATGACAGCTGGGATTATTTCTGTTTTTTAAACTGCTAGATACTTTGTTTTCTGTTGCTAGGAACTCCTGGATAAACTAAACTTTGTGTAGTTGCTTGTAGTGGTTATGAGCAATGTTTCAAAACAGTTTTATCTGTGGTCTCGTCAATCCCTCAAAATATCTGGCAGGTGACCTTGGCTGGGACATGAATAGTATTAGGAAATGTATTGATGAGGTGGTTGTTTTGGTTTCAGTAATTAAGTCTTATGAGGCACAGACAGTCTTTAGGGAAAACCCTGTAATGATGACAGGACAAGTTATAAACTGAAGATTGGCATGGTCTTCATTGTGTGAGAGATCCTAGAATGACTGAAAGTTGCTTCAGCACAAAAACTGTAGCTGCTGCCTTGGACTGAATTACACATCTGCCCTATAGAGTCAGTGTCACTTTGAGCATGCTGAACAGCAAGAACCCTGTAAGTCTCATGAATGCCAAGAGGTCATTCCTGTGTTTATTCAGATACATGCAGCTTTTAGTTTGAGAAATGTATTTCTCTCCCAGGTCTGTGACTGAGAAATCTGGAGCATTAAGGAGTTTCAAAGTGCTTAATTCTAACCCTGAAGTACCAGGCAGGAATGTCATTGCTCATTTATGTGGGACTGTCCTTTGCCACTTTTTCCAGGCAGGAGATATAAATAGGTAGAGAAACAAGCTAGGCTTAAAATAGAACAAAAACCTCTGTAAAGAAAAAAAAAATTTTTTTTTTTAAGTTAAGGAAATTTGCTGTTGTTTGAAAACAACCCTTATGCCTAAACTACATGTAATGAGATTCTGAGAGCCAACCCTGTGCAGTATCCATTGCAGGTGTTTGATCTGCAGTTGGAAATAAAACAGTCCTCTGCAGGGTTATTCGCTTTTACTGCTCTCTTGAGAACTTGAACAAAGCAAATTCTGCTGTCATTAAAGGTGCAAGAATAGTATGGTTGATTAATTTTCTCAAACATGGAACAGCAAATATTAAGGCTGCTCACCTTACTAATCATTGTTTTCAATGAAAGACTTTTCAGATGCTTATAAATTAGATTACAAAACCAGGACTCTGCATTTTTCATTTAATGAAATTAAGCATACAGCACATGTGCACTGAGCTGGAAATGCATTTTGTAATGGATGGTCTTTCTTTGAACATCTGTTCAGCATAGCAATCGTTAAAAGTTTTCTTTCACTTTCTCCATTTAAGCAATTCTGATTGGCACTGGAACATACTTCTACTGGAAAACGGTTTCAGGGAATATCAACATGCTTCTTAAAAAATTTTGATAAAGCTGGAAAAGTAATTTTTTGCGCTGTGCTGGTTTATAAGAACACTTCTAATTAAGGTATCTTAATATAAAATTATTTTTCATTCAAGCGTTATTTCAGACTAAAAGTTAGCTCCTCAAGACATGTTGCTTTCAGAAAAAAAATCCTAGCATTTTTCAGTCTCAGAAAATGCAGATAATGAAAGCACAAATTTCTTAAATTCCTTTCTTATGAAATTGATTGCAGTTAAGTCATGTGTTGCTGATTTATTTGCACTTGTTTTAATAAGCACAAATAGGTATAATAGAGATAGCTAAACAATATTCTTTTCCCATTTTTTTGCTTATATATCCTTATATACCCAAGCTTTCTCTAGTAAAGTGAGACCTCTGGGTTATCTCATTGCTTTAAGAGCAATGGTGAATCACTTTTCCTTCCCTTCCTGACCAGGTCTTGTATTCAAGTTCTTTCTAATGACATGAAGGTTCTTTGGAAACAGTTAAATGATGCGGTCAGCCTTGACACTCGAGTCCAGGCAAGCCCAGCTAGCTCCACTGGCTGCCAACGTCATGAGTGGGCCACCTCCCAGGTTCCCAGAACCAGGAGTGTGGCTAGGGCTCCAAGCCCCCTTTGGCGGCTCACTAAGTCAGAAGGAAAGTAAAGGATGAGAGGGAGACCTTTCTAGGTTCCAGGATAGGGTTTATTGCAAGGGCGGAGAGAACAACTGGAAGCAAGGGAAGAGAACCCAAACAGGCGAGGAGAATGGGTTTGCAGTAACTTAAATAAGGGCCCTTCCCCGAGGGAGGGTCCAACACATCAACCGATTAGGGGCGACAGTGGTGTAATACAAGGCGGGGTTACATATTTACACAACCAATAAGGGGTGACATAGGCAGGGACTTCAGTATAGTAACAAATCGTAATCCGAGAAGGGGATGAATGATACAGATTTCTCTAGAACAAAGGGAGGGGCCAGGAGGAATTGACAACTGTAGGGGCAGGGATTAAGGTGAAAGACAGGGAAGGTTCTGGATAAAGGGTCGGGGTTTGGGGTGACAGACAAGGGTAGGTGCAGTGAGGGGAGAAACCATCTTGCAACAACATAGGGGTACAACTGGGGGAAACCATTGTAACAGGAAAATATCACAACCAAACAACCTTCAAACAAAACATAAACCACAACAGTTAAACCCTCTCAGAAGTTCCCTTCTGAGTCACTGCTGTATTTTCTGAAACTCACGACTTGAAGAGTCCTGTCTGCTCCAGTCCAGTTCCATGTGTTTCAGTGCAGCTTCTTTAGACTATCGTGGGTATTTTCCTGCTAAGGGGAGGGATGTGTGAGTGCTGTGGGCAGTCTGTGTGAAGAGCATGGATGGGTGCTCTGGTGAAGGAAGCTTTGCATAAAGGAGTGCTGTTAATGTCTTGTACACTTTGATTAGGGCCATGTCGTATGGAATTTATGTAGTTAATTGTGCATTGTGTTTCTTTGGTGTTCACAAGGACCCTGTCAGCATGGTATAAAAGCATTATATTCTGTATTGACAAATTTGGCAAGTATCTATAGGACTGTATAAGGATTCAGACAAAAGCTTGCTTTCGACTGCCTTGCTTTAGAACCTGTTCTCTAAGTAGGGTAAAACTCAAAAAAATAAAATGCACATACATATATGCAATAATACAGGATTATTATTTTGTTAGCATTCAAAACTTATTTTTTTTAGTTTTATATCCATCAAAAGGACTAAAAATAAACTCTGGAAGATTACTTAGAGTAGCAAGAGCAAATATTAAGGCATTATTAGTATTTTCACCGTGATGATGCCAGTAAGAACTTCCATCTTATTGGTCATCACACAGACTTTATTGAACTACTTGATGAACTTTCAGCTCTTAAGTTGAAACCTGTTTCAATGTTGAGCAAAATCATACTGATAGATTATTTTTTTCTCCCCCCCATCCCTTTGTTTACCAGGATGGTACGAAACAGAAGAGAGAAAGGAAGAAGACTGTGTCATTCAGCAGCATGCCCACGGAGAAGAAGATCAGCAGTGCAAGTGACTGTATCAACGCCATGGTGGAAGGCTCTGAGCTCAAAAAGGTCCGATCCAACTCCAGGGTGTATCACCGACACTTCCTTTTGGATGCTGATATGCAGTCTCTCCGTTGGGAGCCTTCAAAAAAGGATTCTGAAAAAGCAAAGATTAAGTCAATCAAAGAAGTAAGAACAGGAAAAAATACAGATATCTTTCGCAGCAACGGAATATACGACCAGATATCGGAAGATTGTGCATTTTCAATTATATATGGAGAAAATTATGAGTCTCTAGATCTGGTTGCTAACTCAGCAGACGTTGCAAATATTTGGGTTACTGGCTTAAGATACCTGATTTCTTATGGAAAACATACTCTAGATATGCTAGGAACTACTCAAGATAATATGCGGACTTCGTGGCTTTCACAAATGTTCAGTGAATCAGATGTAGATAATCTGGGCCATATACCCCTATGTAATGCTGTACAATTTATAAAAGACTTAAACCCTGGTTTAAAAACAAATAAAATTGAATTAAAATTCAAGGAGTTACATAGATCCAGGGAAAAAACAGGTACTGAAGTAACAAAAGAAGAATTTATCGAAGTTTTTCATGAGCTTTGTACCAGACCTGAAATCTATTTCCTGTTAGTTCAGTTTTCAAGCAATAAAGAATTTCTAGATACCAAGGACCTCATGATGTTTTTGGAAGCAGAGCAGGGTATGGCACAGGTCACAGAAGAAATAAGCCTTGAAATTATTCAGAAATACGAGCCAGCCAAAGAGGGCCAGGAAAAGGGTTGTCTTTCTATAGATGGGTTTACAAATTACCTTACTTCGCCAGACTGCCACATATTTGATCCGGAGCATAAAAAAGTTTGTCAAGATATGAAACAACCTTTATCTCATTATTTTATAAATTCATCTCATAATACATACTTGATAGAAGATCAGTTTCGAGGGCCTTCTGACATCACGGGCTACATTCGTGCTCTAAAAATGGGTTGTAGAAGTGTTGAACTGGATGTATGGGACGGTCCAGATAATGAGCCCGTGATTTACACAGGGCACACAATGACATCACAAATTGTCTTCCGTAGTGTGATTGACATTATTAACAAGTACGCCTTTTTTGCTTCAGAATACCCTCTTATTTTGTGTTTAGAAAATCATTGTTCTATTAAGCAGCAGAAAGTGATGGTACAGCACATGAAGAAAATTTTGGGGGACAAGCTGCATACACAGTCTCCAAACATTGAAGAGTCTTATCTTCCATCACCGGAATCACTTAAAGGGAAAATACTAATTAAAGCAAAGAAGCTTTCTGCTAATTGTTCTGGACTAGAGGGAGATGTTACAGATGAAGACAAAGGAGCAGAAATGTCACAGAGAGTGGTGAAGGAGGGGGTAGAACAGCAAAACTCAATGACAGGGAAACGATTCCAGCTCTGCAAAGATCTTTCTGAGTTGGTAAGCATATGTAAATCAGTTCAGTTCAAAGAGTTTCAAGTTTCATTTCAGCTCCAGAAGTACTGGGAAGTGTGCTCTTTTAACGAAGTGCTTGCTAGCAAATATGCCAACGAAAACCCAGGAGACTTTGTAAATTATAACAAACGTTTTCTTGCGAGGGTTTTCCCCAGTCCTATGAGAATTGACTCTAGCAATATGAATCCCCAGGACTTTTGGAAGTGTGGTTGTCAGATAGTAGCAATGAACTTTCAAACGCCTGGCTTAATGATGGACCTTAACATTGGTTGGTTTCGACAAAATGGAAACTGTGGCTATGTCCTTCGTCCTGCTATCATGAGAGAAGAGGTTTCCTTCTTTAGTGCGAATACTAAAGACACCGTGCCTGGAGTTTCACCTCAGCTGCTTCATATTAAAATCATTAGTGGGCAAAACTTCCCGAAACCCAAAGGATCAGGTGCCAAAGGTGATGTTGTGGATCCTTATGTCTATGTTGAAATACATGGAATCCCTGCTGACTGTGCTGAGCAAAGGACGAAAACAATGCATCAGAACGGGGATAATCCAATTTTTGATGAAAGCTTTGAATTTCAAGTAAATTTGCCCGAGCTAGCTATGGTGCGTTTCATAGTACTGGATGATGATTACATTGGGGACGAGTTTATTGGGCAATACACTATTCCCTTTGAGTGTCTCCAGACTGGTTATCGGCACGTTCCTCTGCAGTCATTGACTGGTGAAAGCTTAGCTCATGCTTCCTTGTTTGTGCATGTGGCCATTACAAATCGAAGGGGTGGTGGGACACCTCACAAGAGGGGCCTCTCTGTGAGGAAGGGCAAGAAATCAAGGGAATATGCTTCTATGAGAACATTATGGATTAAAGCAATAGATGAAGTATTCAAGAATGCCCTCCAACCTATTCGGGATGCTACGGATTTGAGAGAAAATATGCAGGTACAGTTTCATAATCAATTTATTGGTTCATATGTGTACCTTTGTACTATGATAAATATGGAATACATGTTTTTTTAAGTATCTTGTATATTGAATGATTTGAGTCTAATTCTGAACAGCTCTAAGAATGGATCATTCCAGAGGAGTTGTTTAGATGAGCTGTCCACTGATGTAACCTTGAATGCACGCGTATATTTTGTTGAATGTCGAAATGGAAATATGACTCCAGTGTTTGAACTCAACCCTATTGACTCATCCTATGTCTTTGAATGAATATTAGAAATACACTGAAAGAAAGTATGGCAATATTTTAGTTTTAAAGAATTAAGCAGAAATGTGGGAAGAGTACACAGCAGATAGAAAAGGGAGACTTTAATGCTTATCAGAGACCTTACTTGTACGTCTCAGAATGTTTAGCATAATTTCACCAAAGTTAGGTTTTTTCTTTAGTCCTAAATAGAAGGCAGTACTTTCAAGAAAGATCCATTTGCTTTCCATGATTCTTCCTAGTTATGTTGAAATACATGGCATTAGCACTAAAGTATTAGAAGGCATCTTCTAGAAGAAGTTGTCCTACTTTAAATGTCATGTTAGTAAAACACATTGAATTTAAGGAAAAAGTGCAGTCTGAGGTGATTTGTTTTGTGGAAGCCAAGAGATCTCACTTCAAAAATGTGTTCCTTGGAGATTCTAGGTGAATAACACCTTTTAGAAATGTATTAAAATTGAGTTGTAAAGTTACATTCTATTTAATACAAGTTTTAACTTTATTTATGAACTTCTGATGGAATACTAGCAGTGATCAACAAAATTAAGAGTTGTCATTTCAAATGGACTGACCTATCAAATCCTCTTGGTGTTATACAGTGTTAAGGGAAAAGAGATTAAAAGAAATGTCTAAGATCTGATTCTGGATTTTAAAGTCACAGCAGTGTATATAAATTTTCTTAATGAATAATCTTATACTAAAGAGATTCTAATAGAAATACAATTTTAAAGCTAATTTTATATGAAATAAGAAATTAGTACATCATTATGCAGCTCTCCCATTCCACTTGGTATATAAATTTACTCTTTTAAAAGATAATTTAAAAAATACAGGAATGATACTTTGACTCATAAATATTTCAAATTACAGGCTACACGTAAAATGAACATTACCTGTAGTTAACCTACTGAAGGCAAGAATTCTGTTATATGAAGAATACTGTATTTTAAGATACTTTTCAAGGAAGAACTGAGTTGAGGAAGCAGTGAAAACATGAAATTTTGTGTAGCTACATTGAACTCGTGAATGTGCATGCTGCAAAATGCACAGCATAAGGATATAAATGAAAACAGACTCTACAGTGGGGTTTCTTTGAACATGAGATACTAAAAGGTGTTTTATGTATTTTATTCTGTCAGTTTGAAAGATGTGCTATCAACTAAATTTATCATTATCTCAAAATGCTGTGAAGAAGTTATTTTAGGCACATGAGGGAAGATTAGTTTTTCTTAACTTTGCTAACAGATTATATAATGTGAACCATTTAAGCTCTGTGTAAATAACTTTTTATAGCTAATACAAGCAGCAAACCACTCAATTAAAATAAGTATCAGTTTATGTCAGGGAATGCGAAATTGTTTAATTTCTATGCCACTGAAATTTTGTGTTATAAATTGTAATGATTTTTGTGACCATTATATTCTCATAATATGCTCAGAAGCCAGATTATAAAGGGCAAAGTTGGTTAGTTTGATTTTTTAAATATAAGGTGGAATGAGAAGAATAAAAAAAATATGCAACAGTGAGTTAATAGCTTCTCCAAATCCATATAAGAATAGCCTTTTTTGTTTCTTTTGTTCCTGTATTACCATGACAAAAACTGATGTAATAACTTGTATTAGTCACTGATAGAAGTATAATATGAGTGATTGAACTGGGTGTGATGTTGCATGTTTAAGTTACTGAACAGTATGAGGAATGGTCTCTGAATATAGAGTTGGAAGTCCAAAGGCAAGAGTTAGAGTAGTAATACGTATTAGTCCTGTCCTGCCTTATATATTAATGTATATATACGATCCCTGGGTCCTTGTTAACCTCTCTGTAAAGCAGTTGTTCATAATGGCTTATCCATGGTACTTATCTCAAGCAAAATCTGTCTGAATGGAGTTCCCAATGTCTGTCTCTTGAGCTGTGTAATTATTGTGTCATGGAAGTGTACATCAGTTGATAAAAGAAGCTTCTGTTTCCTGGTCATTTACTAAAAGTACACTCTAAGTGACTGGGTAGGTGCAATTTAGTGTTCACGTAATTTTGCATGAATATGCTGTACATGCATATTTTCAAGTCTGCTTTGGTATTTTGTCTGATAAAGGGACAGCAAAATATTTCACATTTGATTGCTGTTTGAGTTCAAGTTGGCATTATATCATTCTAGGAGACAATGTCCACAAATGAGTCTTATCATGCCAGCAAGATGGAAAGTGATTTGGATTAAAATGAAAATTTGTACCGGATACTCTGCCTGGGTGCGACATGAGAGAAAGGAGCACTGAGCACATTTGTAACTTAAATATACCATGTTTTTGTTTTTAATTCCTACAGGAAGACAAACTCCAGACCTGCCATAGGTCACCAGTTCCCAGTTGGTACAAAAATCCTAAATTCTGTACAGTGCTGACAATATTCCCATCATGGAATGTCAGTGGCTACTTGGAGTCACACTGTATTTCCAGTGCTGTAAACTTTCTTCCAGTTTAAACTTAGGGCTTTATATTCTACTGTACTGGATATAAAACATGACTGTAAGAAATCTTAGGGAAAGGTACAGTAGTCAGTATTTAAGCTGAAGAACCTTTAAAAATTCACTGAAGTGTGACTCTGATAGGAATACACCAATAGTGGAGTGCTGGGTTTGTGAATCACACCAAATGGGAGCCTGCAGATCCACAGCACGTCTGGACTGCAGTTCAGGTATGTTTAAAGTTACAAATGTGCTGAATTCCTCCTTCTACTTCACTTTGCTTAATTGGCACATTCAGCATCTAATATTTTTTTCTCTTGATGGCATTTAAAAGTGTCTTAAAATTTTTCAAAATATACAACCACTATGCTTTAGAATCTCATTATTTCCATAGGGAATTTTAGCCATGATAGAGAGGAGATATACTTGTTCTAAATAGATGGTTTTTTCTGTGGCATGTACTACATTCCTCGAATTTTTAGCATTTTTGTAAAATATGTGTGATATTGATTGGTTTGAAAAATGCCAGTTCTTCAGGGAAAAGCTGGTAATTGTAGCTCAACATTGTAGCTCAAGTATAATAGGAAAGTATTTTATCCTGAAACAACAAGACTTAAATTTTCATATTTAACTGTAAGGGAAACTCTTTCTTTCCTTTTTGCAGAATGCAGTAGTTTCATTCAAAGAATTATGTGGCCTCTCTCCTGTAGCAAATCTTATGCAGTGCATTTTGGCAGTGTCTATGCACTTGGTTGGGCCTGATAACACACCCTTGGTAGTAGTGAATCTCAGTGATCAGTATCCAACTATGGATTGTTCCAGAGGTCTTGAAAAAGATTGTAACAGCATATGAAATGGTGAGTAGTTTTTTGTGCTTGTCTTATATTGTCTGTTTGGAAGAGTTTTTAAATATATCTGTATTATACTGTAGCATGCCTGTTTTAAAAGTAATTTTAACCTGTGACTTCCTATTCCCTGCTTCATTACTTGTGCTTGGAAGTTATTCCCATGAACAACTACAGCAATTGGTAGTGTTTTAATATAGAGTAAAACATAGAGATTATTAATATGCTGCACGCAAACACGTTTGTACACTTCAGAGGGTAAAATGGTTGTAACCAAGAGGATTTAACGTGAAGAAGAGGATGTATTGATTTACTAGTTTTTCAGTATTTTGAAAATTACTGTATATCTATAAACCTCTTACTACTTTACATTTTCCACTTTGTGGACCTTGGTTTATTTTGGTTTTGACTCAACACAGAATACAGAAATATCAGGCACTGATTTCAGGTATTGTAGTTTTATGAGCACCTTGACATGTAAAATTCTACACATGCTCTTTTATTTTCCTTGTCTCTCTCTTTCTTACAGATGTCATTCGATTAGCCATTTTTACACATGTAAGCAGCTGTAATGTTAACTTCATTATGTTTCAGTAAATACATAAACTGTGTCTTTAGAGACTGGAAAGTAAACATGTTGCAAGAAAAAAGGAAGGAAGAACTAATATACCAATAAATACTGATTTACATCTGCTTTGCATTAATCTGAAATGTGGAAAAAAGGTCCAGAAGAGTGTGATTTGAAATGTCTTCCTTACTTCCAGTGAAGTAATCTGGCAGAGTGTAATTGATTCTTTATTAATTTATTTAATGCTTTCTTTCACGTGTGCAATAATTTTGTGTGCTATAATGAGAAACCTCACCCGGCAGCACCAAGTCACTTGCCAGAAAAGAAATGGAGAACAACCAACCAGTAGCCCAGTTTGATAAGTATCTTGTAAACTGCTTTCTAAAGAAAAAGTAGCTTTAGAATTATGCTATACCAAAGTCAAAAAACCACTCATTGGTAATTAGCAATTTAGTCAGAGTTTATGTAGTTCAGTGGTGCCGTAAATATGACAAAATCTGGTTGGAATGATAGCACAGCTACAAGAAGATAGTGTGTATCCTCTTAGTGGTGGCTTACAGGATATCACTCTAATTAAGATGTAAACGAGCTTGACTGTTGGGATTGCAGCTGCAACACATAAAGACATTCTGTTTTCTTGATGGAGATGTCTCTACCTGCAGTTTGTTCTGATGTGGTGATGCTGCTTGTTAGTTATTAAGCTATTCTAGGTAGGTAAAATCCTAGTTCTGAATCTGGAATGAATTTTTTGTTTGAATATCACTTAGCCAAAGGTGACTTGTGACTCCAGAAATCTTTACAATCTAAGTTGGGTTTGCTCTTTGTCTCTCACGTATGTTTTTCCCCACACACATCTTATACTCTATACATGATTTGAATATTTCTGTACTTGAGAAATCTATACTTTACTTGTACCTGTAAAAAATAAAAGATGATTTTACTGGCAAAAGAAGGGATCTTCTTGTCCCTAAAATGTAAATACTCAATTTCAAACAAAGAGTATTATAGTGCTTCTAGCTCTAAATGATATTGAAGGTAAATAAATTTAAGGTTATTTTAATCAAATAAAAGTTATAAGTTAAAATAATGAGATTCGTTTCAATTTGTGACATTTGGGTTTTGCCAACACTCCGTTCAGTTTGACAGAAGATTTTAGGCAATTAAAATCTGAAGGGTATGCTGGAAAATGAAGTCAGCCATGGGAGACATATTCCCATGCACTTATTTCTGAAAGCATATTGTGAAACAGTGGGAGACATCTGTATCTGTAGAAATGTGACACTGTTTAGTTCATATATTGGTATTTGCTATAGTGGCAGAAGTTTAGAGTCTGACAGCTTTATACTTTGTGGGGGGGATTGTATGATTTTGGTATATATCAATATAATGAGCCCTCCAAAGGAGAAATCTTACCTCATTAGTTTTCACTTGGGGGATACTTTTGTCACGATTAATTAATACGTGGGTGTAAAATTCTACTTAATAGTAAGAGTTCTTTATCCCGAATTGAGAAAGGGTAAATGTATTGTCCAAGTTATGATTACCTACTTGTCTTCCTTTCTGCTGGCTTAGACCTCAGTACAGGTCAGAATTATGTAGCTGTGTGATTCCAGTGTGTCAAGTGCTGTAGGAAATCGTATGGATAACAAAGAGTCCAATGTTTATGAAACAAACCTTGATAGGTATCATAAATTCATGCATAGGCTGTCACTACCTGGTGTGTCCTCTCAATGTGGCACACGTAATGGCGTTCTCAAAGCGTGATTGTTTCAGGTTTATGATATTTTTAGCTAATGAAGGAATTCTTATGTGCCAGAAATACTCTCTTTTGTATAAAATTATAATGAACATAGAAAGTAACACTCAAGATTTTAATTATTCAGAATCTGTTGACATTGGGAGTGCTTGAAGGACTCGTTGCTCTGTCAAGTGAGAAAGGATGCAAGACCTTAACAGCAGGACAGTCAGTCCACCTTGAAATAATTGCAAATAAGTGCAATACTTCAGGGGCACATGGAAAAAAAGAATATCTTCAGTGTAACATGGGTTTTTTTAAAAGAAACAATGAGGTAAATGATAATAAAATAGTGTATTAGTAGATACTTGGGGTTTTCATCTTTGAACAAATAGCACATAGTACTTTCTTAAATTGTCTGCATTCACTGCAATATTAATGGAGAAGCTGTTAAGTGATCAACACTACTAGTATGGGTTAACCCTCCTATCCATATTACAGGAACTGGGGTATCTTTTCAGGATAATAAAAATCAAATATGGCTAGGAATTTTTGAGAAAGGCAAAAGTTTAAGGTGTATATTTTTCTTTAGCTTCTCCATGCTCCTGACTATTTTTCACCCTCATGTCTTTTCACTGTTTAACAATGTTTTATTTTTCCCTCTTGTTCATGAACTCCAGCTTCCTTTATGTGATACTTCAGCATGCACTCTGTTGGTGTCATCACACCCATCACTGATCAGTGCTGCAGACTGAAGCTTGGAGTTAAGGCAAGTGCCTCTTCCACACCATTGCATGTTATTTTTAATGTCTTATAACCTTTAAGATAAACAGTAAGTAAACTTTAAAAGTTATACTATGGCAAGAGAAAAAAATAAATCATCTTGCCCTAAGTCTGCAGCATTATTCAGTGATGAGTATAATAGCACTGCAAAGAGATGCTAGAGGACCATACAAATAAAGCCAGATACTGTTGAGAACTCTCTGTTGGCTCTTAGTGGAGGATGAAGTGTCCCATCCACTGAGGATAAGGTTTTCTGAACTTTGGAAGCAGGCATTTACTTCTGAGAGAAAAATTAACACAGAACATGCAGATGACTGTACCCGTGTGAAAAAGAAGTAGTGCTATTACAGTAATTAGGATGTTATTAAATCCTAATTAGATAATGCCGCTAGTTCCGCTTTTGTTTTTTTTCTCAGTTTTTGGGGGTATTTTAAATTTCTTTTCTTAATTTTGAGGTGATTTTGTAACTCAGAATGTCTACAGAATGTGTATTTGATTTAAATGAAATCAAACAAGATGAATAGATTTTGTATATACACCCTAGGGATGGACTTGAAAGCAGGTCTGTGTTTATTGGTGGTGGGGCTTGTGAGATAATGAAAATGAGAGGTATTAAAATAGAGTGACACTATTAAATTGAAAAACAAGATATCATTGGGGATGAGCAGTGCTGTAGAAAGCTTAAATCCGGTTACCTTATTTTTGGCTCTTTCCAGCTACTGACTGAGTACAGCAGATTGCAGGTGCAATCATGCAGAACTTAACTTCATGTTACAGAGTTGGAAATTTCAGCAATCACGTAAACCAAATAAGATAGCTTATATTTTGAACTTGAACATGTCCCTCCCATTGGTAAGCAGATAATTTGGCACTGTACCTAGTAGAGTTACAAACTGGACTGATACTGATAGGGCTTTATTAAAAGCCTATCTGAAAAGGACTGACTGTCAAGGTTTGGATAAAATGTTAGTAGTCCTCTCATACTTCAGCTACTACTCAAAATCTTAAATATTCTCCACTTTAAAAACTCATCTTGATATTAATATAGATTGAGTGGAGCACTTCTGTCACTGTCAGGTCGGACGTGACATATACCTGCACACTTGAACAGAATAACAATGGTGAATGGTGAAATCTTTATTATGTGTGTTCTCCAGTTTATGTACTCCTAATAAGTGTGATCTTAAGTCTTCTTTATTGGGCATGTTGGATTGAATCTCGTAATTCTGTAGGAAGCAAAGGGTATATCCACTGCCTCCTACACAGGGCCCAAGAAAGAGTGATTAGCAGATCCATTTTGAGTTATACTTGTAAAATCTGTATTAGTTACCTGTTGTTGATGTAGGTCCTTGGTTATGGTTAGTATACAAATACGGTAAGGAGGATTACAGTCATCATGCTGTGATTATAGATTTGTGTCTTGAGAAAACAAGTAGAGCACGACTTTTAGCGCTGGTAGTTTGCTCCTTAAACTGAGTGAATATGCTGCTTCAACTCGTGCACAGGCCTGAATATTCAGTTTCTGATTGTGTCAGAGGAGCCTGAGTTCAATGTCATCAGTCTCCCGTAGTAGAACTCAATCTTTGGGTATCACATGATTTTAAATCGCACTATAACCTCTGCTCACCACTTCAATTGTACACTTGAAGAAAATTCAGATTTGTCCATGTAGTACCTTTCCTGAAGAATATGCGAGTGGTAGAGACCATGAAAGCTGTGTTCTGAGCCCAACTGGTTCAGAATGTTGTTCTTGAGCCCATTTCTTTGAAGTTGAGCTCCATGGGTGCTGCATGCTACAGTTCACCTCTTAGCATTATCTTGCTTATGAAGAAGAGAACTTAATGCTTCACACAGAAGATTGAAAAGCTATTATTCCTTGCTTTTGTACTTGAGAGCATAACTACATAAACAAAAGAAGAAGATAAAAGTAGTCAAAAGAACAGACATCACAGACACTAAAGATACCGCCTGGGGAGTTTGAAGTAAATATGTGCCACTTATCAAAAAACACTTGGGAAGAACAAAACAGGGAAGGTTCTCATGAAAAGAAGACATATTCCAAATAGATGAAGTCATGTGCAGATGGGGAAGACAGGATCCATATTTAATCCTGCTATAGTTAAATAAGAAATTGAAGAAAACTGACACTGAAGAATTTAAAAAATTGTCTGCACAGACTTAAAAATAACAGAAAGCTCTTTTCTGAAAAAGCAGAAACAGAAGTCAGTCAAAGATTATGTAAGACCACTAGCTGATTAATGCTTAAGAGAAAGCCTCAGCTAAAGAGGCAAAGCCACAATACTTAATTAGGTTTTGCATCCATACACCTGTAGAGATTGAGGTTTCACATGAAAAGCTTCTTTATGAAAGACTGATTGGAGAATTCATCTGTAAGTGAAATGCTGACAGAAGATGTTTCATAGGAGAGGCAAAAGACTGGGAAAATAATACACCAGAAAGAGGAGATGCCCATTTAAGACTTCTGAAAGATCTCAAGAGTTGATGTATCAAAACTGCAAATTGTTGTGTGTATTCTCTCACTTGAAACTGACTATCAAAGTTGTTAGTGTGGTACCAGTGTTTTAAGAGATTTCCAGAGAAGATGATGAAATTACAGATCAGACAGGCTGACATCTGTACTGTGAAAATGGGTAGAAACTGTTTTTAAGGAGAAAATTAGAGGAAACATGGCGAAATGTGTCATGTTGAAGAAGAGTCAATACAGCTTTTGTAAAATTAAGAGCTCATTAATCCCTTGGAGTTCTTTGATGTCAAAAAGCATGTAGACACAGCAGATCAGTTTGGTTAGATTTTCCAAAGCATCTGACAGTTTCCTTTCAAATGCTCCTATTAAAATAAAGTTACCATTAAATTTTTAGACTTTTAAAGTTATTAGATCTTTTCTGGATAGCTCAAGTGACTGTTGGACTTAACCTGGTGCTCCAGCAGGAAAAGAGCTGTTAAAGACAGTTACTTGTGTTGACTTTTGCATTAAGGGTGTGTTTTTCCAGTAAGTGGATTAGAGATAGTAGGTATAGCTCCTGCAAGGTTGATCTAGCTGAAGTAGCTAAGCACTCTGGAAGCTGTATGAATTAATGCTGCCCCCACATTTGCAAAGATCATTGAGGTGTGAGGTATGTAGCTGCTTAGACTTTCAACAGCTTTCTCAATCTTCATGGTAGATTGTTATAACACGTGTTAAAACAGTAAATTTCAAAGTTGGCAACACAAATGCAGTATTTAAATTGTGATAACACACAGTGTCTCACGGTTTCTATGATTGCCTCTGGCTTTCTACAGTATTGCTTACTTTCATTATTAGTGTCTGCAGAATAGAAATGTCTTCATTTAAGAAATAAATGGATATAGTTTGGTGGTTGGAGATCTAAACATAATTCATTGCAATTTAATATTGCAAATAGCCCAGGTAGTGTTTTTTGCCATGTTTAATAAATTATAGTAATTGCAGATCCTGGTTTTTGAGATGAATTGAAATAGTTACTGATTGTGTAGCTGTTAGTGTGTCGCAAAAACTGAAAACAAAGCATTCATGGAAAATATAGTGAATAGCTTGGCCAGTTGCTTCAGACAGAGTTGTGCTGCTTATTATCAGTTTTTATTTTCCTGTTTTATAACAGCATGAAGGTTGTAATTATGCTTCCAAAAACAGAGCTGCAGATGATAACCTTAGCTTATGCTGGGCTTTTTCAGTCCACAAAGCAAATGTCTAATTTTGGATACTCAAGACTCCAGTGCCAAATGTTGTAAAGTATGAGCTTTTTTGCATTGATTAAAAAGCTCTGATAATGACAATTTAATGCTTCTGTGAAGTCAAGATTTCTGCATTTCTTGTTGAGAGCATGGACAGCAAAGCTTTTTGTCTCCTCTCACTAATCCCATTATGCCTAATGGCTGACTCACGGTATTCATAAGAGCATAAAATAATGCGGCTACTTAGGAAGAGGAGTTTGTGTAGCTTTCTGTCCTGCTTTAATGTAGTCCAATGAAATGTTTATGGAAGAGCATAAAAATAGGTCAGATGCATAGCAACTTCTCATATGTATTCCATATTTCCAATAGCAGTTCTCTTTCTCAATAAACTTTAAATTGAGTTTTGTCTTTTTGATTTCATCTGTGTGAAAAAAATTGTGGTTATTAGAACTGCTACTGATAGTTCTCATTTCAGAAATAACCTATTAACTACCTATTAATTTTTTCACAAAGACGATAGATTTTTGCGTCTTAAATGTGTGGTGTGCTTTTCTTGCTAAAATTAATGTTCATCCTTGATGTTGCAGTTCTGTCAGTGAAGGTGTTTTCTCTCACTGAGTTTCATCAGCCAGACACAGTTTATTTTGATTTTTTGGTTGATTTTTCCATTTTAAAATGCAGCCTGTATGCTACCAACCAGTTCCACATGCAGATGAACTGAGGATAAATCTTGGGGGTTTTGAAAGATTTCTTTCCCAAGGCCTATGTTAAATGTGATATTTAAAATATTTACAGTTAAGTTCAGTTACATGTTTTCCACAAGTGAGGGCATAAACAGAATGTTTTATCTTCTATTAGAAGACCTGTCTGTGTGAGCCTAGTAGAAACAGATCTTGTTCAAATTCATCTGAAATTTAAAAAATGGTTTCAAATACATGCATGTGTACATACATGTGAGCACTTGCATTGGTCTACATGTTGTGAGTTCATAGCGCACAACTCTTTCGTAAAACAACAAATCAGACAACAAACTTTGAAACATTAAAAAAAGTCTTAAAGGATAGTCTAGACATTGACATATTTAGTTTTAAGTAACCATCTTAATGAGAGAGTTCTGCTTTGCTGAGAAGGAGGATAGATTTTTGTCAGTACATGAGTTTCGAATTTGGTTTGTGAGGACAGCATCACTTAAGTGATGAACTCTTTACAATGCAGTTCTATCAGTTTGAACAACAATTGTGATTTCTGATCATCATCACTGGCTTTTTAATGTAGAAACAATATATATAATAATGCAGGTCTCCAATCCTCATTGAGAATTCTGGACTAATCATTTAGTGTTTATTTCTGACCCTCCATAATAATAATTTAATTTTTAAAATGTATTTCTTGATATTTGTCAAATCGTTAGAATAACTAGGTAAAATGCTTACATGATTTAAGCAACAGAGTTTGAAAAATATAACAAATAGATCAAACTGTCAGTCTGGCCTCTTGTCCTGGTTTAGGGCAAATGTAGGGGAAAACCTCCACAAGGAGCCCCCAGAAAGCAAACCCCCACGATTCCTCCCCCCACCACTGGGTTCAGGAAGAATTTCCTCAGAGAGGAGTGGAAAAAAACCTGTTTATTTAACAAGCGAAACACTCTCCAGCACAAAAAAACCCCAAAACCCAACACCAGATGACAAAAAACTCTTTCACTGCTCTGAAGGGATGACAAACTCAGAAAGTCTCCGGCGAGTGGTCGCCCAGTTATGGGTCTCCGGCACTGGGGGTGACTGCTGCAGGTCACAGAATGCAGACTCCCGGTGTTTCTTAGTGTTTCCCAGGTCCCCTTCTGGAACAGGTTCTGATGGTATCCAGGAAAGGGAGAGGAAAAAAAACAGTCCAGGGAAAAAATTGGACTGCCTAGCTAAACTAACTAATAAGCAAAAGCAAAAAGTAGGAGCAAAAGTAAGCGAGCAAGCGAGCAAGCATCTCCTAAACACAGACCATGGGGGAGGTGAACGAGACAAAACAAACCTCCACTTTCAGAGTCAGTCCTGAAAGCACAGGACATAATACCAAGCACAAACAGAACACACGATTGGGGATACAAGCACCATAACATCACCCTAGGACACCTGGGGTCCTAGTAAGAGACAAGCAACAGAAACATGGAGTTCTTATTTCTCATTGTGCTGCCAAGATATTTTTCACCTACATCTTCTCGCATTCTACTTATTGGTGAAAAGGGAGTGGTTAAAAGGGGAACTAACTAATTTGGGACTGTCCACTTCATATAATTGTCTTTAAGCAAGACAGTATATTTACAAATGCTGCTACTGTCCACAAAATTAATGACTTTATGTTTTAGTGACTTTGTGAAACACAAGCTCTGTAATCATCCTCTTGCAACACCCCTTGCAAAAGATGAAAATGCAGTTGTCCCTTATATCTCTGAAAGCTCTAACAAATTACTACCATGCTGCACTGTAGTTGATTGAACTACTTGTGGGCTTCCAAAGTGAGACAAGTATGTAAGAAATGGAGCAAGCAGTAGGCATAGAACTAAATGTAGTAAACCATTGATCTGTTTTGACTGTTGAAAGGTCTTGTAGAAATTAATTTCTTATCTCTTTGACTGTGCCAGTAATGTCATGGCTGTTAATGCCAAAATTTAGTGTTGTTTCCCCATAACAAAATACTCAAAGGCAATCCACCCACTCAAACTCCACTGATACAGAACGTTTCTGAGCATCTCTATGGTTTAAGCGCTGGCAGTGAAAGATCTAAAAAGCACAATCTTTAGCAAATCTGGAGTGACATGAATGAAAACTGTCAGTCTGTGTGGATGACTGTGCCTGAAGTAGCAAATAATATTTGATTATGTTATGGTGGGGATTGGGAAAAAATAAAAAGTTTTTCTAAAGTCTGCTCTCTGATTCAGTTTTCTGGTGGGGCAGAGAGTTTGTCACTGAGGTAGCAACTGTATGGTTGTCAAGAACACATGGAATGTGTCAAAAATAGTAATAAACATATAAGCAGTGCTTTGTGATTTCATAATGGTGTCATAAACTATAGCCAATATTGAAATTTTCAAGTTGGGTTGAGGATTAGGAATAAGCAATATTAGGGAGTAGCATAGAAAGAAAATGTGGTACAAATAAGAGGTATTTAGAGAAAGAATTGAAGATTAAACATGAAACATTTGCCATGCCAGTGAGATGCTGTAATAAGTAATTTTATTTCCTGCTTGGCATCCCCCCCCCCCCCCCCCCGCCGCCCCCAGCTATTATAGTTGGTATTTGTATATATCGCTTAATTACATTAGTTAACGCAATGAATAGGAAAGATCAAATGATGAAAACAAACAGGAAGCCCACAGAGGTCTTGGGAACCAAGAAATTGTGCTCAGGAGGTGAATACTAGTCCACGTCTGTAATTGCATCTTTCAGATTCGAAAAGCTAAATTATGTTATAATGGTTCATGTGTGTCCAAATACTTTCAACAGGAACGGTCACAGAATTAGGGACGTGTTACCAGAAAGCAAAAAGGTAATGTAGAGCAGTGGAGCAAACAGGAGAGAGATCTTCCTGTCCATTTTAACACTCAACACGCTATGTCTGCTTTGAGAGAAATGAAAATAGTTTTATTTTCTAAAAAGTATCATAAAATTGATCATTTTTAAAAGCAATGGTATCTGGCATTGTCCTGGATCCTGTCCTCTGTTGTTAAAATTTGTGTCAACGTTCATCCTGAACAGAAACTGTTCTCACTCTGTAGCAACTGCTACTGCAATTGTCAGAGTTTGGGGATAACATGAGCCATTATCTGAACACAGAAGGGCATTTCTTGACCTCCTAATTACTAAATCCAGCAGAATGATCCTTTCCTGGGCCTAACGACAAGGGTGGAGGGTGAGAATAGTAACACAAGATGGGACAACTTCTGTCCCGGACCTGTAAATTTACATCACTTTAGACAGAAGATGAGATCAGACCTTCACTGCCACTACAGCACTGCTCATTTGAATTTGAATGAAGTTAAAGGCTTCATTAAAGTAAAAGGCTTCAGTTAAAGGCTGATGTCTGCCAAAAGAAAGAGAAAATATTATGACCATATATTGGAACAACTTCAGTGTTTTTACCCAGCACTATAAAGGGAAACAAAGTGAACATCTGTTTTATTTAAACATTTGTTTTAAGAAAGAAAATGTCACACAAACTCATACCATATACATGCATATAAGTATAAACTTCAAGTCTTTTAACTGAAAGGAATTCACAAGGGACTTCAACCTATATAGCAAATTTATACCAACAGCTTTGGTGGATTTCGGGTTTTGAATATTTCCTTCTCTATATCAAAAGAAAAATATGGGTGAAACACATGTTCTTTGTCTCCTATCTTTGAGAAGTCCTTTGGAGCCTACGAATTACACAACATCCTTTTTTCATAGGGCCCAGGAGTATGCAGAACGCTTTCTACTTGGCCTTGAGTAAAATAATGTCTAAGAAATCCCTGAAGGAAAAGGTTCAAGACTTCTTTCTCTTCTTTTGTATTATTCTTAAGAGGGTAAGTGTTGTTTTAAAAGTAAACATTCCATTCACCCAAAAGATGTGTTTTCTAATTTTGTAGCATGTGGCTTTAGGGATTTTTTTAAAAAGAAATTCTATTGTGTTGGTTACAGATCACCTTTAATGCAGTGATTCAGACACCAAAATCTTTGTTTAAAAGGTGGTGTTTGCATCAATGGGCCAAAATTATTTTCAGCACTCATAGGTCTGAGAGTGCTAGCTGATGTCAGCATTGATATAAGCAGTTGTTATGCAGATCTCACCCCTTTTAGCTCTGGTATTTCGTGAAACCTCACAGCTTCTGACCAGCTCCAATCCTGAAAAAAACACCTTTTTTTCCCCTCGAATGCCTTTAAATACCAAACTTTTGTAAATGTCCCAAATCCACATATAATTTAGCATCAAGGAAGAAAAGTAGAAAGAAAGTAAAACCAGGGCTTTCAATATCTTGACAAACAAGTAACTGTTCAAACCTGGATGCTGTAGGCTATTACTTTTTCTCATCTCTGCCACTTGTTCCTTGTTTTGTGTTCAACTGAAAGGGAGAAAAATAGGTAATAGGCATAATTGACTCATTTGATTTTTCGTGGTATTGAGATTGAAGTTAAACTCTTGCCATTTCCTGCAATACATTCTCGATGTATTTGTTAACAATTTATATTGCATTTTAGGGACTAAACAATGCCATTTTGATATGAATATATGGACTTTTAGAACAAATTTTTTAAAACTGACCTAGCTGTTTTCTTTTTCTCCTTCATTTTAAAATTTAGCTCTAAGGGAGGCAGAACCAATTAAAGGAAATTTAGAGTGGAAGATGTTAAAAATTTGAGAATATAATCCAATATTTTCCTAGACTGGTTCCTAACTGTTATAGGCAGGGGTTTTTTTTGGGTTTTTTTTGCAATGTCCCCATCTGCAATGCCTTCTCTCTTCTCTAGATATCTTCCACGCTGCAGATCTGGGTAATGGAACAGGGAAGAGGCAGAAGAGTAGGGTTGTAGAGCGGGATTTCTCCTCTGAGCTCTCTAGGCACACTTTACTACAGTCTGGAGGAGAAGAGTAGTGTGCTGAAGGCCTCAGTGATGGGTAAGAAGAGTCTGAGACACAGCATTGCCTTCCTGCTCTCAGCCTGTGAACCTCCAGGGTACTTTCATTAGGACAAGAGACTAAAAGAGGCATCAAGAGCTACACTGTAAGGGAATAATTGGTTTCATGGCCAAAGGTCTTGTTGATCTTGCTCTTAGAAATGGGTTTGACATTGTTCTATACTGCAAGCAAACAGTGGAGTAGAGTGTAGAGACAGAGTAAAAATGACTCTTAAAGTTGAGTTACCAGTGTTTTACTTCAAACTGAGAGGGAATTTTAAGTTAGATTTCAGCAAAGTCTGTTCTAAGGTCATTTCTATTTCATATTATAATTAAACACTTGGATAGTAGAGAGAAGAATGTGCTTACAAAATTTATGTGTCAGACCAAGCTGAGAGAGAGGGCAAGTACTGTGAAGGGCAGAACTATCTTAACAAATTGGAATCATGGTCCACAATCAGCAGGATAAATTCACATAATAGATCTGGAAAATCAAGGCTAAAGAAATCAGAACTCAGATACACAGAAACAAAACAAGGAATGACCATCTGTCAGTTATACAGCAGAGGGAACCCAGAGCTTATGCTGGATAGCAAGATAAGACAGTGATACAGCAGTGGCACAAAAGAGTGAAATATCGTCATTTTGGGAAATACTTGCAGGGAGGTCATGAATGAAATAATGAAACAAATTATTCTGGTATGCTCAGCACTGGTGAGACCTCAGCTGGAATGCTGTGTTGGCATTTTGCATGACTCTAAAAAGATGAAGACAAATATAGGAGTATGGAACAAATGGTCAGGTTCAGACTGTGTGGCTACCCAAGGCCTCATCTACCCCAACATTTCTGTGAAATAATAGCTGAAAGTTTTATCTTCTGTGTGCCAAATGTACTTTGCATATTGTACTTTTATAACTTTACCATTTTCACCAAGATTGCATGATTTCAGAGCCCATTTGCCCATTGCAGGGGCATGAAACCAGAAGTCCTAATTTAGTAGAAGTCTGTGTTAAGTTTTAATACTGACTTCACTAGACCAGGATTTAGCTTGAAATCTTTGTCAAAATGTAACACCTACTTTTCAGTTTTGTTTTATCTTGTATTTTTATTCTTTCATTTGTGGTAAATATAAGCTGTACATAAACGTGATTATTATTATCAGCATGAAGGAGTAATTGGGTTTTGGTAAATAAATGTAGGGCTGAAATTTAGCAGATTCTTTTATAGTTTCAGTATGATTGCCTTTTTGCCCTAGCCATGTTCTCTGAGCCCTAAATTTAATCTCTTTAAGAAACAATGATTTATTGTTACTTCTTGAGGATTAATTCTAATTTATATGGATTTGAAAAAGGATTATGCTAAGCATTTTTTTATGATCATGTCATTTGTAACATTTTTATAACTATTACTTTCTTTATTTTTTCAAATACATTAGATGGTGAAATAAACTTGTGAGATTACCTCTGCACTCAGCTGTTCAACATCATCAGGTAGATTACAGCTGTCAAGGAATTCCAATATGGTGATTTATATGAGGAAGAAATGGTAGAAGCCTCATGAAGTTCAATGAGGATAACTGCAAAGTTCTGCACCTGGGGAGAAACAACTCCAGGCATCCCCATGGTGGATTGATGCTGGCTGGATGTCAGGCACCCACCAAAGCCTCTCTATCACTGCCCTCTGCAAGAGGACATGGAACAGAAAATATAGTGAAGGTTCATGAGTTATGGATGGGGAGAGATCACTCACTAAGTACCATCATGGGCAAACCAGATTCAACTTAGGGATGTTAATTGAATTTATTATTAACAAAATCAGGGCAAGATAACAAGGAGTAAAATAAATCTTAGAAGCACCTTGCCTCCCTTTCCCTCCTTCCCAGCTCTACCTCCTCCCCCTCAGCAGTGCAGGGAGTGGGGTTTATGGTCAGTTCATCACATGTTATTCCTGCTGCTGCTTGGGGAGAAAAGTATTTTCTTTCTGAATATCAGGAAACACGTTTTTACTGTGTGGGTGACTGAGCACTGGCACAGGTTGCCCAGAGACATTGTGGAGTCTTCCTTCTTGGAGACACATATTCAAAAGCCGTCTGGACATGGCCCAGGGTGACTTCTGCTAGGTGGCTCTGTTTGAGCATGGAGGATGGACCAGATGACCTCAAGCCATCCTTTCCAACCTCCACCATTCTGTGAGTCTGTGTTTATGTGAATACATCGGAAATAGAAGGAAACTTCATCTAAACAGTGGTTGAAAGAATAGGACACTACAGAGCCAAACAGTGTAAAATAGCAAGACCCATATAATTAAAAGAAAAACAAGTTAGTTGTTGTACTTCTGTGAACAAATAATCCTGAGTGAAATTATTAACAAGTAAGAACATTCATCTTATCAGCAGATTGCTGGGACATGTCTAGGAATGTTTTTGTCTCCTAGATGACCTTACTGTCCTTGCTTCTTTTACATAACATCAGTTGAATCACTTGCCTTTATTTTTCTGAGCTTTACTCTGAAATTTATACAGTTCCTTTCCAAATATAATTCCTTCCTTTTATATTTAAATTTAACGAAAGGAACTAATTGTGCCCTTTTCATAATGAGTCTTCATGCTGTACTATATTTGGAAAGATTAAATACTTAGTTATTTCTCTCTATTTACTTTGCCAAACTCCTTTAAAGAAGGCTTTTATTTAATTTGATAGTAAGTCTCCTAAAAATAAAGGTGTATGTCCACCTTTGTACCTGGTGTAATGTGAAATAAGGTTGGTTATAGATTTGTTTGTCATATGTAGTGTTGACTGTAAGGCAGACCATTACATTAGACTAACTGCCCTCTTGTAATGGTTCATTTAACATGTACCATAAGATTTTTTAAAAATTATTATTAATTTTGAACAATTTAACCAATATCAATTTTTCATTAGGGAACTACTTCATCCTCCTACTCTTGGAGGCATTTCTATATCTTTGTAAGGTTTTCTACTTAGAAATTCAAAGGTAGACAATTCTTCAAGGCTTAAAATTTTTTACTGTGTGTTCTTCTGAACACAAGTCCCAGTCCATAAATATAGTTGTCCTGGAGATTTTCTTTTCCCTCTTCCACCACTTGAAGTTAACACTGTACACCAGGCTACATAGTGAGTTTGCATTTTTAGCTCAGAGTAAATTTATCCTGTTTCTTTACAGACTCTTCTTTTCAAAGTTATCCTTAAGGGATCACTTAGTAGAGCTTTAATGTTACAAGCTTTGTTCCAAGCAGAATTTACACACCTAGAAAGCAAACTGTAAATGTAAAAGTTCTGTTAAGTCTGATGGGTAACTTCAGAGGCTAGAATAAGTGGAGCATTTCGAACATGAACTACAAATTAGCCTTTTATCATTTCACTCACATTGCTCACAAGTTCTTCTTTGTCTTCTCAAGTACCTCCCTTAGAGTCCCTTGGGTTTTTCTGAAGGCATATCTAGAGATCATAGAAACTTGTGAGTGCAGAAGATGTCAGCATTCCTAGATTAATTGCCCATTGCTCTCAGGTACAGAGCTGTATTTTGGATTTAGGATGAGAATAATGCTGATAAGACGCTGATGTTCTTAACTTGTTGTTAAGTAGTGCTTAGTCTAAGTCAAAGGACTTTTCAGTGTCTCTGCTCTGCCAGTGTGGAGGTGCACAAGAAGCTGGAAGGGAGCACGGCCAGAACGGCTGATCCAAACTGGCCAAGGGGATATTCCATTCCACACAACATCGTGGTCAGTGTATAAACCGGGGGGAGTTGGCTGTGAGAGGCTGATGGCTGCTCAGGGACAGGCTGGGCATCAGTCAACAGGTGGTGACCAATTGAATTGTGCATCACTTGTCTGTCTTGGATTTTATTCCTTTTTTTTCATTTCCCTTTTAATCATTATCATCATCCTCATCACTGTCATCATCCTCATCATCCTCCTCATTCTATTTAATTTCAGTTATTAAACTGTTCTTATCTCAACCCACAATTTTTGTCTTTTTCTTCTGATTCTCCACTTTGTCACACCAGGGGAGGGAAGCAGGAAGTGAGCAACCAACTGCAAGGTACTTAGGTGGTGGATGGATTTAAACCAGGGCAGTAGATGTCTTCTGCTCCATGAGGGAGAAGTCTGTGCTGCTGCAACTGCACTGCTATGGGCAATTCAGTCCCCGGGCTACTGGTAAACATGACAATCATACTCCTTAGTGCTGGGCAGACCTGTCTTTTGTGCATATGTAGTTAACCATACTGTAAATCAAATCTCTCCATCTAAAAAATGAGGTGTTTAAAATAATTACGTATTTGGAATATGTGGCTATTTGGTATTTTCCATTTACTAAATTACTGCCCACAGATGAGTGTGTCCATGACCTGAAGGAGTTGTCTGTTAACTGGGAGATCATAAAATTAGGAAGCAGTAGAATGAAGTTCGTTTATATATGATATAAAAATAGCATTAAAATATGCATTTTAATGTGTAGCGTGACATTTTTTTTCCTGATGGAGATAATAGTGAAAATAGTGATATTTATTAGTGAAAATGGTGATATTAGTGAAATACACAGAATTTTAATGTTGAATTTGCAGTTCACTTCTTCAGATAAATGTAAAATCTTCGTACAGTGATGCTTCTTTCTTATCCTTTATGTGTACAATTTGCTGCATTTTGAAACTCGTATTTATCATAAAACTGAATGCATACTAAAATAGACCAGAATGTATCTGCATTCATTCATCACTGCAATATTTTCTTGTGCAGCTCCACACATCCCTTTCTACCTCTAATGCCATAAGACCTTGCTTTACTATTTATTCACCCTTAGTATCTGATCTTTGTCTCATAAATCATTTTGACAATGAGCTAAATCCAAAATATACTCTATATTAACATGGAATTATGTTTTGCCTCTTGGGGGCTGTTAAAAAGTACATAAAAATAGACAGATTTTAATTTTGTCATTTCAGTTGCTTTCTTTCCTGTGACCTTTCTCACCACGGCTCTTACTTATTTTCCTAAATGGCTTATTGTTGTATCACTTGATTCCCAGGTTTATTTTTCTACATCTGTGCTAATTTTCATTTGCTCCTTGGTTCTTTCAGCCCTTCCAAGGCTTTTCCTGGCTATTCGTACTGACATGCATGTTTTGACTTCCTTAAATTTGTGCATGTTGGCAAGTCACTTCATTTGAAAGAATTATATGTATTTCTTCATTTGCTCATGTATTCAAAAGCAAAATGCTTCTCTTCACTCTTGACACCAACTCACATGTGGTTTGCTTAAAAATTTGTTTCAAAGCAAAATAAAAAAAAAAAGCTTCATCAACCAAAGTTTTAAGCACAGCGTATGTATAATTATAATCGGAACAACTGTTAATGCAATGTTTTTCAACCCGTAGGAGTGAGTCCTCTTTCAAGCAATTTCTTTGACATAAATTAAAACAGAAATTTAATTCTTATTGCAGTAATGATTTACTGCAAGGATTCCAACAGAGATTAAAAATGCTTCTGATGTTCTGAATTAATATAGATAATATACTCCTACACAGAGTAGAATGTTCGTATATATATGTCTCCATGCTTGCATTTTGCATATTCTTTGCAGCAGCTGAGCTTCTGTACTTCTGATGTAGAATTTGTTTGATTGCTGGGGCAAATTGCTTGCTCCTTCTCTCTTCACTTCTGAAATACAGATATCATTTCTATTTGCAGTACTGTAAGAATTTATGTTAGTAAACCAAGGGTAAATGTTTATCTATTGGCCTGATAATCATCTAATTTATACCAGTTGAATTCCATTGAAAATTACTAGTCTGCATACTTGATAATGTTTTAATTCCTTGAAAAAAAACCTCTCTGTAGTTCTTAGAAAATTCAACAGATTAAATTAAGATTTAGTAAGTGATTAAGAGTAATAGCGATTTACTGTATTTTGCTTTTTCTGGTGATATCTATTAGTCTACTTCAATTGCTGTAGTATCAGGAAAGTACCACTGTTTCATAGTAGAAATACATAGTAAAAGTATGGTTTTTTGCAAAAAAGAGATTAAAATCTCAGCATTGGTTCAGAGTTCCAGCAGTTAAAGCAGAAAGATTTTAAAATACAGTATGAGACTAAATCTGTAGCATCTGTCTTAAAGTGTAGAGTAATATCAGACAATATAGCCAAACTGCAGCACACCTGAAAATGTAAATAATTCTTATTAATCTCTTATAGTACTGAAAATTCCTGAAGCTAGTCATACTACAAATAGATAATTGTTTACTATATCCCAACTGACCTGCTACTCTCTTTTGCTTGGGCAATCAAAGATGGATCTCTGCTTTGTTCAAGGAAATATAATTTGTATAATTATAACTCTTGGCATAACTGGATAACCTAAAACTCTATAATCCATTTCTCATCCTAATGGATGTGTCCTAAAAGATGTTTGTGTTGCTGTAACTCAGCCTAATGTTATAACAATATTTTGTAATTCTTTAGTACCTTTAGTTGTCTTAAGCTTGCAAATATTGTTGAAAGAACATTACAAGTATTGCAAAGTTGCACAAAAATTACACAAAGCTTTGCTCATGTTGTAACAGCAATTGCCTTAAGCCATCTAAGGTGTGTGCACTGTGATATAATTTTTAATATTTTGGTTGTTAATTCAGCCCTCTGTTTTCACTGAGTGTACATCAGTCTGTCAGTCAGCCTGCTTTTGAGGATCAGTTTGTACCCTAACTATGGAAACAATCTTACACCTTTCAGAAATCTCAACGGTGTCACCTCAGGTTCGCAATTTCAAACCTTCCACATCCCAAGTGTCCCAGAACAACCAGCCCTGATGTTGACTGATACACAAATTAACAGTGAAAAGGATGCACTCAACAAGTTGAAATAAGGCATCACAGACAATCCTGGCATTTTAAACATTGTAAAGTACCTTTTTCTTTTGTATTGAAGACATTTTACTTTTTTAAAATGTTCCATTGTCTGGCTTTATCCATGCATATTGAATAAAAACAAATGCCATTGCTGATATCTACAGAGGCCATCAGCAAAGCAGTAACTTCTTTGCTAATCGTAGAAACTTCTGCCTGCTCAAGCTGACAATCTTGAACCCATTTTCTTTGTTAGCAGAATGGTGATCATCCATTAGATTGGCCATTTCTATCCTTGTTTCAAAGAGAGTTGATAACCGTCGGGCAACAGAGACCTCAGCAGTTTTGTCTCACCTTAAAATCCCGATTTTCCTTACTTTTTCTTCCTCAGTCCCAGATCTCGCTGCCTGTCCTCTTGTAGGGATGGTGCAGGATGGATAACCTCCATTCTGTTCTTCAACTCTTGTGCTAAGTCAGCATCCCAGCTGCTTGCCTGAAACCCAGTGAGTCATTTTCAGCATCACCATCTACTCCCTTTTCTTCTCCCAAATCTGCAGATATATTTATGCTGCACACCGCAGTGCAGTGGTTTCATCAATCACCTACTTAGCCGTGTATATGCACAGGTATTGCAAATATCCCAGCGGCAGCAGCACGGAGCTCAGACAGCTTAATTTTTCTTGCCAAGCTGATCCTCTTCTGCTGCCCGGTTATGCATTTGGCTGCACCTGTTTAAAGTATCCTGAAAGAATATGTGTGTGCAGTGCTGTGATGGCAATCACCGTCAATGATTTTGTGCCTCACAGAGATTTTTTGATCTAGAAAACAGTATATTTGTAGTTGGCAGCCAATACATGCTTTAAAACCAAATGCTTGTTTAATGAAGGGAAACACTGTGTGTGTCTTTTGATATTCTGTAACTGAAGTCATCACTGCTTACAGTACATGGCAGGTTTTGAAAAACAAAGCTGCTGAGGCTTTTCCTTCTGTGCTATTGCCTACTGGAATTGCAGATATTATGAAGTTGTCCTCGGAGCAATTAGAGCAGTGGCACTAAAGGAAAAACCTTTGAATCTCTGCTTTACAATTCTGCACAAATCTAGCCCATAATTTTACATAGAACAGACTAAATGGTTCCACTAAGCCATACTGATAGTGACAAATATGCAAAGTTATGAGGAATTATTCCGAAAATTTCTGAAGTAAAAAAAATCTGGAGGTAAAATAAGATCTCAGAGAAACACCAGCCTTTCACAAGAAAACTTAAACTGAAATAACATGTCCAGAAACTAAGTAAATTATAATTTAAGAAATGCAAGATAGAAGGAGTGCTAAGAAAAGAGGAACTTTGATAGCTCGGAGGTAACTCAGTCTTTCAGTTCGGAAGTGAATATATCTGACATAAGACTGAGTTGCCCAGAGATTTCGACTAGAATAAGCAGCAGTATCATAATTAAAACATTGTGGTGATACCTGGATTTCCAAAAGATGTTTCAGAGCTTTTTTACAGCACTCTTCTACTAGTCACAGCTTCTGTTTTTCTTTGCATGCTGATACTGATAGGAAAGATGGGTGCTAATGCCTTTACAAACGATTCCATGAGTAAGAGTCTTTAGGAGAAATGGGTGTTAATGTCTTTACCAACCTCAACACACACAAACTTGTTACGGAGCCCAGCGAGTGTGACTCCCGAACTTTAGGGTAATAGTCAAACGGGTCAGCACAAAGTCTATTGCAGGACCCACATAGGCTGGATTTCCAAATTTTGGAGAAATATGACATCTTCAAGAGGGCAATATGTGACAGGTGATTCGGGTAAGCTGTACCTTTCTACTACCTAAGCCAGTAGGGAAAGGAAAGGACAACATGTGAGCGGGAGTTCAGGATAAAAGGAGACTGCTGGGTCCTCCAAAACCTCGAGAAAGAAGCCCCATGGGGGACGCCCCAGTGGACACTCCTTTTATTCGAATAAAGTTGCAGGATTCCTCTGTCTCCTTTGCCGACATTGGCTTTTCATGGAATGATTTTCCACATATTACATGGTACATAGACCAGACATTAGTCTATACCTAATGCAGATCACACCACATATATTATCCCGTGATTTGCAGATTTATTATTCTTTATCTTGAAATTATTTTTTGTTGCCTTTACTCCCAATGAAAAGCTGTTCAGAACCCCCAGAGATTAAAAGTATTTTTCTGATTGCTAGGTTAAATGTACTCGTAATCCATTTATACCATATTACATTTCATATAAAAACCATTGTCCTTTAGACTGGGTCTCTTTCTCCAAAATGTCATTTACTAGCTGATTTCTGTATAGTCATTTTCCCTTTATTTTTGCAGACAAAGGTCACCTGCACTCTTTCAGTCACATGTCAGAGAGGGTGTCTGCGCTTCCTTTTGTCAACCAAGTAGCTGTAGTCCAGTGTGAATTCATCTCTGCTGAAGAGTGCACAGAGGGTACACAGCATTTGAAATGAGAATTCATCATTTTAAAAATAGCAGTATTCGGGTATTTACCAGAAACACCTCTCTTTTACATTCTTTATGATACTTGCGTTTTCCACAGCTATGCACATTTTGCCTCATAGTTGGAGTGGCTGACGGTTTTCTGTGATTGTCTTTTTTTTTTCCTTGTATTTCCAGCGCAGCTCATCGTGAAGATTGTTCTCGTTGGTTCCCAGCAGCATGACAGAGCATTTGCACTACAACGTTTCATTCCATTTTCTTATTCCGTTCATTAAGGGCAGCCAAACTTTCCCAGTCTGCCTCCTGGAGTTCAGTACCCTGTGTGTGCAGAAGCGCATTAGCCAAGGGAGGAACATTCACCTTGGCCCCCTCCAGCGCCCCTCAGGTGCTAAACACACAGTTTAGTGCATCATTTAACTTCATCCAAGGCTGGTTGGTGCCTATAAACTCTGGCAGCAAGGAGACTTATCTTTGCTATTCTTTAGCTACAATAGACATTTTTACCAATTTCTGTCTTTAACATTTAGAAAGAACATTTTCACATTGCGGAAATGTTCTTTATAAGCATAAGGGTAGAATTTCCGATTCTGAAATTATTTAAAAATATTTAACTACTACTCTGAAGAAAAACTGTGCAAAGGAAAATATATTTAATGGAAATATTTAAATTCCTATAATTGTGGAAAACATAGGGAACTTTTCTTTATCCTCCCAAGAAATTTGAATTTAACCGTATGATTAGGTGTCCGTAATAAAATGAAAAATTGCAGGATCAAAAGAGACATGTCCTGTTTCATATCCTATCCAAGGAGTATAGTATTTTAGACCTGATCTAAAATAACATAAGATGTAGCAATGAAATATTATAAAAATTCAGTAAGGTCAGTGCTTGATTATGCATTTGCATGTCAGTGCTCTTTTTAATATAGGCAGCTTGTCTCTTATTATCTAGAGTTATGTTATGAAATCTTGAAATTACAGTAAAGTCTGTAAAATGAACTTGGCTGCCTTGGTGCATTATATGTGACATGAAGGTAAAGGTCACCTTGTTTTCCAAGAAAAGATTTGAAACTGGCGTGACGTGATCAGTGAAAAATATTCAACTGATGCTCTCTAGGTTTATTCCCTCCTAAAAGCTGAAAAATACCGAAGTTGATAAAAACGAAATATTTTTTTCCTCCTAGCAACTGTTATACAGCACTCAAGCAATTCATAAAACCCCTGTGCTTAGAAAAGCTATCTCTTAATTCATTGAACATTACCAAACACATCATTTTAGCTTTTATTTTCCCCCTTTACATCGTCACAGATCTGTATGCCCTGGTAGTTATTGCCATGTTTATTGATAAAAAAATCTCTAAATGACATCTAAACATGATATAAACAACACATAGGGGAAGAAATTACAGTAATTGACAGAACAGATGGACAGACAGCATTTTGATCTTCTAGTTACCTGCTGCCAAAGTCAATCCAAATAACATTATGAGGCATAAGGGAGTGAGAAAAGAAGTTCATCTGTTGGCTGACCTAATGGAATCTCCTTTCCTGGTGATTTGCATTTCACATCCATGTGGTCATGAACCTTCGTCCTCCTCCATATCTCCTCTCACCTCCCCTTCATTCTCTCTCCTCTCCCTTTGCAGTCACTGGGGACACGGATCACACATGGCTTGGCTGATTGGGAACTAGCCAGACTCTGGACTCGTGCTGAGTGGGGGCACTAATTAAGGTGCTCCTTGTTATTTGACTCTTCTATCCAGCTGCTGATTATCAGAAAATTTGCCAGAACTTACTGTATTTGAGATCTCTGTCCATCTGCCCGGTTGGGCTGAAATGGGCCAGTGGTTTCCATCATTACCAGGAGTCAGTGGAGATATAAAGTAGCCACAGAAGCCTTGTTCCCTTAGGATAGCCACTTAAAAATCACCTGGAAATGAAGTAACTTAAATTAAACATTTTGATTGTTTTAATTAAATAAATACATCACTGTGGGGATGGCTATGAAAGACAATTCCTCTCCAAAATTTTGACAAAACCAAGCAAAATAACCTGTTTTGGAAGTAGATGTGGCAATTCCTAGTCCTGGACTTCTCGAATAAAAGTTTGGAGTTTAAAACCCAACCCCCCCGCTCCCCAACCCCCAGGAAATTTCTTGCATTTAGTCGGCAAGGACATCTCATCAGAGAATTATGCAGTAAAAAACATTCATTGTAGTTCTTATAATTCAGGTGTCTATATTTCCACTGGAAAAATAGTTGTATCAATCCTACCCTTTTTAAACTTTCCTACTTTTCCTGTCATTTTCACTTATTTTCCTGTTGTCTTCAATTAACATATGCAGAACAATCTTCCATCCACCATGGGGCAGGCTGGGTCGTGGTATTTACTAATCTTACAGAAAAAAGCTCAGTACTGCAGTTTTCCTTCGTAGGCTCGAGACACATCGGGGGAATCGCTGCGGTGCTGCAGTTTGGGTGCTGGACAGAAGAGGGCGCCCTTCAGATGGCCTGAGACAAAAAAGGACCTCGGCTGTGGGCGCTGGAAGCAGCCGGAGGACGGCAGAGTCCCGGGGCATGACGAGAACTTTCCCAGCACGGCTGGAAAGTCGTGGCTGTGGAAGCCCAGGCTGGAGCAGCGCTCACTCGCACCCTCCCGGCTGGGTTAGAGTCGGTAAGTCAGGAGTGTCTCTGTATTCTTCAGAGAGAAATCAGAGTGCAAAGATTAAATTAAAGCCTTGGAATAGATGAAAGTGTGTTAAACCATTCACACATAAAGTAGAGGTGTAAGTTTAAGTTTTAGTATAAGCAAGCAAGTAAATAAGTGAGTAGAATAGGTTTTAAGTGCTTTTAGTAAGTAAAAGGTCTTAGATACCAGTATAAAAGTTCGAGTTCTAGTAAAGGTTGAAAAACATAGTGTTAAACACTAGGGGTTCCGTGGAGGCTTCAAGAAGTTAGTCTTAAACCTAATAAAGCTATAGTAAAAATATTGCTTACATTTTCCAAATAGAACAAGGTAAACATATATGTAGTTTATATGTAGCCTGGCATGCTAAGAAACTAGAATTCTAATAAGTTAAGAAGTAGTAGTCCAAGTTTGTGTCTTAGCTTGATAGGAAGTTTCTATATAAAAATGTACATTGGGGAGAGCTGGTGCTTTTTGCCATTGCTTTTACCATTTGCTTTTTGCCATTTGCTTTTGCTTTGTTTCTGCTTCTGTTTAAAACTTGATACCAAAATTTAACATAGACTTTAGCGCCTGTGACTTTTGCTTTGAGACTAATGTGCTTCTGCAATAAACAACTTTATAACAACTATTAACTACTTAGCTCATTAAAAAACCAACGCAATAAGTTGGGTGCCTAAAAGCACCCAAAAGTTTAACCTCACACAGCTGTATGGACACTTTAATTTCGGCTGCATGGACAGCACAATTTGGAAGTTAGTTGTCCCTGGACTGAGTACAGTGTGCTGTGAGTGAGCAGTGCTGGTTTTATTTCTGCTGCATTCAGAAAAGTGTCTGGGAACTTACAGATTTCATGTTGGGGATGTGTGTCCGAGTCTCCCTTCTGATCAAATCAATGATTTTGAAGGTTGTCACTTTATCAAGACTGAAACTCATAAACCACCAAGGAAACAAATCCTGTGCTTGACTGCCTGTATGCAAACGTGATTTTTGACTCATGCTGCTGGCATCCCTGACCTGTATATTCCTACAGGGGGTGAGTTTGTTGGCTACACTGAACGAGCAGAAAAGCTTCCACATTGTAAAAGACTCCCATAACAGTGATTCAGGTTTAATCAATTACATGAGGTAGTTCAGAGAGCAGTTACAGCCATGTGGAGCATTATTCAGCCTTAGAATTTGACTTCATGTGATAACCAGGCAATAAACTCTCAGTGGGCTGTTAATTTCTGTTGGAATGAGGCATTGTCAGAGCTTAAAGATCTGTTCTGAACATTTCTATCAAGTAAATCATGTCTCCTCAGTGGGTATTTTCACAATTTCTCACAAGGAGTAAAGAAAATGTCCTTGGTTAGATCTCGAGAGGGTAAATAAAGTTGTGATGATTGCAAGACAACCATGTCTACATAGGCTTAATGCAAGTGTTCAAGGTGCAAAGATGTTTTAAAATCTTGATTTGCACTGTGTTTTTCAAATTAACAGAGCCGTCGAAGCCCTCAAATGATGCTCATTGGATCATTTTGGTGTTCAAAATATATGCCATATATTTGAAACGGAATCTAATGTTTTTAAATGAAGTAATGATTAGTGTTTTTAATAAGCAGCCTGAAATCCAGTGTTAGCTGATGAGTTGTGAAATAAGGAGAACATTCACAGGACATGTTGCAATATATCAGCTTAGTAGAATTGAAATTTCACTTTTTCAAATGCCACTTCAGATAAAATTGTTTTTTCAGGGGAACATACTTTCTCCACTAGAACTGGACCAAGTTCAGTATAGACTGCTATAATTATGCAAGCCCCACCACTAAGCCCATTACAAGTATTTCAATCTTCCTTTCTTTCTTATATAATAATATGAAAACCTCATTCCAAACTATGTTCCATCTGTAAAACTGTTTAAAGCATGAAATCTAAAATGTCCTGAACTAGTGTAGTGCAGCTCCATTTTGCATTGGTGAAAATTGTAGTTACAAGTGACCGGGGCTTAAAATGATGTGCTACTTTACCTTTGCTGAATGAGTTAGAAATATCTGGAGATAATATGTGTTTTGTAGCCACATTTACCCAGATATGAAGTCACCCATTACAGGTTCTTCAAGAACAGTTATAGAAGCCAAGGAAAAAGTGTTTCATCCATGGAGAGGAAATACTGACTTGCAGGGGAGTAATAGGGAGAGTGGCACCCCCTCTTTTGGCCATAAATTCAGATTCCATTGGATCATGTTCCTTTGCCCATTATTGTACAGTTAACACTGAAAAGACTTAGAGAGTGTGAAGTAGTATTATTTTCTTTATATGTGTCATAGAAGACAAACCAGGAGATTAAAAATGTGATGTTTGACTTCTTGTTTTGCTAATTTTTATCTTCCCTGAATACTCTGAACACACAGAAATACTGTCTTCTGCTATGGAAGCATTTGAACAAGTTGGTTAAGTCTTCACTGCCATTTCAGAAGAGTTATATAAAAGTGCTTGTTTAGTCTGTGTTGTTGAGCAGAAATTACATGGCATCCTGACAGGAAAATAGACTAATAATCATAATAAATTTAGTTTATCTCTGCTATGTTTTGAGCTGGACTGAAGTTTCTCTGCAAGTCAAGAAAATAACTCATAAATGTATCATTCTGGAGGAATTAGAGACAAAATCAGTTCATGATGCACATCAGTGATTTGTCCTAACACTGATTATAAATTCTCCATCAGTATGGAGGACTGGATGCTCCAGTTGCTCCAACAGTTTTTCTTGCTTGGCAAAACAAGCATGAGTTGGTACCGGTGATGCCAGCTGGGTTCTTAGTTGAGAAGCTGACTACAGATTTTATTGCTCATTTACCATTAGCAAAAGTTATGGTGTTATATTAACGGATTTCTTCAGTAAATGTCCAGAGTTTAAATGGCCTCTATCACAGGTCCATCTGCTTTGGTCACGACTTTCCATTTATTCATTTCAGCAGAGAAAGAAGCTCAAAAAACTGCATACCATCAGAGATTTAGAGGCATGGTGGAGATGGGGAGCTAATGTGTGTCGGGAGCTCAGGCTTTTGCTATAAGTGAGCTCTTGTAGACACAGCCAGGGCAGCTCTGCTGCTTTCTGAGTGAAGAATGGGCTGGGTGGAGGAGAGTAATTGTAGCATGTGAGGACCCATAATAGACCAGAATTCACTGATTCCACTGCTTGTTGAATGACAAAGTACCAAATTACACAGAAGCAGTCATAATGGAGAGACAGGTCTGAGGCCAAGCCTCGAATTCAAATCAGAAAGCAATCTCAGGATCAGCAAAGAAAACAGGCAGGCACAGCCATATCTATAATGCAGCACAGGCAAGGACTGATAGCAGGGGCCTGAGCAATGCAGCCCCTGAGCAAAGGGCAGAGGCTCCAGATAACATCTCACAGCTCGTTCTCACACTGTGCTTTCAGAAGCAGTCTGATTCAAAGTTACACAACTCCACTGTATCGAAGCTGACATCCAAGAGTGCTAGCCAGACTCCTGGGTGGGCAATGAATGGGAAAGAAATTGTAGTAGATTGTAGTAGATTGTAGTGTGTGTGTGCACCTGACATTCCACAGTGGAGTAGCTTTAAAGACACAGGGTTGTTTTTTCTTAAATATTGGACTTGCACTCCTAAATCTGATGTTTCTGAAGAAAAGATTTACAAAAGGCTGAATTCTCTTATTCAAGCAATGAGTGATCCGGCTGTGGTTTCTCACATGCAGATAAAGCTGGCTCATATCCTAGTAAGACTTCCAGAATGTTTATCAATCACCTGCCATACCCAGCTTTGCCTCAGTTGTTGGCCCGCTGTTTGCAAGACAAAGACCATCTGTTTATCAGACAATCTAGCTAAAGCCACACCAGAAAAGCAGAATGAGATGCCATCGCCAAAAGCAGGCTATAGTGGGCCAGCCTGAAGGAGCTTTTTGAAGTAGGTGTGGTACTTGATGCAGATGCTTGGACAGAAGCAGGGGTGTATGAGCAGACAAGCTTCGAGTTATGTATTCATAGAAGTGTTCATCGTTGAATGCTCCTGGAGACAAAGGTCATTACTTAGAAAATTGAGTTTTAACACACGTAGGCTTCAAGCATTTTAATTAGAAAGAGAACTAGTTTACTACCCAAATATTTTTTCCCTGGGCTTTATGCTTTGATCCTGCACTGCTGTAGAGAAGGAATGTCTTGGCAATAGGGGACAGCTTGTTGCATTCCATCCTTTATAAAAGGCTATTACTGCTCAAGTAGGGGCTAGGAGACATAAGGAGGTGTCACACGATTTGAATTGTTCTGGAAAAGGATTAGATATTGCAAAGGTATTACAAAATTTTTGTCTTTTCTGACCTTTACTAACCCAATAGAATTGAAAAATTGTTTGAAGGTTGGAAAAAACCGTTATTTTTACAAAAAGACCCCATTATCTGCAACTTTACATCTGCTCTAACACACATTTTTATTTATTACTCTGAATATATTCAAGCTGCTGGAAGAAATTAGGAAAGTGCTGGATAGTTATATTAAAGTCAATAGGAATCTTCAGTTTCATTGTGTGAAAAACAATGTTCACGCTTCCGAATTTTCGGAAGTCTTAATATGAGACAAATATCCAGCTCTGGGGTATTTTTGACTATTAGCCAAAGAACACACCTCAACTTAAAACATCGTTCTCTGTTAACAATGGTTGCTGTTACCTTGCTGAGGGTACATGCATATTCGTGAGTTTATGCCTTATTCAAACACTCCTTTGAGTTTTTGGTGTTCAGGAACTCTCTTGTTTGGTTTTAACCTCTGACTTGTCTGCAGGACGTTCTGTAGATTAGGTCAATATATCTTATTTCTTCCTGTGTTTCCATGCTGTTGTCCACACTCCCTGATAGTGAGGAGTCAATAAAATCCTTCCCAGATGCTTATACTCTGTTTTCTGTCACTGTTATCACTTGGACAAGCCAGTCCACACGTATACGAAAAATAATTGCTTTACACCATTCTCTAAGTTGGTTACATAGAGGGAATTTAGTCTCTATTTTAACATTTTGCTAAAGTTAATCTATGATATAATATATTTATCACACTACTATTCATATAAACTATACAGTGCAGACATAGACTGACAGATTATACTATACAGGAGCAGTTAAAAGTAAGTGTAAATTGCACCATATCAAAATACTTGTGACGCAAAAAGCTGATCTATGAATGTGAAAGCCGGTATTATATTGTCATCTGTAACAATTGTCATTGTGACTTAAAGTGTCAGTAAAATGGAGTCGTTATATTGAATGTGAAGTGAGGTTAATGAGAATGCATGTCTGTGCTTTGTCTTATACTCCTGGTTAGTGTTTCTCTCACTGTATTTGGCTACTCCACCCTCTAATCTCTCATGTATCAGATAATAATATGATTCGCACATCAGCAGAGGGACTTTTCAGAGAAAAACAGCATGTCCTTCTTTTGAATAGTGATAGAAGTTTTCTCAGACTGTGGAGGCATTCTTAGCTTATTTAGTGTCATATATAGCTAATAATATGTTATAGAAGACAGATGCAAACCTACATAGCTAGGTAATTGGTTTCCAGAGCTGCTTTAGTGGTGGGTGTTTATCTTCATTCTGTCACAAACTGTTATCCTGTGCCCATCCCTCCATGTTACTCTTAGAAGGAGCTCAGTAATGTCAAACCAGATACAGCTACAATTAATATCTAATTTTGCATGAGTAATTAATTCTGCCTTTACCATGCTTATCTTGCTTTGGTTTGAATTTTTCCAGCTACATTTTCCATTAGTTTACTGTCTTCTGCTAGATGGGATAGGATGATACCAAGCTAGTCCCTGCGCTGTGGATTTGTGGGGAGCTACAATAGGGTGTGTCTGCTGTAGTTTTCTGCTTAATTCCTGGGTCTGTTGTGCACACTGCTCACACGTTGCTTCATACCCAGCTTCTCTTTTGGTTCCTTGTGGGAGAGAACTTGGCTGTGCCTGGAGGCTCCACCTCAGTTACTGATCTAGATGGCAGTAGTGACGGCACTAAATTTGGCTCCTTGCTCTCTCCTCAGCCCTCCATTGCTGTCCCATCTCAACCCCTACATGTCCTCATGGCACATGCCCTCAGCATCATGTTACAATAACACTGTCCTCACTTTTTTTTTGGTCACTTGGAATGGAAAAAGACAAGGGTTAAAAAATGTTTTAGGACGGCAAGGAGAACAGGGGAAATGGGATCTGTGTGCATGAGCACAGCCACCTCTGTGTTTTGGAGCCTGTATGTGAGCCTGGGCAGCACACACTTAGAGGAGTGCATGTTTGAGACAAATTCCCTTCTGTGACAACCAGACATTTCTACTGATGTGAATGGTCTGCTTTAAATGGATTTGGAGATTGATGTGGCCACAATGTAGTGACTGGAGGAAAGGGATTTTTGCAGTTATGCTGTCACAGTGAGCTGGGGCACGCACAGGGCAATGAGGGCTGTGCAGGTCCTTGATCTTGCCCTCACCTTCTCTCTGGCTGCCTTTCCATAATGCTGTTTGGATCAGCAAAAATGAAGTTTTACACTCTATCTTTCATTTAGTTGTGATTAGCAGTGAACAAAGGGTTCTTTTAAAAAAGGAATTGCATTTTCCTGTCTATCATTCCTTCTCCCAGCTAAGTGAACAGAATTGTGACAGGGTCATACCTTGAGTGACAAACATTGATCTCTGGAGGCAGGATGGGCAGTTCTCTGTTTCTAACTAATGACATTCTTCTTCTCGAAAGTTTTGAAAAGTAAGTCTTTGGCAAACCGCTTTTTTACAATTGTGTTTGAATTTGTGAATAATGTCTCCACTATTGAAAAATTATGGCTGTGTTCATCATCTGTAAGGCTGTTTAACCAGAAAAGCATGCTACATCAGGTGGAGATGAATGCCATTACTACTTTTATAATACAATAGAGCCCCGAGTTTTTCTAGCTCTGTGCATTAGCCTGAAATGAACTTTCTTGCTCAGTGGTTTCATTTGTATCATCATTTTCAGTCACTAAACCATAAAAAATACACACTCCGATTCCCCAATTGGTTTTGGGCACTTCCTGAATTAGAAAATCACTTAATCTTTCGTTTCTCACCTATTATCTGCCTTTATTTAAAGTGTTGGCTTATTTTATATATTAGCTTTAAGCCTTAAGTCAATTTTGATGCTTTTTAATATATTTTTGGTCTTTCTTCCCATGACTGTTTTTCCTTTCTCTGAGATCCCCAGGGACGCTCTTAGCCCTGGCAAATTGCTGCCCCGTTACAGCTTGATCAACATGCAGCTATATCAACATGAGAAGAGGTGGTTGGGTTGCAGTTTCTTTTCCAGAAAAGCTACGTTGTGCAGTTCCTCACATGCATCCGTTATGGACAGACTGAGGGAATAAACTCATAGCAATATTCTGTGAGGGAATAAACTCTTAGAAGGTGAGCCCCAGAGATGGCTCGAGCTACTCGTACTTTCCTGACTTCTGTAGAGTAAAATTGTGTAGTTTAGGTGTGTAAACACGTTGTCCTGAGGCAGAAGCTAAAAACCTGATCCTGTGTCATTGTGTTTCTCCCCTGCTTTCCTTCACCCCTCTTTCAGGGCACTCGTACCAAGTGCGTAGATCACAGCATGCCGCGTATCGGGTGTCTCCGACAGCTGCTGACACACTTGCAATGCATGCATAGCACCAATAGCTTCAAATGCAAGAGGGAGCCCAAAGACTTCAAAGCTTTCATAAGGTTTGCTCATAAATTCTGTTTTACTCCAGGTGGTGTTTCTATGTGTTTAAAAGTCTGCAAAATTTCAAAGTGAATAGATGATCAACCCTGAAAAGCAGACATTGCACTGACCACATTCCAGTGCTTTTTGAAGTCCTGAAGAGCATTCTGGGGGCTACTGTCTCTTTTTTTTCCCCCCCAACATGTATAATATAGTTTCTCTTTTAATTTTATATACAATTTGTTGTACTATTTATGAAGACGTTTTTTAAAATAGGAAAATCTCTGTGAGAAGAGTTAACTGGAATGATGGAATGTAAACCTGACATGATAAATTCTTGAAACCATATACTTGCCATTCATCATTTTATTGAAAACAGTGCCTGTCCTTTCTTGTAGTTCACTATTGTATGGTAATGTGTTTCTTCATATTGGAAGTTATGTTTCAGTATTTTCAACTATTGTGTCATGTATATTTTAAAAATAACATTGTTTCAGCTATTTATATAATGATTTCTCTGATGGCAGTAAATGGAAATCCCAGCTGAATTTCTGACAAAGTAAAATCAGATGGTTTTCTCTTGCAGTGTACTGTCTACTTTAACTATTTCATATGCTTCCTCTGAAAGTGTTTACAACTTACTGAACAAATTGTACTTTGATCTTGGGGCAGTTGTTGCAACTAACAAATAACATCTATTCTTTTTCCTAAGTATTCCTTATTCTTATTCCTAAGTATTTAATATTTCCTATAATTTCAAAAGTCTCTTGCTTTAACTGTAGCTATCTGAAGTTCAAACTGTTGAAAAATAAAATTTAAATTAAGTGAGATAGAAGGTTTTGGATAATAATCAGGTGTTTAGTTTTGTTATTCAATCAGGGCATGGCAGCCATACACATTTATTGATGTAATACTGCTGACTAGACGAGTCAATGCATACAGAAAGACCACTAGAAGCAGCAGTTGCACTGACAATAGATTAAAATCAAGGAACAATTTTTAGTATTGGTTTCTATTAATTGACTAAGTAATCATTTTGCTCAGAAGGATTTTAATTACGGACTTAGTGTCCTTATTATGCACTTACACAGACTAAATGTTCATGATCCGGCAGTAAAATATGGTTAGAGTAAAAAGAAAGTGGGAGAATAGCAGAAAAGGCATTCAAAAAGACTGGTAAATAACCTAGAGTAAAGACATGATGCTTGTGTAATTCTCACAGTAAAATTTTGAATGTGATGTACGACTAACTAGATTTTCACTTCCCAGAATTTCTGGGAGGTTTGTTGAGGTTTTTTGTATAAAATAATATCAGCCAATATATACACAGAAGTTATCTTGATTTTAATCAAGTATGCTCACCCAGAAGAATCAAGCTAAGGTTGCATGTCCAAAATCAGCTCTATTGCTCTATAGAACATCTTCTGCTCTGAGCAAGAAAGTATTTAACTCTGTCTAGGTTACACAGTCAATTGTCAGGCTGTCAAGCCTTGCATCCTGGTGCCTGTCTTTTACTGAAAGGAAAAATATTTCTTTTTTCCTACAGTATTTCTGTAGATCACGCTCCTTGAAAGAGTTGTTTTAATAATTTGTTCCAGAAAAAAGGCAAAAATCAATTAAAAGAAACCACAGTGAAGTGAAATATATTTCTATTTATTCCATGGTTTTAATTGAACTCTGAGACAGAAGAAAAACACTTATTAAGAAAAGATACTAATGTGTAGAGTTCGAACGGCGACCCGAGACAGAAAACCCCACACTCTGTGATCCATGTGACAAAAGCCTTTATTGAGTTCTAACCTCGGTTTTTATACCCCTTTCAATGTTCCCGGGCAAGTGTCTGTGATTGGCTCCCAGGTCAGGCTGCCCAGCCCCCTGACCAGTAGCTCTCTGCAGCCAGGGCTGGAACTCCCTGGATTAAATCCTTGTCTGTCTCCATTTCTGTCCTATCTCTGTTCTTTGGGGGCTGGCCTTTTAAGCCAGGTTATTTATCCAATAAGTAATTCAGAAAAGTTGCTAGGCTAAAGTAAATTATGTGGATTTTGACTGCTATTCAATGAAGGCACTTCTTTCCTGTTTTATACATATATATTCCTCATTTTGTGGTATTGTGTTGCAAGGTTTCTAACAGGACAAGCTGACACCAGCATACAGTTAATTGTTTATCAGCAGAAGTGTGTGTGTGTTAACTCTCCCGTTAAACCTTCAGAAGTGAAGACATAACACACTGCAACTCCTACTTAGCACATGTAGGCCCAGTGTTTACCCCCATGGACATGATCAAATGAAGACAATTATAGAAGGAACTCGGGCTGCCAAAAAAATTCAGCTGATGTTATTTACTTACTCCCCTATAATGGAAAAGATGCAGTTTTTCTCAAAGGAGTGAAAGTGTTTAATATTCTACTATAATGAGAATTCACAAAGCATATAATGCTGAAATTACAAAGCAAAAGTTTTATGTCTTTTTCTTTGTGCAAATTTAATGAAAGCTTTTGATCACTATTAACACTTTTGTTAGTTAAAAAAAGCTTGGGTTTGAAGAAGTTATAAAAGCTCATTGTGGGCTATTTTATTGGCATGCTCCTGTAATAACAGAGTCAGATGCCTCAAATGACAAAAGTAGATGACTTATGAAATGTCTTATGTCTCACAAGTCAAACGCTTCTATATATATGCAGTGCTTACTAACAAATATAAGGAGGGAAAGAATGAAATCCAATCCTTTGCAGAATCCCGGCTCTCATCTGGTTTTTGTAACTCTGTAACTTCTCCTTAGAGAGCAGAGTGCAAGGCCAAGAGATGGGAAACACTGTATGTTCTTTTTAATGACTCCTCAGAAACACTTCAAGAGCAGGTTTGTTGTCCTGGTCCCTCTGATAAAACGTGTGTGCCTCTGCTGAAATGGGCATGATGCAAGTCTTTTCCAGGGTGCCTGCCTTTCCTCCTAGAAGAAAATGCAAATTTTGCTTCACTGAAACTTTATCCAAGAATACCTCAAATAGTCTTGCTACAGAATAAATTTTCCAAATGGTGATATTAAAGACAAAGATTTGATTTTCAGCCTTTTCAAGAATGGCAAACTAACAGCATGCTATTAGAATAGGATAAACTGTAATTTTCTGTTAAAATAACTCCAGGATTCCCAAAAAAGTTACTCAGATTTAGTGCCTAGGTCAAGACTTTTTAAAAAGACTTAATTTCTAGTTTGCAAACTGAGGCCTTAAGGAAGGCCTCTGATATCCAGAAAGTCCTTCCTGTCTGCTCTTTAACTTTCCCTTAAAGTCTTCTCTTTTAATGGGCAGGAAGGGAATACTCTCTTTCAAATTTTAAAAACCTTGACCTTTTGAAAACATATATACAAAGAGTCTCATTCTCATAGCAATATGATTTAAAGCTGTGCTGCAACCAACTAACCACTGCAGCATGATAGTCTTGAAAACAGGCAGTTTAGAGAAGAACTGTTGAATTACCTTGATTTAGAAAAGCACTCCTTTTGGATTCAAGAGCCTGTAGGGGAAGAGTAGATTTACTTTTAAGCTCTTGTTAATTCTCAACCATCACACTGAGTAGGCTGGTAGCCAAACTAAAAGGCATTATAGGTAGGATAGAGAGCAAACATTCCTTAAGCTGTATTTAATAGGCTAAAATGGTTGAGCTGCTTGATTAAAAAAAAAAAAAAAAAAATCCTCAGAGTTATAGAATCATAGAATATCCTTAGTTGGAAAGGGCCAATAAGGATCATCAAAGTCCAACTCCCAGGGAACTCCTATAGTCACTGCTAGCATAATGAACTTTCCAAAACCGCAAAAAAAGAATTATTTTAATGTACACAATGTTAATAAATGCTCTGCAGTAGACACATCTGTCAATTTATGTTTTCCTACCTCTTTCTGACACCTTTAGGGCACATTGTACTGCCTGCACATTTTATGGGCATATAACACACCTGCACCTTGCAGATGTTGTATACAATAATGCATTATTTAGAGATAAATTTGGCTTTGGATTAATTATTAATCAGATTCCAACTGTAATGGGACAGCTTAAACATGCATACTTTATTATAAACAAGTATAACAAACAAGTATGTGCTAGACTGTGACCTGAACAATCAAGTCAAGCAATTTAAATTATCACCAGAATTGTAGAGATACTTACAATAATGAAAAAACATATTTCAAGCAGAGGTGTCAGAAAAGCAACATTTAAACAAGATAATTGCTAATTAAAGTTTTTCATGTTTGAATAAAAAGTATTTGGTGTATTAGCAATAATCTGTATTTGGCTTCTTTAAACACTGGCCATGTAGCCACTGGTTAAGGGTTTAAACATATCCTGTTTCTTGGCATGTTTCTACTGCCACACTATTTGAGTTAGAAAAGTTCAATGGGTAATGTTAGCTTAGCTGTGGAACTTTGATATTTAATAGGATTTTATGAAAAAGGCTAATATGTGCACATGACAGCAAGTCCTCACAGTTAAATATTGTCATAGAAGGGTCTTTTGATTCCAGTATAATCCTTATTTCATTTAACAATTAAACAAATAGAGCCTGGTGAGCCCACTACTGAATAATGATAATGAAAACGTTTCTTCACCTCTTGATCTTCAAAAAGTTCTGGCAAAGAAAGTATGCAGTTCACATTAGTATCACATGAACTACTTTGGAATCCTGATCTCACAGGGATAAACAAGGTCTCTATGGAGTAGCTCAGTCTTGGTGACCATTTCTGGGATTTGGTTTATCAGAAATGCCTCCTTTTGTACATGGAAATATTTTTCAGCTTTAAGCATTCAAAATGCATTTGAATAAACACCATGCTAATTTAAAGAAGTCCTGTAAAACAGAATGGGACAAAAAGAAAAATCAGTGAATGGTCATCAGAAGAAATCTTAGATTTGGAGAATTAATTATTTGCTACTTCTGTCTTGCTAGCATAACCCTTCTAGTTTAGTGTCTGATACAATGTTTCTATCAGTAATTGAATTTCACTACTTAGAAGAAGCATAATACAGATAGTATTACATTGATTCATGTTAAGACTAGATTCAGAAGTTTTCCTATTTGCATTGGATCATCATCTTCACAGTCAAAAGTCTGGCAATGTCTGCAGGTCTTGATATCATTCATTACGGAATTGCCAGGGCTAAAGTTCAATGATTTCTTTTTCAGTGTTGTTATCTTGTTTCTATACAGGTTGGACAGATAGGCAGAGTTGAAAAGGGTTTTTTCAATCCTTTTTTTTTTCTCTGAGACAGGACTGATCAAATTTTGCTAAAGGCCTTAAAACTGGTATTCTGCTATGTGCATCTGTGACAATTGATAAAAGATTCGTGTTAATCACAAAAGCATTGGGGTTTGTATAAACCAGAATACTAAGCTGAAGTGAAGCATGGACACTAGATAAAGGAAATTATATGATTAAATAATTCTGTTTAAAATCACCTTGTTATGTTATATTATGTTGTATTATGTTACATTACATTATGTTATATTATGTTTTTCAAATAAGTTGTATCGGCTACCAGCTTGCAAAATCGGACTTCCCAAAAAGCCCTTCCTACCTTTGTCTAATCAATACTGCCTATCCCAAAAACCAGACTCCCAGAACTTCTCTGGTGGTCATCTACAAGGACCGGATAGCAATCTGTGACTGATTGTCACCCAAAGGCTTTGTGAATTTGTGAACAAGGAGAAACCACAGTATAAGAAGAGGCTGCAAACAAAGGTTCGGTGGAGCGTGGAGTGGGTGGAGCGTGGAGTGGGCGGTGACCCCTCACGTTGCCCAGCGCGCTGCTTGCTCTGTCTATATCAAATAAAACAACCTAAATTTTGCTGAATATCGAGACTTTTGTCTCTCATTTATAACACATCTTAAGCAGCAAGATGACAGAAAGCACACATCTTCCTCACCAATTTACTGGCAACACTCTGTGACAAATGATTCTAATAACATTTTGTGCCTGTTGCGTATAAATTTCATCTTTCAGAAGAAACAGTGACGCTCCTAATGACAAAGTGTCTCCTGTAGGGATGGTTTGTGATGTCCACATCTGTAGATACAATATTGGATAATATTTAATATTCAAGGATGACTTTTCCTAATTAAAAGGCAAGGCAAGTTGTTCAGGCAAGAGATGTTCACATAAGAGCAAATGGTAAAATCACTGTTTCACTGTTCATGAAAACCACAAACTTTGGCTATTTCAGATCTTAAGTTTAATATTAATGTCCCTAGTGTTTACTGCCTAAATCCTGCAAATGTGCAGGTTTTCATTTAACCTTAAGCTTTGTTAATAGTTTGATTAAATTGGGACCATATATGAGTCACGTAGCAGGGTCAGATTCTGAACTTCCTCGACCCACTAGAAATGATACTGGATAAGTAATGTTGTCCAAAGAGTGTCATACTTTCCTCCAATCTGCATCACACCTTATGGTTCCTTTTCTGCTGCAGTGACAAGCACCATTGTTCAGATTGCAGACAGAATATTGAAGAAAACGCTCTCACCAGCACCAGTCTGTAAGCTGGTGGCTGTTCAATGACCATGGGGACACAAATGTGAATCTCTTCAGGAAGAGGAGATTGAAATGAGGGCTCTCATCTGCCAAGTGATCTAAACAGTAAAAACAGACAGAAGACATTATCCCTGTGGCTCTGTGTTTTGGAGTAGTAAGCTGTCCCTTGGTGTTCTGAAGGAGAAGCTGGAGACAGCTCAGGGCAGTAGGCCCTCATACAAAGATGTGATGGCACTGCTCTGCAGTCCATGGTAAAGCCCTGGAGCTGGGGGACAGGGCTGAAAATGTACCCTTCAATCCAGAGTTTTCACCTCCAGTATGCTGAAGGGGGATATTTCTGCTGCCTTATTCAAGCTATCTAGGGTAGGTATCTGATGTCTGTGCCAGCGGTTCCAGGCACAGTCAGTGATCTCTTGAGGGCAACTGGGGGAACCTAAATTAAAAGTGTAGCGCTTTCATTCGACTATAATCTGAGTCAAGCTCCTGCATTAAGCACTTCAGCCGAATGCTGAAGGTCAGATGGTGTGGGTCGTCTTAGGTGTCTCTTTGCTCAGTGTGACTCTTTGCACTTTTATTTCTACAATTTCAAATTTTACTCGTGTTCTCAATGTATTGTCTCCCCAACTGACTCAATTTCTGAATTTCAAGCAAAGGGCCAAGTGCCTCAACTCTGGCATTTCATTTCCCTTTATTCAACTTAATCGTGAAATATCAAGCTCTTGCAGCCGTGTTAAGAGGTAAAAATAAATACGTGGCTCTCTAAGAGACTGCTCTTCCACCGAGTCCCTCCTGTTCGTCTCATAGCAAACCTAAACCAATTTTTGGGGTACGTGAGGGCACTTCGGCCGGGCACGCTGTGTTGTGGACACGCTTGAGGGTAACCATCAAGCTGCAGTTTCCGTTAAGCTTTTAATATTCCAGCACTCCATCACATTCGTTCCTTTTTAAATTAAAGGCTCTAATTGGACTAATTGGGCTCTCATTGGCCTGTCGGCTCCCGGTAGGGCGCGGGAACAGCGGCTCCACTGCCGCCCCCCGCCCTTGCTGCGCCCCTCGGGTGGGCAGGGCGGGTGAAGGGCCCGGGGCCCCGACGGGAGGAGCGGAGGATGCGGCGGGGCGCGGGGGGCCGGCGAGCGGGTTGCCTTGTGCCAGCCAGCCCGGAGCGCGGGCGAGAGCGCGGGGCGGGAGCGTGCGGAGGAACGCCGCGGTGAGCCGGGGCGCGGGAGGGGCGGGCGCGGGTCCTGCCCTCCGGCGGAGCGCCCCCGAGCTGCCGGAGGGGGGTGCTGGCGGCGGGGCCGCCCATCCGCGCGGGGCCGGCCCTGTGACTGCCGGCGGCGGCGGGGGGGCGAGCCCGGATCGCTCGCTCTGCCTTCCCCGGAGAGTTTGCTCGCGGGGGCGGCCGGGGCTGCCTCTCCTCTCAGCGTTGCCGGCGTTTCCCCCCCAGGACTGCTGCCGAGCGTTGGGCCGGGGAAGGCGGCGGCACCAGCAGAGAGCGAGGGAAGCAGCCACATGAATCAGTTTCTCTCTGTATCCGGCTCCGGGCAGAGGCGGCGACCATAGCGGGGAGGAGGGGAGAGGGGGAAAAGCGGCTCCTGCAGCAGCGGCAGCCGAGGCTCCCCTCGCCGCCGAGGTGGGTAGCGGGGCCGCAGCGTGTGGGCGGGGGGCGGCTGCGGCCGGGGCTGCCGGGGCTGCCGCTGCCCGGCCGGGCTGTCTGCGCTCCGGGGCGGCTGCATGTCGGCAGGCAGCGGGAACGGAGAAAAGTTGCCGAGGGCGCCCGGGGGCTGCCCGGCGGGGCGGCGACCCTGCTCGTGTTCCGCCGCTTCTGGCCGCCGCTCGTGGCCCGAGAGCGGCTTCGGCGGATCGTCCCCGCCGTGCGTGGGACGGGCTTTCCCCCGGGCCGGGGCCGGAGGCTTTGGGGCGTGTTCTGCAAGTTCTCTTTTCGGCTGCCATATGCGCGGGGGGGAGAGACTTTGGCTCAAAATCCCCCGATCGTAAATATGATAATTGATAAAAGATTCGTGTTAATCACAAAAGCATTGGGGTTTGTATAAACCAGAATACTAAGCTCTGAAGTGAAGCATGGACACTAAATAAAGGAGATTATATGATCAAATAATTCTGTTTCAAATCACCTTGTTATGTTATATTATGTTGTATTATGTGACATTATATTATGTTATATTTTCCAAATAAGTTGTATCGGCTACCAGCTTGCAAAATCAGACTTCCCTATAGCCTTTCCTGCCTTTGTGTGATCAATGCTGCCTATCTGAAGGAGCAGACTTCCAGAACTTCTCTAGTGGTCATCTACAAGGACCAGATGGCTATCTGTGACTGATTATCGCCCGGAGGCCTTGTAAATTTATGTAAGGATGTTTATTCGACCACCACTGCTTACCTGGCAAAATTATGACAGCAAAAACCCCTCAAAATTATTGATTACAACGAGAAACCACAGTATAGGAAGAGGCTGCAAACCAAGGTTCGGTGGAGCGTGGAGTGGGCGGTGACCCCTCACGTTGCCCAGCGCGCTGCTTGCTCTGTCTATATCAAATAAAACAACCTAAGTTTTGCTGAATATCGAAACTTTTGTCTCATTTATAACATAAATAAGAGAGAAAGCGGAAGGAGGGGAGGGGGGCAGCGGTGGTGCTTCTGCCGTAGCCAGGGAGGCTGATGGCGGAGTTTGGCAGCGGTGGCGGCACCGGCGGCGGGGGGCTGCCCTCCTCCCCGGGGCCGGTCCAAGGCAAGGTGGCGTTCAAGGCAGGAGATGGGGAAGGAGGAGGAGGCGGCGGCGGGAGATCCCGCTTTGATAGTGCGGGCAGCCGGGTCTCCAACGGGGACTGTGCCCAGCCGGGAGCCGGTGAGGAGCCGGGATCAGCTCCTCCTGCAAGCCCGGAGAGCAGCAGCAAAGAGAAAGGATTTTCCAGCAGTCAACAACGAGAAGGCAAACCCGGCATCCCCCGGAGGAGCAGCATAATTAAGGTAAGAGCTCTTGCTCCTCCCCATCGGGGTCTTTTTCTCTGTGACAGAGGCGGGGAGATGCGGGCGATACGTTGAGCCTTGGCCCTAGATGAAAGGACAGGCAGCTTTTCCTTTCTCTTTTTTCCTCCCCCCTGTGGCGAGGGGACTTGATTTTTCCTTTGTCAGAAGTGGACAGCAGTGAGAGGGTGGCTTTGTATACAGCCACGCTTGAGGGTAGCAGGGCGTCATGTTTTGAGGTTTATTAAAGTAGAAGGCTCTAACTCCTGTTAGGGAAGGCGAGATAAACTAGCTGGCTTGTGACAAGACAACATGGGCACCAGCCTGGCAGGGAAAGATATGAATTGCACAGTATGCTTGTTATTTGGGATGCACCTGTGCAGAGCAATTTAGTGGCTCCATTGGCTTGTGTGTGTGACAGGCACACAGCAGGTGATGAGAGATTCAGGATCTCATTGGGCTGGGGGTGGGAAACGGTACAATAGGGAACATTCTTCTTGTTAAAAATGACAGCTCGTTTAGCAGTAGGCTGAGTTGTACTTCACCTATAGAAACATGTTTATACATAGCTCTGCATATTCTGAACGCTTGGGTTTCAGCTTGAAAAGTAGGGGGAGCATCAGTGGCAGAATGTAGGTTGGGCAAAAAGGAATGCATTTTTTTAAAAATACAATTATTTCTACAAATAGGCTTACTTTGGTCTCTTAAATCCATGGTTCCTCTGATATGTGTTGGGTTAGCTTTCCCAACCCCAGTGAAAAGGTTGAGAGAACATAGACACTGCTCCAATGGTGTAACAGCTGTGAAATGAGGCACAACTTCAAGTACTTAAGATCTGAATTTAATCAAGATCAGCTAGATCTAAATTAAGCTAGATGTGTTGTCTTCTTAGATATTTATAAGCTTCCAAAATCAGTTGTGGTGGGCTGACCTTGGCTGGATTCCAGATACCTACCAAAGCCACTCTATCACTCCCCTCCTCAGGTAGACACGGAAGAGAAATAAAAGACTCATGGGTCGAGAAAAGGATATAGGGAGAGATCTCTCAGAAATTAATGTCATGGACAAAACATGTCAGTAATTTGTTAATTACGGTTAGTTTGGGGAAATTAATTTATTTCTAATCAAATCAGTATAGGATAACAAGAAATAAAGCCAAATGTTGAAAACACCTTCCCTCCATTTTGCCCCTCTCCTGTGGTGCAGGGGATGTGGAATGGGGGCTGTGGTCAGTTCATCACATGTTTCTGCTGTTCCTTCTTCCTCAGGGGGAGGATTGCTCACACTTCTGCCCTGCTCCAGCATTGGGTCTCCTCCATGGGAGGGAGAACTTCCACGAACTTCTCCAGCCTGAGTCTTACCCACAGGGTGCGTTCTTCATGAGCTGCTCCAGTGTGGTTCCCACATGGGATCACCAATCCTTCCAGGAGCCCTCTGCAGTGTGGGTTTCCCACAGGGTTGCAGCCTTCTTCAGGCATCCACCTCCTCTGCCATGGAGTCCTCCTGCCCTAGGGAGCAGCCTGTCTCACCATGTCTCTCTGTGGGCTGCAGGGAAATCTCAGCTCTGGCACCTGGAGCACCTCCTCCCAGCCCTTCACTGACCTTGGTGTCTGCAGTGTTGTTTCACTTGTCAATTGTGCCCCCCTTTCTCTGGCTGCAAGTGCTTCCAATCAGTTTTTTTCCCTACCCTGTTAAGTCTGTTATCCCAGGGGCTCTACCACAGTCACTGGTGGCACTGGCTTGGCCATCTCGGAGCCGGCTGGCATTGGCTCTGTCGGTCACAGGCGAAGCGTCTGGCAGCTTCTCACAGGAGCCACCCTGCTGCCAAAATCTTGTCATGCAAACTCAAGAGACATTACACTCCTTATCATTAAAATCCACATCCATCATACGATCTTCACAAATTTCAGTCACATCAACAAAAAAGAATTCCCCATGCCAAAATAAAAACCACCAACATCACAACACCAAACAGAACACATGCAGTTCACCACAGTTAGAATGTAAGTTTCACACCATCAGTCGTTGTTTTGTCCATATCCTCTGTTGTTCTGTTGATTGGATGATAGAAAAACATGTAGAATATCAAGACTAGTAGTGTATTGGAAGTTGTGTTACTGTCTCCCGGGCCTTGCTGTAAAAACCAAGGGGAGAGCAAGGGCAGTGAGCAGTTGAACACATTTGACAGGCTGTACCCACCCTTCCTGTTTGAGCAGTGATGCTGGGCGTGTACCTGTGTGTGTGTGCTAAAGAAATCATAACAATGGACAGGGGCAGCTGAGCTTGGTATTGGAATAACTATATTTGCTGGATTTGCCAGAGATTTTTTTTAATAGGTCTGATACTTCTTAACAGTTTCTTGTTTCTTCTGTGGTAGCCCAAGAAAGACAGTGGTGTTGTTTGCAGGGTGTGCCATGCTGTTGTACTACTTTGTAGTGTATGATTTAATTATACAGCAACCTTCTGCCTCTCTGGGGACCAAGCAAGGTCACAGTACCTAGGGATTTGTGATATATTAAGATCAAGAAGTATGAGATAAGGAAATAGGTTTTGAATTCATAGGTACTCGAGTCAAGGTTCTTAGTTTCTACAGCAATGATAACACTTTGGAATACAAAATTATTCAACTTTCTACTATTATTGCTGCTGAATACCGTTTTGCAGATGTGAACAGTAATCTGTGCAGCAGACAAGAACTGATTACTAAAACTTTGTGTTATTATTTGAATAATTATCTCAAGTGGAAAAATGTAACAACACTGCATTTAAAGTTATGCGTTCCATATTTATTTTAGATATGACTGTTTTAATACTTTTGGGAAAAATCACTTGTCTAAATATATTCTGAATATGATTCTGCTTGCTTAGTTCAGCAGTTCAGGTGGTTAGAGTCTAGATGTGTAGGTGCCTGGTTTTCACTATGAAACATTCCGGAACATCTGGCACGGGTAGTAAACCTTAAGATGCTTCTTGCCTGCTCTTGCAGAACAGAAGTCTGTAAAGAGTGGAAAAAGTAAGATGTAATATGCTTTTGGGAAGTGTTTCTGGGCTTTTAATAGCTTATATCACTAAAACTGCTCTTAAAGAAGATGGCAACCTCAAGGAGCAGGTCTGTTCCTTGCAGTTGTAGATTTCATACATTCATGCAAAACATGACTTTGTAGTTGATCTATAAAATGCACCTTTATGGAATATTTGATACTTAAATACTGTGTCTGCCAATTACTGGTGTAGGTGTTTAGGTCACAAATGGACAATTGACATTTGAATAATAGTTCTAGTTCAGATTAAATGCTTTAGATCCACATGTTTGTGCATGAAAATCGGGAGCACAGATCTGTGTTTTATTTTGGTTTCAGTCTGTGCTTCCATTGGCTGTCTATTTTCATAGCTCTGAGAAGAGAAGTTGCTGCCTTTTTCCCTTTCCTTTCTTACTTGCAGTCTCTGTTCCCTTTTTCCAGTAGCTCCATATTATTTCTGTCATATTTATTTTGTGCACCTGCTTTTGACTTTTTCTTTCTTGTTTCGTGTAAGATGATGTACTCTTCGAGGCTAAGGTGTCACCTAGGACGATGACAGGTGGTACAGCCGCTATTACTGGAAAAAGTAACACAGTCATTATATATAGTATTTTACTTGGCCCTTCAGTCTCATGTATCAGCTGTGTTTAGGCTGAAAGGATTAAAGCTTGTAGTCTTCATTTGTAGCAATTTTAATGGAATAGCCTATTTTATTGCTTGCATTTGTTGAACCAAATTTGAGGGCCAGGGACTACGTATATGTGTTTATAGAGACTTTTTCATTTTCTATTTATTATTCTCTGTATTTACTAGATTCTGATTTTTCAAGAGGCAATAGTGATGATACACTGTACATCCATGGGATTAAGGTTACTGGATACTTGATTTGTGAACTAATTTATATGACGTTTGTATGTATCTAGTGGATTTTGGGGTGACATTTGTTTTTCCATAATATTTTCCTCGGTGCAATTAGCTCTAGTTTCCTATTATGTAATATCCTAAAACATTCCCCATAATATTCTGTGAAATGAACTTCCATCTTGCAGTTCAAAGTGGACTTAAGAATACTGTGAACTTTTCGTAGCTACTCTGACAGTTGGCATGGAGCTTGCTTTATTTTTGTGCGAGGTTCCTCCACACATTTCTTAAATAGACTTGGAGGTGGTAGGTGTTTGAGAGTCTTTAAGGAAGCAAGTGACTTCTGGAGTATGGGTGTGAATCCTCAGAGCTGCTTGTTTCCAGGGGTGCCCAATAAATGCTGGGTCCTCTGAAGAAATTTTTTGCCAATATAAACATATACCATATGCCACTGAAGCAAACGGACGATCAGCATGGGCTCCCCCAGCCCCTTGAGGCCTCGCTGCTGGTCACAGCAGCCCCTGCCTGGCTCCTGCCTGCCCACACCGTGGGCATCCACGGCTGCTCGGGGACATGGAGCTCAGCTGGTGCTGGTGCCGTGTGGGCTTTGCTGGTGGTACCACTGAGACACAGCTGTGAGAACTCAATTTCTTTATTTGAACAAAAAACCAGGGCTAACCTCTGCCCTGGTGGACAGGGGCTGTCCAACTTCAGTGGGGGTGGGAGAGCAGGGCCAGGGGGCTTGGGGGCAGGGGTTCTCGTTTTGGAGGCATGAGTACTGGGATGTGCTGAAGATGGGGGTACATCCACGCCAGGGCAGCTGGGGAGAGCCGTGAAGAGCTGCAATGGCTCAAGCTCTCAGTGCTTGAGCTCTTCGGCTGGTCTTCTGAATCTTCACAGGAGCACCTGTGGAGAGAGGAGTGTCTGAGGCTCCAGCTGCCGCTGGCACACAGGGCCCAGAGCTGGCGAGGCTCCCCAGCACGGCTGGAGCTGCAGGCCCAGCTTGGCCCAGCTGGACAGCTGCTCCTCAAGGCCCCGGCGAGCAGGGCATGGCTCTGGGCAGGCTCCCTGGCCAGGAGCGGGCCCCAGAGCGCGTCTGCCTTTCAAGGCCAATCTGGTCCCTGCTCTTTCTCCTCCCCACCTTGCTTTGCCTCTGCCCGCTGCTCGTGGGGCTGCTCTTGGCCTCGCAGCCTCAGTGGGAGCCAGCACTGGCTGCAGCCCCAGTGGGCTCCCCAGGAGAAGGCCCAGCAATGAAGAGGCACTGGGCAGCAGCAGAAGCCTCAGCAGAGTTATTTGGACAAGCGCTGACCATCCTCAACTCCACAGCAGCCTGACTGGGAGTGTTTCCTATCAGCAGCCCTTAAAAGAAGCTGTTTGAGGCAGAGATCAGCAAAACACTCACCGTTTCCTCTTCCAGCAATACCAGATTCCGGCACAGCATATCATCAGGAACAGTGCTCCACCAGCCACGATGGCCATGAACTTCATCAAGCACGGTGTTCCCCAGCAGAAAACTCTTCTCATGCTTTCCGAGATCTTCTCAGCACGTGTTGACGTGCTGACTGCGTCTGTGGGGGCAATGAGGAGTGTGAGGCCGTGCCGTGCTCCACTGCTCAGCTGGCAGCACGGTGGATACGGCCAGGACGTTCTCTGTTTCCCCCAGAGCTGGGGCCTGCAGGCACCTTGCCACGTCCTGGCACAGGGCTGCTCACTCCCCAAAGCCCTGAGACTGCGTGCGACAATTGCTCTGTGTTATGCCGGTCTTCTCCAGGCAATATGTGTCCCACAGACATGGATAAGGAAAATGCCCAGGGTTTTGGAGCTGCTCCAGGACCCACCCTTCTCCAAACCACTGCCCCTCCTGATATTCTGGGAGAGCAGGAATTTTCAGGGGATCTAAGGCCGTGCATGGCCCGTGGGGCACTTTGGGCTCCCTGTCAGCCAATGCCAAATGCCTTCGTGCAGAGCCTGGCAAGAAGCACCATGCAGGCCAGCCTGGGAACCAGCCCTGCACGGTGTGACAGCAGCAGTGCGGCAGCAAGGCTGCCATGGATCCCTTCCCTCTGTGGCGAGCATGGCGCCTCCTGGTGTGCAGAGAAGGCCCCTGGCTGCTGATTCTCAGGAGAAGGCTGAGGGAAATGCACCCACCCTGATGTCTCTCCACTTCACTGAGGATTTGTTCCAGGTGTTTGGATTCCTCCAGGGACTTCCTGTTTCCTTTAGGTTTGTTCTTCCTTCTCAGGGGAGCTGAAGAGAAAGTATTTCCATTTCAGATGAATGGATGCCACAAAAGCAGTGCTCAGCCTGTGCGGTCAGCAGGGACGCACTACTCACGCCTGTGAGGGGAGCTGGGCCTGCGTGCAACATCCATCAAAGGACTCGGGAAAGTCCTCCTTGCAAGCACACCTGTCATGCAACAGCCAGAGAAGCTTCTGTCATCTCTGCTGATCTGCACGGGCAGCACTGAGCTGCAGGAGCTGTGAGGGGATTGCACAGGCCGAGGGCGCAGCTCTGTCCTGGCACCTGCAGCGATGCTCCTCTGGCCCAGCGTTGGGCTCTGAGCTGGCAGGTCCCCCAGGGGCAAAGGCCTTCACCTACCCTCCTCATCTTCCTCATCATCAGGCTTAGAAATGGATCTGAGTTGTGATTCCCGATGACCTTCATCAACAGATTGACCTACAAAGAAAGGCAGGACAGAACAGCTCCCAGCACTGCAGGAGATCCTCAGGCTGCCTGGGGCGGGCAAAGGAGCCACGCAAGGCACAGGCCTGGGCCCTTACCAGCCCATCCCTTCCCTTCCCTTCCCTTCCCTCCCCTTCACTATCTGCTCTTCTCCGGGGCTGCACAGAGCACATGGAAGGAGACACTGGCATTGCACATGGGAAGAGGATTGACAGCTAAATGCTCCTTCCTCCCACTGAGAGCCATCCTGGACACAAGAGTAGAAATTTCCAGGCCAAGATTTCCAGAATCCATCCAACTTCAGAGGATCTTAAGGGCAACGCCACATGAATATTGCTCTGGACACTGTTTACACTTGGACAATATTGATTGTGTTAGGAAAGAGTTGCTGAAAACTGACCTTCACCAAGCTCCGAGAACCTGAAACCACGGGTTAGCAGCGTTTGCAAATGCTGCAAGTCACGACCCCAGTCTAGAAGGAGCACAGATGGGAAGCGTTCCATGGTGTGCTGGGATCCCCTTCACCAGGGAGCTGAGCACTTCACTGCCAAGCAGCAGAGATGGCAGCTGAAGGCTCAGCAGGCCTCAGGCCCAGAGGCACAGCAATTACCTCTTGTGACTGTGCCTGGCTTCGCCTCCCTTCCTGCAGCAGAGGCTGCCAGTGAGCCACTGCTTTGTCCGGGAAACTCAGTGTTCAGCACAGTCTTTCTTTGCATCACTGCAGCAAGGAAAAGGGACAGGTGGATCAGATGGACTTGTTCTCCACTGGGGAGGTGCCATCTTCAGGAGGCAATGCTTGTTGAAGTCACGTCTAAGGATCAGGAGAAAGGCCAGGTTATTGGGGCTGGCCAGGGCCTCCCTCCTCCAAACAGCTGCCCCTCCTGATGTGCTGGGAGACCAGGAAATTTCTGGGCATCTAAGGTTGTGCGTGGCCCATGGTGCAGATTGGGCTCCCTGTCAGCTGATGCCAAATGCCTTCCTACAGCGGGTGGGAACGGGCCCTGCAGGGTGTGACAGCAGCAGTGGGGCAGCGAGGCTGCCATGGATCCCTTCCCACTATGCCCGGCACAGTGTGTCCAGATGTGGAGAGAAAGCCCCCAGCTACTGATTCTCAAGAGAAGGCTGAGGGAAATGCACCCACCACGGCGTCTCTCCACATCACTGAGGATTTCTTTCAGGCTTTTGGATCCCTTCAGGGACTTCTTTTGTCCTTCTGGTTTGCTCCTCCATCGTGGCGGACCTTAAGAGAAAGTATTTCCATTTGAGATGAAAGGATGCCACTGAAGCAGCGCTCAGCCTGTGAGGTCAGCAGGGAGACACTACTCACCCCTGGGATGGGAGCTGGGCTTGTGTGACTCAGCCAGCAAGGGCCCCTGAGGAGTCTTTTCTGCAGACACACCTGTAACTCAACAGCCACGGAAGCTTCTGACACCTGCTTCCTGCCATTATGTCAAGGATTATTTCTTGGTGGGATGCTGAGAACATACCTGCAGGAGGCTTCAGAGGCTGAAAATCTTCATGAAGCCAAGGTGCTGGAGAAATCTTCCTAGCCCGCTCATCTAGAAGGGAGGACAGGTGAGAACCATTTCCATGGTGTGCTGGCATGCCCTTCTACAGGGAGCTGAGCACTTCAGGGGGGTGAGCGAATGCTTTGTGTCTGCACTGCCAAGCAGCAGAGATGGCAGCTGAAGGCTCAGCAGGCCTCAGGCCCAGTGGCACAGCAATTACCTGCTGTGACTGCTCCTGGCATCACCTCCCTTCCTGCAGCAGAGGCTCCCAATGAGCCACTGCTTCCTCCGGGAAATGCTTCCTTCAGGACAGTCTCTCCTTGCATCTCTGGACAAAGGAAAAGGGACAGCTGCATCCGATGGAGTTGTTTCCCAAGGGCAAGATGCCATCTTGAGGAGGCAATGCTTGTTGAAGTCATGTCTAAGGTTCAGGAAGTGAGTCCAGCTTTGGAGCTGGGCCAGGCCCCTCCCTCCTCCAAACAAAAAAGCTGCCCCTACACCTGATGGACCCCGAGACTGGGAAATTTCTGGGGATCTCAGGGTGTGCATTGCCCGTGGTGTAGATTGGGCTCCCTGTCAGCCAATGCCAAATGCCTTCGTGCAGAGCCTGGGGAGGAGCTGCATCCAGGCCAGCCTGGGAACCAGCCCTGCACGGTGTGACAGCAGCAGTGCGGCAGCGAGGCTGCCATGGATCCCTTCCCTCTGTGCCGGGCACGGCGTGTCCAGATGTGCAGAGAAAGGCCCCAGCTGCTGATTCTCAGGGGAAGGCTGAGGGAAATGCACCCACCACGACGTCTCTCCACATCACTGAGGATTTCTTTCAGGCTTTTGGATCCCTTCAGGGACTTCTTGTGCCCTTCAGGTTTGTTCCTCCCTCTCGGCGGACCTTAAGAGAAAGGATTTCCATTTCAGATGAAAGGATGCCACCGAAGCAGCGCTCAGCCTGTGAGGTCAGCAGGGAGACACTACTCACCCCTGTGATGGGAGCTGGGCTTGTGTGACTCCACCAGCAAGGGCCCCTGAGGAGTCTTTTCTGCAGACACACCTGTAACTCAACAGCCACGGAAGCTGCTGTCACCCGGTTCCTGCCAGGTTGTCACTGATGAGTCTTTTAGGAACATTTCCAACATACCTGCAGGAGGCTCCAGCTGCATGAAATGTTCCAAAAGCCAAGGTATTGGTGAAACCTTTGCAACCCGCTCATCTGGAAGGGAGGAGAGACGAGAATCACCTTCTGCCTTAGGGAAGTGGGCACTGCAAGGGGGTCGGCTAAGGCTGTGGCAGGCAGATGTGAATGGACGTGGCCAAAGCTGCGGAGGGGCCTGGGGAGCTGTGGGCTGCCTCTGGTCCCTGTCCACACTGTTTGCTGGCCCTGGACGACATGCGTGGAGAGGAAAGCGGGGCAGCCCAAGGCCCCTGTGGGCTCTCTCCCTCTCCCAGAGGAAAGCCTCCCTAAAGCCCTATGGAAAACTATCCCCAACGCTTCCTGGGGAGAAGGGAGCGCTGTGCCAGGAAAGGGGATCCGTCGGCTCACCTGCTCCCTTCGCTCGCCGTGCAGCTGCCTGGGCAGCCCTGGCAGTCAGGGCCAGTGCCAGGAGGAGCAGGAGGAAGAGGCGCAGAGCAAGGGCCATGGTGCCTTGCCCTGTGCCAGTCGTGCAGCTCTTGCTGCCACCGCTGTCCTCACGCCGCTGTCGCAATGTCAGCACCGCTGCCGCCGCTGCTGCCGCCGCAACAGTCGTGGGCAAGGACTGACTGCTTGGTGGTTGTGGTGCTGTGCAAGCACAGGGCTCTGGGTCCTCTGTGACCTCAGAGCCTGCTGTGACGTCAAGGCTGGGCCAGGATTTTGTGGGAATGGATCTCAAGAGCTGCCCTTCCAGTGAGGAGAGTAGGTGTCTGCAGGCAGCTGCATGCAATCTCTATTTTGTTTCCCAAGACCAGAGTTATCTGACATTGGCCAAGTGAGATATTTCATGGTTCTACCTGCAATAGCAATGTCAAGTCCAAAATTCAACTCGCATTGCTGAGTCCCACTGTTGCAGGCAGCACCAGCCCCATGCCAAGAGTGACTCCGTGCTGTGCACTCTGCTGGCCTTTGGCCCATATTTAAAAAGTGAAGGGCTTGATGTCCTAAGTTTTAAAAGGAATGCAACACTGGCCATCAGCATAGCTGCATGCTTTAGAGGAGACCCAAACCCACTGCACACCTTATGGGTGTCCTCAGCCACCCCAAAATCCCCCTGTGTGCCTCACGAGAGACCCCAGAGCCCTGCTTAACTTCGAGGTGTCCCTCGGCCCCTGCACACCTTTGGAGTTAGCCTAAATGAGGGGAAAAAACTGATCGTTGGGCTAAGATTTTACATTGTGGAAAGTATCATGTGGCACAGCAGCTCCACTGGGATTGTGTCTTGTTGGTTGACTTGGGGATTGAAGAAGAATGGCTTCTGTCTTCATACGACATAAAAGGAAGAGGTGTGGATGAAAGGACTTGAAGAGCGTTGGTGTTTAAAAGAAGGAAGCCAAGAGGATACAAGATTTTAACTTGGAGACAAAAGTAACTTATGTTGCCCTAAGTGCTTCTTTTAAAAAGCTTCAGTAGAAGACAGTTCGGCAATGGTGGTATTTTCAACCTCTCTTCATTTGAAGGAATAATTCTCATCATTTGAAGCATTTGTTCCTTTTCTTTACCTCCCACTCTCTTAGGTGTGGACTTGGAGCATAAACTGACCTAGCAGTGTTGGCACCTTGCGTTTGTTTATGCAGGTCATAGGAAGAGTGAGCTGCATTAGTACCAGCATTTAGATGGAAGGTGCACAGTATTCCTAAGTCATAGAATGCCTGCTCTCTCATAGTTACCTTGGCCTCTAAATTGTTTTGTGTATTTTTGGTGGGGGTCTTTTTTCCGGGTTTATTTTTTTTGTGTGTGTTGTTTTATGACTAGCTATAAATAAAAATTGTAGCAAGAAGTCTACTTTATTCCATGTAAGAAAAGGTGGGATTCTGAATCGTTCCTTCAATCTTGAGATGTGTTGAGGAATTAAATTTAGTCACTGTACAGCTTGGTTTCAAAGCATACCTAAATGGAATTTCCTTAGTAAAACAAGAATGGAGACTTGTTCCGCTGTCATCTCAGTAAAATAGGGAACCAGAGAAGTATACGCCACTGACGACTATTGAATGGTGAATCAAAGAATTGAAAACAATGTTAAAATGTCAAAGGGTGTAACAGTGTCTGCAACGGATATGCTTATGCATTTTGGAGTAAAGTGAGTGGTCCACTCCTGAAGGAAATGCTGATTTACGTTTTCAGAGGGAATCCAAGTGATATTCTTTCAACTAGTTTGTGGTTACAGAAGTAACTTATCTAAATACTGTCTTGAAAGAAATAAAAAATGTACCAGGTATATGTTATGACTGTATCAAACAAGCATCAGAAAGTGACAGATTCTATAAATACCGGCCTGCTGGAACTACATGGAAATAAAGCAAAGGAAAACATAGACAAAACTTCAATTCATCTCTGTTGCTGTATATTAGAGAGATGACTGTGAGGTAAAGCCCATATGATCAATCCCCTTGCTTTTCACGTGTGAGATGTTCAGATGTCAGCATTGTATATGGGTTCCACTGAAGCGACGCCAGGCTATGAAGGACTTGCTTGTGGTGCGCAGCCCAGCCTCATTGCATCTTCCTCAAGGCAAGCACTTAGTGAGTGCTTGCCTCTTTTCCTGGCCATGGCCCTGGAGGAGGTCCAGGCCCAGATGATGCCACTGAAGGAGATGTGCCCTCAGCCCAGGGACGTTCAGCACGGGCTCCCCCAGCCCCTAGAGGCCTCGCTGCTGGTCACAGCAGCCCCTGCCTGGCTCCTGCCTGCCCACACCGTGGGCATCCACGGCTGCTCGGGGACATGGAGCTCAGCTGGTGCTGGTGCCGTGTGGGCTTTGCTGGTGGTACCACTGAGACACAGCTGTGAGAACTCAATTTCTTTATTTGAACAAAAAACCAGGGCTAACCTCTGCCCTGGTGGACAGGGGCTGTCCAACTTCAGTTGGGGTGGGAGAGCAGGGCCAGGGGGCTTGGGGGCAGGGGTTCTCGTTTTGGAGGCATGAGTACTGGGATGTGCTGAAGATGGGGGTACATCCACGCCAGGGCAGCTGGGGAGAGCCGTGAAGAGCTGCAATGGCTCAAGCTCTCAGTGCTTGAGCTCTTCGGCTGGTCTTCTGAATCTTCACAGGAGCACCTGTGGAGAGAGGAGTGTCTGAGGCTCCAGCTGCCGCTGGCACACAGGGCCCAGAGCTGGCGAGGCTCCCCAGCACGGCTGGAGCTGCAGGCCCAGCTTGGCCCAGCTGGACAGCTGCTCCTCAAGGCCCCGGCGAGCAGGGCATGGCTCTGGGCAGGCTCCCTGGCCAGGAGCGGGCCCCAGAGCGCGTCTGCCTTTCAAGGCCAATCTGGTCCCTGCTCTTTCTCCTCCCCACCTTGCTTTGCCTCTGCCCGCTGCTCGTGGGGCTGCTCTTGGCCTCGCAGCCTCAGTGGGAGCCAGCACTGGCTGCAGCCCCAGTGGGCTCCCCAGGAGAAGGCCCAGCAATGAAGAGGCACTGGGCAGCAGCAGAAGCCTCAGCAGAGTTATTTGGACAAGCGCTGACCATCCTCAACTCCACAGCAGCCTGACTGGGAGTGTTTCCTATCAGCAGCCCTTAAAAGAAGCTGTTTGAGGCAGAGATCAGCAAAACACTCACCGTTTCCTCTTCCAGCAATACCAGATTCCGGCACAGCATATCATCAGGAACAGTGCTCCACCAGCCACGATGGCCATGAACTTCATCAAGCACGGTGTTCCCCAGCAGAAAACTCTTCTCATGCTTTCCGAGATCTTCTCAGCACGTGTTGACGTGCTGACTGCGTCTGTGGGGGCAATGAGGAGTGTGAGGCCGTGCCGTGCTCCACTGCTCAGCTGGCAGCACGGTGGATACGGCCAGGACGTTCTCTGTTTCCCCCAGAGCTGGGGCCTGCAGGCACCTTGCCACGTCCTGGCACAGGGCTGCTCACTCCCCAAAGCCCTGAGACTGCGTGCGACAATTCCTCTGTGTTATGCCGGTCTTCTCCAGGCAATATGTGTCCCACAGACATGGATAAGGAAAATGCCCAGGGTTTTGGAGCTGCTCCAGGACCCACCCTTCTCCAAACCACTGCCCCTCCTGATATTCTGGGAGAGCAGGAATTTTCAGGGGATCTAAGGCCGTGCATGGCCCGTGGGGCACTTTGGGCTCCCTGTCAGCCGATGCCAAATGCCTTCGTGCAGAGGCTGGCAAGAAGCACCATGCAGGCCAGCCTGGGAAACAGCCCTGCACGGTGTGACAGCAGCAGTGCGGCAGCGAGGCTGCCATGGATCCCTTCCCTCTGTGGCGAGCATGGCGCCTCCTGATGTGCAGAGAAGGCCCCTGGCTGCTGATTCTCAGGAGAAGGCTGAGGGAAATGCACCCACCCTGATGTCTCTCCACCTCACTGAGGATTTGTTCCAGGTGTTTGAATTCCTCCGGGCACTTCCTGGTTCCTTTAGGTTTGTTCTTCCTTCTCAGGGGAGCTGAAGAGAACGTATTTCCATTTCAGATGAATGGGTGCCACAAAAGCAGTGCTCAGCCTGTGGGGTCAGCAGGAACGCACTACTCACGCCTGTGAGGGGAGCCGGGCCTGCGTGCAACATCCATCAAAGGACTCGGGAAAGTCCTCCTTGCAAGCACACCTGTCATGCAACAGCCAGAGAAGCTTCTGTCATCTCTGCTGATCTGCATGGGCAGCACTGAGCTGCAGGAGCTGTGAGGGGATTGCACAGGCCGAGGGCGCAGCTCTGTCCTGGCACCTGCAGCGATGCTCCTCTGGCCCAGCTTTGGGCTCTGAGCTGGCAGGTCCCCCAGGGGCAAAGGCCTTCACCTACCCTCCTCATCTTCCTCATCATCAGGCTTAGAAATGGATCTGAGTTGTGATTCCAGATGACCTTCATCCACAGATTGACCTACAAAGAAAGGCAGGACAGAACAGCTCCCAGCACTGCAGGAGATCCTCAGGCTGCCTGGGGCGGGCAAAGGAGCCACGCAAGGCACAGGCCTGAGCCCTTCCCTTCCCTTCCCTTCCCTTCCCTTCCCTTCCCTTCCCTTCCCTCCCCTTCCCTCTCTGCTCTTCTCCGGGGCTGCACAGAGCACATGGAAGGAGACACTGGCATTGCACATGGGAAGAGGATTGACAGCTAAATGCTCCTTCCTCCCACTGAGAGCCATCCTGGACACAAGAGTAGAAATTTCCAGGCCAAGATTTCCAGAATCCATCCATCTTCAGAGGATCTTAAGGGCAACGCCACATGAATATTGCTCTGGACACTGTTTACACTTGGACAATATTGATTGTGTTAGGAAAGAGTTGCTGAAAACTGACCTTCACCAAGCTCCGAGAACCTGAAACCACGGGTTAGCAGCGTTTGCAAATGCTGCAAGTCACGACCCCAGTCTAGAAGGAGCACAGATGGGAAGCGTTCCATGGTGTGCTGGGATCCCCTTCACCAGGGAGCTGAGCACTTCACTGCCAAGCAGCAGAGATGGCAGCTGAAGGCTCAGCAGGCCTCAGGCCCAGAGGCACAGCAATTACCTCTGTCTCGGTTTGAAAGACAGGTATGGTCTAAGGAAAGGCAGGAGCCCCTTTTCTGCAATGCAGAGTGCAATCCCCCTCCCTTTTAATTATTTTAGGTCCAATTCAGACACCTTCAGGCAGGAGATATGGGGATGAGAATAACAGTTCTTTACTGGTATTTAACAAAGCAGAAAAAAAACAACAACAGCTATAAAAATTGGCAACAGAAACAGTCTAGCTCAGCTCCAGTCCCTTCTGGCCGCAGGCCGTCTCCCTGTGCTGTTACCGGTGCTGGGGGGGCAGGGCAGGTCCCGCGCAGTTGAAGAGGGCTGGGTGATGGCGGCCGCGGCCCAGGGGAGAGAGGGGATGGGGAAAGTTACTCCCCCTCACGGTGTCGGTCGTGGTGCTCAGCAGAGTGTCCGGAGGTAGTAGGGTGAGCTGGGAGAGCCGCGGAGCGATGTCCAAAGGCAGGGAGCGTGGATCTCAGCGCTGGGATGACAGGGGAAGATGCCAGAGCAGAGCCCAGGTGGTCTTCCCACTCCAGGAGCCAAGCGAGAGGGCGTCCCCCGCTCCAGACCCCCCTATCCCACCTTTCCTTTTCCGGTTCCCCCCCCCTCCCCCTCCAGCCACCCCCCTACGAGAGAACATTATCTGTCATTTTAAGGTGTAGCCACAATTAATTAGCATAACAATGGGAGAAATTCCACAGAAAGAAAAGCAAAGCATTCAACCCTCAACATTATCCACCCCTGAATTTCTCCCATACTAATATGCTATATCAAATTAAACTGTTACATTATATATACATACATGCAGTTAGAGACATAGGCACAGTACTATAGGTATTTCACCCTAAAACAAGGTCTCCTTGGGGTATGCATCTGGTCTCTCCATTCTTTTGCATCACCCACCAGGTGCAACCTGGTCCTTGAGCGAATACAACTCCATGGATGGGATTGTCTTTGCTGGAGGCAGGATTCACCCAAACAGTTTTTCCTAGCATACCTCTCATGTGTACCACTGGAACCTTATCTCCATTCGATATTCCCAAGGGCTCAGATTGGGCAGGGCCTGCTCGGTTAGTGGAACCTCGGGTGTTCACTAACCAGGTGGCCTTTGGTAGATTAATCTCCCAGTTCTTGAAAGTTCCCCCACCCAGTGCCTTCAAGGTGGTTTTAAGCAGGCCATTGCACCGTTCAACTTTCCCTGCAGCTGGTGCATGGTAGGGGATATGGTACACCCACTCAATGCCGTGTTCTCTAGCCCAGGTGTTTATAAGGCTGTTCTTGAAATGAGTCCCATTGTCTGACTCAATTCTCTCAGGGGTACCATGCCTCCAAAGAACTTGTTTTTCCAGGCCCAGGATGGTGTTCCGAGCAGTGGCATGAGGCACAGGGTAGGTCTCCAACCATCCAGTGGTGGCTTCCACCATGGTCAGTACATAGCGCTTGCCCTGGCGGGTTTGAGGCAGTGTGATGTAGTCAATCTGCCAGGCCTCTCCATACTTATATTTGGACCATCGCCCCCCATACCAGAGGGGCTTCACCCGCTTGGCTTGCTTGATGGCAGCGCACGTCTCACAGTCATGGATAACTTGAGAAATACTGTCCATGGTTAGATCCACCCCTCGGTCTCGTGCCCACTTATATGTGGCATCTCTGCCCTGATGACCTGAGGCATCATGGGCCCATTGAGCCAGGAACAACTCTCCCTTGTGCTGCCAGTCTAAATCTATCTTCGACACCTCTATCTGTGCAGCCTGATCTACCTGCTCATTGTGTCGGTGTTCCTCATTAGCCCGACTCTTGGGGACATGGGCATCTACGTGACGGACTTTCACAGGCAACTTCTCTACCCGGGTGGCAATGTCTTTCCATTCATTGGCAGCCCAGATTGGTTTTCCCCTACGTTGCCAGTTAGCCTTTTTCCACCTTTCCAGCCATCCCCACAGAGCATTGGCTACCATCCATGAATCAGTGTAAAGGTAGAGTTTTGGCCACTTCTCTCTTTCAGCAATGTCCAGGGCCAGCTGAACAGCTTTGAGTTCAGCAAGTTGACTCGATCCACCTTCTCCTTCGGTAGCTTGTGCAACCTGTCGTGTGGGGCTCCATACGGCTGCTTTCCACTTCCGGTTCATCCCCACGATGCGGCAGGAACCATCAGTGAAAAGAGCATAGCATGTTTCATCTGCTGGCAGTTGGTTATACGGTGGGGCTTCTTCGGCCCGGGTCACCTGTTCCTGTTCCTCTTCGTCGGCAAGGCCAAAGTCTTCCCCTTCCGGCCAGTTGGTAATAATCTCCAAAATCCCAGGGCGATTCGGGTTTCCAATACGGGCACGTTGTGTGATGAGGGCAATCCATTTACTCCATGTGGCGTCAGTGGCATGGTGGGTTGAGGGAACCTTTCCTTTAAACATCCAGCTCAGCACTGGCAGTCGGGGTGCCAGGAGGAGTTGTGTTTCTGTGCCAACCACCTCTGAGGCAGCTTGGACCCCTTCATAGGCGGCCAAGATCTCCCTCTCCGTCGGAGTGTAGTTGGCCTCGGACCCTCTGTAGCTTCGACTCCAGAACCCCAGTGGTCGGCCTCGCGTCTCACCAGGCACCTTCTGCCAAAGGCTCCAGGACAGACCATGGTTCCCGGCTGCAGAGTAGAGCACGTTCTTCACATCTGGTCCCGTCCTGACTGGGCCAAGGGCTACTGCATGAGCAATCTCCTGCTTGATCTGGGCAAAGGCTTGCTGCTGCTCAGGGCCCCAGTGGAAATCGTTCTTCTTGCGGGTGACCAGGTAAAGAGGGCTCACAATCTGGCTGTACTCAGGAATGTGCATTCTCCAAAAGCCTATGGCACCTAGGAAGGCTTGTGTTTCCTTCTTGCTGGTTGGTGGAGACATTGCAGTGATCTTATTGATGACCTCACTGGGGATCTGGCGCCGTCCATCTTGCCACTTTACTCCCAGGAACTGGATCTCTTGGGCAGGCCCTTTGACTTTGCTCTTTTTAATGGCGAAGCCGGCTCCCAGCAGAATCTCAATGATCTTTTCTCCTTTCTGAAATACTTCCATTGCCGTATCCCCCCACACAATGATGTCATCAATGTACTGCAGATGTTCTGGAGCTCCACCCTTCTCCAGTGTAGCCTGGATCAGCCCATGACAGATGGTGGGGCTGTGTTTCCACCCCTGGGGCAGTCGGTTCCACGTGTATTGCACACCCCTCCAGGTGAAAGCGAACTGAGGCCTGCACTCTGCTGCCAGAGGAATGGAGAAGAATGCATTGGCGATGTCAATGGTGGCGTACCACTTTGCTGCCTTGGACTCCAGCTCGTACTGCAGTTCCAGCATGTCCGGCACGGCAGCGCTCAGCGGTGGAGTCACCTCATTCAGTGCACGATAGTCCACTGTCAATCTCCATTCTCCTTCCGATTTACGCACAGGCCAGATGGGGCTGTTGAAGGGTGAGTGGGTTTTGCTGACCACCCCTTGGCTCTCCAGCTCACGGATCATCTTGTGGATGGGGATCACGGCATCTCGATTCGTCCGGTACTGCCGGCGGTGCACTGTTGAGGTAGCAATTGGCACCTGTTGCTCTTTCACCCTGAGGAGTCCCACTGCAGATGGGTTTTCTGATAGCCCAGGCAGGGTGTTCAACTGCTTAATGCCCTCTGCTGCCACAGCAGCTATTCCAAAAGCCCACCTGAGTCCCTTTGGGTCTTTGTAATAGCCATTCCTGAGGAAGTCTATGCCTAGGATACATGGTGCCTCTGGGCCAGTCACAATTGGATGTTTCTGCCACTCTTTCCCAGTCAGGCTCACCTCAGCCTCCAGCAGAGTCAATTCCTGAGATCCCCCTGTAACCCCAGCAATTGAAACAGGTTCCTTTCCGACATGTCCTGATGGTATTAATGTACATTGTGAACCAGTGTCAACCAATGCTCTGTGTTCCTGTGGCTCTGATGTGCCAGGCCATCGGATCCACACCGTCCAAAAGATCCGGTTTTCCCGTGCCTCTCCCTGGCTAGAGGCAGGGCCCCTCTAGCCCTGGTTATTATTTCTCTCCTGGGCATACATACTGGAGGTTCCTTCAAGGGGATCTGACAGATCATCCTCCCTTCTGTAATACCCTGCACCTCCATGGGAGGCTGAGGCTACCCTCACTTTAGTGGAGTTCCCTCTGTTGGTGTTCCCCTCCCTGATTTGGCGCACCCGTGCTGCCAGGACAGAAGTGGGTTTCCCATCCCACCTTCTCATGTCTTCCCCGTGGTCACGTAGAAAAAACCACAGGTCAGCACGTGGGGTGTACCCTCTCTCCCTAGCTGGGGGGCGTTGGGCTCTACTTTTGGGGTCCATGACTCTCACTGGTGCTGCACTGATCTTCCTCACCTCTTCCCTTATCTCCTTCATCTCCTCCTTAAACTCCTCTCTGAGGTCCTTAGCCACAGCAGAGACATGAGCCTGCACTGGGCCAGCCATCATACTCTGATAATTCCTGAGCCTGTTGGCAACAGAACCCACTGTCACTTGGTTGGTATCAGCATCAATCATTGCAATAAAGGGGGTATATTGAGATGGGCCCAGGTTTGCCAGATTCCACAACATCTGCCCTGTGCACCTGACCTTGTCAGGGTCATTGTCATGCTGTCCATCCCTCCCAAAGAGCACCTCCAGTACTGCCACTTCTCTCAGCTTTTGGATCCCTTCCTCAAGGGTATTCCAACGTGTTCTCTGGTGGTACTCCTGCATTCTTTCCCTGTGGACAAATCTCTCTCTCACACTCATTAAAAGTCGCTCCCAGAGGGAAAGGAGACCTGTCTCCCTTACAAATACCTGGTCCACACCTGAGTCCTGGGTCAAGGCTCCCAAATTCCTTGCCTCAGTACCATCCAGTTGCACACCTGTACCCATAAGGTCCCAGACCCGCAGTAACCAGGTTGTAAAAGCCTCACGGCCCCGTCGTACAATGTCTTTTCGCAGGTTACGGAGACTCTCGTATGACAGGGACTCGGTGATGATCTCAACTTCTGGCTCCCCTGCTGGTTGTGAGGGGCCCCCTTCCTGACCCTTATTATCTAGGTGCCTTGTTTTCATCTTAGACTTCCTAGTTTCCACAGGGGCAACTGCTGCTGGCTGTGAGTGCCCTTGCAGTTCAGCTGGAACCTGGACAGATGTAACATCTGTGGGTCCCACTGCTGCACCACCAGAGTCTCCCTCTTTAAGGCAGGGGGAGGGTTTCTCACCAGCTGGGGAGAGGTACTCCTTCAGCATCTGGCCCATCTCACGTATCTCCTTTGCTAGCACCCCCACCCATTCTGGGTGGTTCCTTTCCGAGGTGGGCTGTGGAGCAGGGTCAAACTCTGGGGTAATATCCCTAGTCTCTGGGACAGGATCAGGCTCTGGGGTAACCTCCCTAGTCTCTGGGACAAGATCAGGCTCTGGGGTAACATCACTATTTCCTCGGGTAGGTATCAGGGTTGTTATCCAAGTCAATCTCCCCTTATCTCTGAATGTTAGATAGAACAGGTTTAACAGGGATATAAGCAACACTAGCCACAATATAATGTCATTAGCATTTAAAGTGGATTGGAACCCCTTGAAGACTGGTGGGGTGAACTTCAAAAACCCTGTGATGGGTTGAGAAAAAATTTCACCTGCTGCTACTTCCTCACAGTAAGTACCATTATTGAAGTAGCCCCAGAAACACACACTTAGAGTGTGATAGCTCTGAATCCATGTGGCCATCTTCCAGAGAAAATTAAAAATCCATGAATTCCTCAACTGATCAACCCACATAATAAACTGGATAATAGCCACAGTAACCTTGGTTATGAAACTCATGTTTAAAAAAGGGCTTGCAAATGGGAGAGATATAGCAGTGACCACATGGAGGCCAATCCAGGGTAAGCTGGACAGCATGGTGTCACCTACCACAAGCTTGGGTAATTTAAGAACTGTTATCCCCTTTTCTACCCCTCTCTCAATGCCCTCAGGCAATGCCCCACGTTCCGGGCGCCAAAATCTGTCTCGGTTTGAAAGACAGGTATGGTCTAAGGAAAGGCAGGAGCCCCTTTTCTGCAATGCAGAGTGCAATCCCCCTCCCTTTTAATTATTTTAGGTCCAATTCAGACACCTTCAGGCAGGAGATATGGGGATGAGAATAACAGTTCTTTACTGGTATTTAACAAAGCAGAAAAAAAACAACAACAGCTATAAAAATTGGCAACAGAAACAGTCTAGCTCAGCTCCAGTCCCTTCTGGCCGCAGGCCGTCTCCCTGTGCTGTTACCGGTGCTGGGGGGGCAGGGCAGGTCCCGCGCAGTTGAAGAGGGCTGGGTGATGGCGGCCGCGGCCCAGGGGAGAGAGGGGATGGGGAAAGTTACTCCCCCTCACGGTGTCGGTCGTGGTGCTCAGCAGAGTGTCCGGAGGTAGTAGGGTGAGCTGGGAGAGCCGCGGAGCGATGTCCAAAGGCAGGGAGCGTGGATCTCAGCGCTGGGATGACAGGGGAAGATGCCAGAGCAGAGCCCAGGTGGTCTTCCCACTCCAGGAGCCAAGCGAGAGGGCGTCCCCCGCTCCAGACCCCCCTATCCCACCTTTCCTTTTCCGGTTCCCCCCCCCTCCCCCTCCAGCCAGCCCCCTACGAGAGAACATTATCTGTCATTTTAAGGTGTAGCCACAATTAATTAGCATAACAATGGGAGAAATTCCACAGAAAGAAAAGCAAAGCATTCAACCCCCAACAACCTCTTGTGACTGTGCCTGGCTTCGCCTCCCTTCCTGCAGCAGAGGCTGCCAGTGAGCCACTGCTTTGTCCGGGAAACTCAGTGTTCAGCACAGTCTTTCTTTGCATCACTGCAGCAAGGAAAAGGGACAGGTGGATCAGATGGACTTGTTCTCCACTGGGGAGGTGCCATCTTCAGGAGGCAATGCTTGTTGAAGTCACGTATAAGGATCAGGAGAAAGGCCAGGTTATTGGGGCTGGCCAGGGCCTCCCTCCTCCAAACAGCTGCCCCTCCTGATGTGCTGGGAGTCCAGGAAATTTCTGGGCATCTAAGGTTGTGCGTGGCCCATGGTGCAGATTGGGCTCCCTGTCAGCTGATGCCAAATGCCTTCCTACAGAGGGTGGGAACGGGCCCTGCAGGGTGTGACAGCAGAAGTGCAGCAGCGAGGCTGCCATGGATCCCTTCCCACTATGCCCGGCACAGTGTGTCCAGATGTGCAGAGAAAGCCCCCAGCTGCTGATTCTCAAGAGAAGGCTGAGGGAAATGCACCCACCGCGGCGTCTCTCCACATCACTGAGGATTTCTTTCAGGCTTTTGGATCCCTTCAGGGACTTCTTTTGTCCTTCTGGTTTGCTCCTCCATCGTGGCGGACCTTAAGAGAAAGTATTTCCATTTGAGATGAAAGGATGCTACCAAAGCAGCGCTCAGCCTGTGAGGTCAGCAGGGAGACACTACTCACCCCTGGGATGGGAGCTGGGTTTGTGTGACTCAGCCAGCAAGGGCCCATGAGGAGTCTTTTCTGCAGACACACCTGTAACTCAACAGCCACGGAAGCTTCTGACACCTGCTTCCTGCCATTATGTCAAGGATTATTTCTTGGTGGGATGCTGAGAACATACCTGCAGGAGGCTTCAGAGGCTGAAAATCTTCATGAAGCCAAGGTGCTGGAGAAATCTTCCTAGCCCGCTCATCTAGAAGGGAGGACAGGTGAGAACCATTTCCATGGTGTGCTGGCATGCCCTTCTACAGGGAGCTGAGCACTTCAGGGGGGTGAGCGAATGCTTTGTGTCTGCACTGCCAAGCAGCAGAGATGGCAGCTGAAGGCTCAGCAGGCCTCAGGCCCAGTGGCACAGCAATTACCTGCTGTGACTGGTCCTGGCATCACCTCCCTTCCTGCAGCAGAGGCTCCCAATGAGCCACTGCTTCCTCCGGGAAATGCTTCCTTCAGGACAGTCTCTCCTTGCATCTCTGGACAAAGGAAAAGGGACAGCTGCATCCGATGGAGTTGTTTCCCAAGGGCAAGATGCCATCTTGAGGAGGCAATGCTTGTTGAAGTCATGTCTAAGGTTCAGGAAGTCAGTCCAGCGTTGGAGCTGGGCCAGGCCCCTCCCTCCTCCAAACAGCTGCCCCTACACCTGATGGACCCCGAGACTGGGAAATTTCTGGGGATCTCAGGGTGTGCGTTGCCCGTGGTGTAGATTGGGCTCCCTGTCAGCCAATGCCAAATGCCTTCGTGCAGAGCCTGGGGAGGAGCTGCATCCAGGCCAGCCTGGGAACCAGCCCTGCAGGGTGTGACAGCAGCAGTGCGGCAGCGAGGCTGCCATGGATCCCTTCCCTCTGTGCCGGGCACGGCGTGTCCAGATGTGCAGAGAAAGGCCCCAGCTGCTGATTCTCAGGGGAAGGCTGAGGGAAATGCACCCACCACGACGTCTCTCCACATCACTGAGGATTTCTTTCAGGCTTTTGGATCCCTTCAGGGACTTCTTGTGCCCTTCAGGTTTGTTCCTCCCTCTCGGCGGACCTTAAGAGAAAGGATTTCCATTTCAGATGAAAGGATGCCACCGAAGCAGCGCTCAGCCTGTGAGGTCAGCAGGGAGACACTACTCACCCCTGGGATGGGAGCTGGGCTTGTGTGACTCAGCCAGCAAGGGCCCATGAGGAGTCTTTTCTGCAGACACACCTGTAACTCAACGGCCACGGAAGCTGCTGTCACCCGGTTCCTGCCAGGTTGTCACTGATGAGTCTTTTAGGAACATTTACAACATACCTGCAGGAGGCTCCAGCTGCATGAAATGTTCAAAAAGCCAAGGTATTGGTGAAACCTTTGCAACCCGCTCATCTGGAAGGGAGGAGAGACGAGAACCACCTTCTGCCTTAGGGAAGTGGGCACTGCAAGGGGGTCGGCTAAGGCAGTGGGAGGCAGATGTGAATGGACATGGCCAAAGCTGCAGAGGGGCCTGGGGAGCTGTGGGCTGCCTCTGGTCCCTGTCCACACTGTTTGCTGGCCCTGGACGACATGCGTGGAGAGGAAAGCGGGGCAGCCCAAGGCCCCTGTGGGCTCTCTCCCTCTCCCAGAGGAAAGCCTCCCTAAAGCCCTATGGAAAACCATCCCCAACGCTTCCTGGGGAGAAGGGAGCGCTGTGCCAGGAAAGGGGATCCGTCGGCTCACCTGCTCCCTTCGCTCGCCGTGCAGCTGCCTGGGCAGCCCTGTCAGTCAGGGCCAGTGCCAGGAGGAGCAGGAGGAAGAGGCGCAGAGCAAGGGCCATGGTGCCTTGCCCTGTGCCAGTCGTGCAGCTCTTGCTGCCACCGCTGTCCTCACGCCGCTGTCGCAATGTCAGCACCGCTGCCGCCGCTGCTGCCGCCGCAACAGTTGTGGGCAAGGACTGACTGCTTGGTGGTTGTGGTGCTGTGCAAGCACAGGGCTCTGGGTCCTCTGTGACCTCAGAGCCTGCTGTGACGTCAAGGCTGGGCCAGGATTTTGTGGGAATGGATCTCAAGAGCTGCCCTTCCAGTGAGGAGAGTAGGTCTCTGCAGGCAGCTGCGTGCAATCTCTATTTTGTTTCCCAAGACCAGAGTTATCTGACATTGGCCAAGTGAGATATTTCATGGTTCTACCTGCAATAGCAATGTCAAGTCCAAAATTCAACTCGCATTGCTGATTCCCACTGTTGCAGGCAGCACCAGCCCCATGCCAAGAGTGACTCCGTGCTGTGCACTCTGCTGGCCTTTGGCCCATATTTAAAAAGTGAAGGGCTTGATGTCCTAAGTTTTAAAAGGAATGCAACACTGGCCATCAGCATAGCTGCATGCTTTAGAGGAGACCCAAACCCACTGCACACCTTATGGGTGTCCTCAGCCACCCCAAAATCCCCCTGTGTGCCTCACGAGAGACCCCAGAGCCCTGCTTAACTTCGAGGTGTCCCTCGGCCCCTGCACACCTTTGGAGTTAGCCTAAATGAGGGGAAAAAACTGATCGTTGGGCTAAGATTTTACATTGTGGAAAGTATCATGTGGCACAGCAGCTCCACTGGGATTGTGTCGTGTTGGCTGACTTGGGGATTGAAGAAGAATGGCTTCTGTCTTCATACGACATAAAAGGAAGAGGTGTGGATGAAAGGACTTGAAGAGCGTTGGTGTTTAAAAGAAGGAAGCCAAGAGGATACAAGATTTTAACTTGGAGACAAAAGTAACTCATGTTGCCTTAAGTGCTTCTTTTAAAAAGCTTCAGTAGAAAAGAGTTCGGCAATGGTGGAATTTTCAACCTCTCTTCATTTGAAGGAATAATTCTCATCATTTGAAGCATTTGCTCCCTTTCTTTACCTCCCACTCTCTTAGGTGTGGACTTGGAGCATAAACTGACTTAGCAGTGTTGGCACCTTGCATTTGTTTATGCAGGTCATAGGAAGAGTGAGCTGCATTAGTACCAGCATTTAGATGGAAGGTGCACAGTATTCCTAAGTCATAGAATGCCTGCTCTCTCATAGTTACCTTAGCCTCTAAATTGTTTTGCGTATTTTTGGTGGGGGTCTTTTTTCCGGGTTTATTTTTTTGTGTGTGTGTGTTGTTTTATGACTAGCTATAAATAAAAATTGTAGCAAGAAGTCTACTTTATTCCATGTAAGAAAAGGTGGGATTCTGAATCGTTCCTTCAATCTTGAGATGTGTTGAGGAATTAAATTTAGTCACTGTACAGCTTGGTTTCAAAGCATACCTAAATGGAATTTCCTTAGTAAAACAAGAATGGAGACTTGTTCCGCTGTGATCTCAGTAAAATAGGGAACCAGAGAAGTATACGCCACTGACGAATATTGAATGGTGAATCAAAGAATTGAAAACAGTGTTAAAATGTCAAAGGGTGTAACAGTGTCTGCAACGGATATGCTTATGCATTTTGTAGTAAAGTGAGTGGTCCACTCCTGAAGGAAATGCTGATTTATGTTTTCAGAGGGAATCCAAGTGATATTCTTTCAACTAGTTTGTGGTTACAGAAGTAGCTTATCTAAATACTGTCTTGAAAGAAATAAAAAATGTACCAGGTATATGTTATGACTGTATCAAACAAGCATCAGAAAGTGACAGATTCTATAAATACCGGCCTGCTGGAACTACATGGAAATAAAGCAAAGGAAAACATAGACAAAACTTCAATTCATCTCTGTTGCTGTGTATTAGAGAGATAACTGTGAGGTAAAGCCCATATGATCAATCCCCTTGCTTTTCACGTGTGAGATGTTCAGATGTCAGCATTGTATATGGGTTCCACTGAAGCGACGCCAGGCTATGAAGGACTTGCTTGTGGTGCGCAGCCCAGCCTCATTGCATCTTCCTCAAGGCAAGCACTTAGTGAGTGCTTGCCTCTTTTCCTGGCCATGGCCGTGGAGGAGGTCCAGGCCCAGACGATGCCACTGAAGGAGATGTACCCTCAGCCCAGGGACGTTCAGCATGGGCTCCCCCAGCCCCTTGAGGCCTCGCTGCTGGTCACAGCAGCCCCTGCCTGGCTCCTGCCTGCCCACACCGTGGGCATCCACGGCTGCTCGGGGACATGGAGCTCAGCTGGTGCTGGTGCCGTGTGGGCTTTGCTGGTGGTACCACTGAGACACAGCTGTGAGAACTCAATTTCTTTATTTGAACAAAAAACCAGGGCTAACCTCTGCCCTGGTGGACAGGGGCTGTCCAAATTCAGTTGGGGTGGGAGAGCAGGGCCAGGGGGCTTGGGGGCAGGGGTTCTCGTTTTGGAGGCATGAGTACTGGGATGTGCTGAAGATGGGGGTACATCCACGCCAGGGCAGCTGGGGAGAGCCGTGAAGAGCTGCAATGGCTCAAGCTCTCAGTGCTCGAGCTCTTCGGCTGGTCTTCTGAATGTTCACAGGAGCACCTGTGGAGAGACGAGTGTCTGAGGCTCCAGCTGCCGCTGGCACACAGGGCCCAGAGCTGGCGAGGCTCCCCAGCACGGCTGGAGCTGCAGGCCCAGCTTGGCCCAGCTGGACAGCTGCTCCTCAAGGCCCCAGCGAGCAGGGCATGGCTCTGGGCAGGCTCCCTGGCCAGGAGCGGGCCCCAGAGCGCGTCTGCCTTTCAAGGCCAATCTGGTCCCTGCTCTTTCTCCTCCCCACCTTGCTTTGCCTCTGCCCGCTGCTCGTGGGGCTGCTCTTGGCCTCGCAGCCTCAGTGGGAGCCAGCACTGGCTGCAGCCCCAGTGGGCTCCCCAGGAGAAGGCCCAGCAATGAAGAGGCACTGGGCAGCAGCAGAAGCCTCAGCAGAGTTATTTGGACAAGCGCTGACCATCCTCAACTCCACAGCAGCCTGACTGGGAGTGTTTCCTATCAGCAGCCCTTAAAAGAAGCTGTTTGAGGCAGAGATCAGCAAAACACTCACCGTTTCCTCTTCCAGCAATACCAGATTCCGGCACAGCATATCATCAGGAACAGTGCTCCACCAGCCACGATGGCCATGAACTTCATCAAGCACGGTGTTCCCCAGCAGAAAACTCTTCTCATGCTTTCCGAGATCTTCTCAGCACGTGTTGACGTGCTGACTGCGTCTGTGGGGGCAATGAGGAGTGTGAGGCCGTGCCGTGCTCCACTGCTCAGCTGGCAGCACGGTGGATTACGGCCAGGACGTTCTCTGTTTCCCCCAGAGCTGGGGCCTGCAGGCACCTTGCCACGTCCTGGCACAGGGCTGCTCACTCCCCAAAGCCCTGAGACTGCGTGCGACAATTGCTCTGTGTTATGCCGGTCTTCTCCAGGCAATATGTGTCCCACAGACATGGATAAGGAAAATGCCCAGGGTTTTGGAGCTGCTCCAGGACCCACCCTTCTCCAAACCACTGCCCCTCCTGATATTCTGGGAGAGCAGGAATTTTCAGGGGATCTAAGGCCGTGCATGGCCCGTGGGGCACTTTGGGCTCCCTGTCAGCCGATGCCAAATGCCTTCGTGCAGAGGCTGGCAAGAAGCACCATCCAGGCCAGCCTGGGAAACAGCCCTGCACGGTGTGACAGCAGCAGTGCGGCAGCGAGGCTGCCATGGATCCCTTCCCTCTGTGGCGAGCATGGCGCCTCCTGATGTGCAGAGAAGGCCCCTGGCTGCTGATGCTCAGGAGAAGGCTGAGGGAAATGCACCCACCCTGATGTCTCTCCACTTCACTGAGGATTTGTTCCAGGTTTCCTTTAGGTTTGTTCTTTCTTCTCAGGGGAGCTGAAGACAAAGTATTTCCATTTCAGATGAATGGATGCCACAAAAGCAGTGCTCAGCCTGTGGGGTCAGCAGGGACGCACTACTCACGCCTGTGAGGGGAGCCGGGCCTGCGTGCAACATCCATCAAAGGACTCGGGAAAGTCCTCCTTGCAAGCACACCTGTCATGCAACAGCCAGAGAAGCTTCTGTCATCTCTGCTGATCTGCATGGGCAGCACTGAGCTGCAGGAGCTGTGAGGGGATTGCACAGGCCGAGGGCGCAGCTCTGTCCTGGCACCTGCAGCGATGCTCCTCTGGCCCAGCTTTGGGCTCTGAGCTGGCAGGTCCCCCAGGGGCAAAGGCCTTCACCTACCCTCCTCATCTTCCTCATCATCAGGCTTAGAAATGGATCTGAGTTGTGATTCCAGATGACCTTCATCCACAGCTTGACCTACAAAGAAAGGCAGGACAGAACAGCTCCCAGCACTGCAGGAGATCCTCAGGCTGCCTGGGCCGGGCAAAGGAGCCACGCAAGGCACAGGCCTGCGCCCTTCCCTTCCCTTCCCTTCCCTTCCCTTCCCTTCCCTTCCCTCTCTGCTCTTCTCCGGGGCTGCACAGAGCACATGGAAGGAGACACTGGCATTGCACATGGGAAGAGGATTGACAGCTAAATGCTCCTTCCTCCCACTGAGAGCCATCCTGGACACAAGAGTAGAAATTTCCAGGCCAAGATTTCCAGAATCCATCCATCTTCAGAGGATCTTAAGGGCAACGCCACATGAATATTGCTCTGGACACTGTTTACACTTGGACAATATTGATTGTGTTAGGAAAGAGTTGCTGAAAACTGACCTTCACCAAGCTCCGAGAACCTGAAACCACGGGTTAGCAGCGTTTGCAAATGCTGCAAGTCACGACCCCAGTCTAGAAGGAGCACAGATGGGAAGCGTTCCATGGTGTGCTGGGATCCCCTTCACCAGGGAGCTGAGCACTTCACTGCCAAGCAGCAGAGATGGCAGCTGAAGGCTCAGCAGGCCTCAGGCCCAGAGGCACAGCAATTACCTCTTGTGACTGTGCCTGGCTTCGCCTCCCTTCCTGCAGCAGAGGCTGCCAGTGAGCCACTGCTTTGTCCGGGAAACTCAGTGTTCAGCACAGTCTTTCTTTGCATCACTGCAGCAAGGAAAAGGGACAGGTGGATCAGATGGACTTGTTCTCCACTGGGGAGGTGCCATCTTCAGGAGGCAATGCTTGTTGAAGTCACGTCTAAGGATCAGGAGAAAGGCCAGGTTATTGGGGCTGGCCAGGGCCTCCCTCCTCCAAACAGCTGCCCCTCCTGATGTGCTGGGAGACCAGGAAATTTCTGGGCATCTAAGGTTGTGCGTGGCCCATGGTGCAGATTGGGCTCCCTGTCAGCTGATGCCAAATGCCTTCCTACAAAGGGTGGGAACGGGCCCTGCAGGGTGTGACAGCAGCAGTGGGGCAGCGAGGCTGCCATGGATCCCTTCCCACTATGCCCGGCACAGTGTGTCCAGATGTGCAGAGAAAGCCCCCAGCTGCCGATTCTCAAGAGAAGGCTGAGGGAAATGCACCCACCACGACGTCTCTCCACATCACTGAGGATTTCTTTCAGGCTTTTGGATCCCTTCAGGGACTTCTTTTGTCCTTCTGGTTTGTTCCTCCCTCTCAGCGGACCTTAAGAGAAAGTATTTCCATTTCAGATGAAAGGATGCCACCAAAGCAGCGCTCAGCCTGTGAGGTCAGCAGGGAGACACTACTCACCCCTGGGATGGGAGCTGGGCTTGTGTGACTCAGCCAGCAAGGGCCCATGAGGAGTCTTTTCTGCAGACACACCTGTAACTCAACAGCCACGGAAGCTTCTGTCACCTGGTTCCTGCCATTATGTCAAGGATTATTTCTTGGTGGGATGCTGAGAACATACCTGCAGGAGGCTTCAGAGGCTGAAAATCTTCATGAAGCCAAGGTGCTGGAGAAATCTTCCTAGCCCGCTCATCTAGAAGGGAGGACAGGTGAGAACCATTTCCATGGTGTGCTGGCATGCCCTTCTACAGGGAGCTGAGCACTTCAGGGGGGTGAGCGAATGCTTTGTGTCTGCACTGCCAAGCAGCAGAGATGGCAGCTGAAGGCTCAGCAGGCCTCAGGCCCAGTGGCACAGCAATTACCTGCTGTGACTGGTCCTGGCATCACCTCCCTTCCTGCAGCAGAGGCTCCCAATGAGCCACTGCTTCCTCCGGGAAATGCTTCCTTCAGGACAGTCTCTCCTTGCATCTCTGGACAAAGGAAAAGGGACAGCTGCATCCGATGGAGTTGTTTCCCACGGGGAAGATGCCATCTTGAGGAGGCAATGCTTGTTGAAGTCATGTCTAAGGTTCAGGAAGTCAGTCCAGCGTTGGAGCTGGGCCAGGCCCCTCCCTCCTCCAAACAGCTGCCCCTACACCTGATGGACCCCGAGACTGGGAAATTTCTGGGGATCTCAGGGTGTGCGTTGCCCGTGGTGTAGATTGGGCTCCCTGTCAGCCAATGCCAAATGCCTTCGTGCAGAGCCTGGGGAGGAGCTGCATCCAGGCCAGCCTGGGAACCAGCCCTGCACGGTGTGACAGCAGCAGTGCGGCAGCGAGGCTGCCATGGATCCCTTCCCTCTGTGCCGGGCACGGCGTGTCCAGATGTGCAGAGAAAGGCCCCAGCTGCTGATTCTCAGGGGAAGGCTGAGGGAAATGCACCCACCACGACGTCTCTCCACATCACTGAGGATTTCTTTCAGGCTTTTGGATCCCTTCAGGGACTTCTTGTGCCCTTCAGGTTTGTTCCTCCCTCTCGGCGGACCTTAAGAGAAAGTATTTCCATTTCAGATGAAAGGATGCCACCGAAGCAGCGCTCAGCCTGTGAGGTCAGCAGGGAGACACTACTCACCCCTGTGATGGGAGCTGGGCTTGTGTGACTCAACCAGCAAGGGCCCCTGAGGAGTCTTTTCTGCAGACACACCTGTAACTCAACAGCCACGGAAGCTCCTGTCAACCGGTTCCTGCCAGGTTGTCACTGATGAGTCTTTTAGGAACATTTCCAACATACCTGCAGGAGGCTCCAGCTGCATGAAATGTTCCAAAAGCCAAGGTATTGGTGAAACCTTTGCAACCCGCTCATCTGGAAGGGAGGAGAGACGAGAATCACCTTCTGCCTTAGGGAAGTGGGCACTGCAAGGGGGTCGGCTAAGGCTGTGGCAGGCAGATGTGAATGGACGTGGCCAAAGCTGCGGAGGGGCCTGGGGAGCTGTGGGCTGCCTCTGGTCCCTGTCCACACTGTTTGCTGGCCCTGGACGACATGCGTGGAGAGGAAAGCGGGGCAGCCCAAGGCCCCTGTGGGCTCTCTCCCTCTCCCAGAGGAAAGCCTCCCTAAAGCCCTATGGAAAACTATCCCCAACGCTTCCTGGGGAGAAGGGAGCGCTGTGCCAGGAAAGGGGATCCGTCGGCTCACCTGCTCCCTTCGCTCGCCGTGCAGCTGCCTGGGCAGCCCTGTCAGTCAGGGCCAGTGCCAGGAGGAGCAGGAGGAAGAGGCGCAGAGCAAGGGCCATGGTGCCTTGCCCTGTGCCAGTCGTGCAGCTCTTGCTGCCACCGCTGTCCTCACGCCGCTGTCGCAATGTCAGCACCGCTGCCGCCGCTGCTGCCGCCGCAACAGTCGTGGGCAAGGACTGACAGCTTGGTGGTTGTGGTGCTGTGCAAGCACAGGGCTCTGGGTCCTCTGTGACCTCAGAGCCTGCTGTGACGTCAAGGCTGGGCCAGGATTTTGTGGGAATGGATCTCAAGAGCTGCCCTTCCAGTGAGGAGAGTAGGTCTCTGCAGGCAGCTGCATGCAATCTCTATTTTGTTTCCCAAGACCAGAGTTATCTGACATTGGCCAAGTGAGATATTTCATGGTTCTACCTGCAATAGCAATGTCAAGTCCAAAATTCAACTCGCATTGCTGAGTCCCACTGTTGCAGGCAGCACCAGCCCCATGCCAAGAGTGACTCCGTGCTGTGCACTCTGCTGGCCTTTGGCCCATATTTAAAAAGTGAAGGGCTTGATGTCCTAAGTTTTAAAAGGAATGCAACACTGGCCATCAGCATAGCTGCATGCTTTAGAGGAGACCCAAACCCACTGCACACCTTATGGGTGTCCTCAGCCACCCCAAAATCCCCCTGTGTGCCTCACGAGAGACCCCAGAGCCCTGCTTAACTTCGAGGTGTCCCTCGGCCCCTGCACACCTTTGGAGTTAGCCTAAATGAGGGGAAAAAACTGATCGTTGGGCTAAGATTTTACATTGTGGAAAGTATCATGTGGCACAGCAGCTCCACTGGGATTGTGTCTTGTTGGTTGACTTGGGGATTGAAGAAGAATGGCTTCTGTCTTCATACGACATAAAAGGAAGAGGTGTGGATGAAAGGACTTGAAGAGCGTTGGTGTTTAAAAGAAGGAAGCCAAGAGGATACAAGATTTTAACTTGGAGACAAAAGTAACTTATGTTGCCCTAAGTGCTTCTTTTAAAAAGCTTCAGTAGAAGACAGTTCGGCAATGGTGGTATTTTCAACCTCTCTTCATTTGAAGGAATAATTCTCATCATTTGAAGCATTTGTTCCTTTTCTTTACCTCCCACTCTCTTAGTTGTGGACTTGGAGCATAAACTGACTTAGCAGTGTTGGCACCTTGCGTTTGTTTATGCAGGTCATAGGAAGAGTGAGCTGCATTAGTACCAGCATTTAGATGGAAGGTGCACAGTATTCCTAAGTCATAGAATGCCTGCTCTCTCATAGTTACCTTGGCCTCTAAATTGTTTTGTGTATTTTTGGTGGGGGTCTTTATTCTGGGTTTATTTTTTTGTGTGTGTGTGTTGTTTTATGACTAGCTATAAATAAAAATTGTAGCAAGAAGTCTACTTTATTCCATGTAAGAAAAGGTGGGATTCTGAATCGTTCCTTCAATCTTGAGATGTGTTGAGGAATTAAATTTAGTCACTGTACAGCTTGGTTTCAAAGCATACCTAAATGGAATTTCCTTAGTAAAACAAGAATGGAGACTTGTTCTGCTGTCATCTCAGTAAAATATGGAACCAGAGAAGTATACGCCACTGACGAATATTGAATGGTGAATCAAAGAATTGAAAACAATGTTAAAATGTCAAAGGGTGTAACAGTGTCTGCAACGGATATGCTTATGCATTTTGGAGTAAAGTGAGTGGTCTACTCCTGAAGGAAATGCTGATTTATGTTTTCAGAGGGAATCCAAGTGATATTCTTTCAACTAGTTTGTGGTTACAGAAGTAACTTATCTAAATACTGTCTTGAAAGAAATAAAAAATGTACCAGGTATATGTTATGACTGTATCAAACAAGCATCAGAAAGTGACAGATTCTATAAATACCGGCCTGCTGGAACTACATGGAAATAAAGCAAAGGAAAACATAGACAAAACTTCAATTCATCTCTGTTGCTGTATATTAGAGAGATGACTGTGAGGTAAAGCCCATATGATCAATCCCCTTGCTTTTCACGTGTGAGATGTTCAGATGTCAGCATTGTATATGGGTTCCACTGAAGCGACGCCAGGCTATGAAGGACTTGCTTGTGGTGCGCAGCCCAGCCTCATTGCATCTTCCTCAAGGCAAGCACTTAGTGAGTGCTTGCCTCTTTTCCTGGCCATGGCCCTGGAGGAGGTCCAGGCCCAGATGATGCCACTGAAGGAGATGTGCCCTCAGCCCAGGGACGTTCAGCACGGGCTCCCCCAGCCCCTAGAGGCCTCGCTGCTGGTCACAGCAGCCCCTGCCTGGCTCCTGCCTGCCCACACCGTGGGCATCCACGGCTGCTCGGGGACATGGAGCTCAGCTGGTGCTGGTGCCGTGTGGGCTTTGCTGGTGGTACCACTGAGACACAGCTGTGAGAACTCAATTTCTTTATTTGAACAAAAAACCAGGGCTAACCTCTGCCCTGGTGGACAGGGGCTGTCCAACTTCAGTTGGGGTGGGAGAGCAGAGCCAGGGGGCTTGGGGGCAGGGGTTCTCGTTTTGGAGGCATTAGTACTGGGACGTGCTGAAGGTGAGGGTACATCCACGCCAGGGCAGCTGGGGAGAGCCGTGAAGAGCTGCAATGGCTCAGGCTCTCAGTGCTTGAGCTCTTTGGCTGGTCTTCTGAATCTTCACAGGAGCACCTGTGGAGAGACGAGTGTCTGAGGCTCCAGCTGCCGCTGGCACACAGGGCCCAGAGCTGGCGAGGCTCCCCAGCACGGCTGGAGCTGCAGGCCCAGCTTGGCCCAGCTGGACAGCTGCTCCTCAAGGCCCCGGCGAGCAGGGCATGGCTCTGGGCAGGCTCCCTGGCCAGGAGCGGGCCCCAGAGCGCGTCTGCCTTTCAAGGCCAATCTGGTCCCTGCTCTTTCTCCTCCCCACCTTGCTTTGCCTCTGCCCGCTGCTCGTGGGGCTGCTCTTGGCCTCGCAGACTCAGTGGGAGCCAGCACTGGCTGCAGCCCCAGTGGGCTCCCCAGGAGAAGGCCCAGCAATGAAGAGGCACTGGGCAGCAGCAGAAGCCTCAGCAGAGTTATTTGGACAAGCGCTGACCATCCTCAACTCCACAGCAGCCTGACTGGGAGTGTTTCCTATCAGCAGCCCTTAAAAGAAGCTGTTTGAGGCAGAGATCAGCAAAACACTCACCGTTTCCTCTTCCAGCAATACCAGATTCCGGCACAGCATATCATCAGGAACAGTGCTCCACCAGCCACGATGGCCATGAACTTCATCAAGCACGGTGTTCCCCAGCAGAAAACTCTTCCCATGCTTTCTGAGATCTTCTCAGCACGTGTTGACGTGCTGACTGCGTCTGTGGGGGCAATGAGGAGTGTGAGGCCGTGCCGTGCTCCACTGCTCAGCTGGCAGCACGGTGGATTACGGCCAGGACGTTCTCTGTTTCCCCCAGAGCTGGGGCCTGCAGGCACCTTGCCACGTCCTGGCACAGGGCTGCTCACTCCCCAAAGCCCTGAGACTGCGTGCGACAATTCCTCTGTGTTATGCCGGTCTTCTCCAGGCAATATGTGTCCCACAGACATGGATAAGGAAAATGCCCAGGGTTTTGGAGCTGCTCCAGGACCCACCCTTCTCCAAACCACTGCCCCTCCTGATATTCTGGGAGACCAGGAAATTTCAGGGGATCTAAGGCCGTGCATGGCCCGTGGGGCACTTTGGGCTCCCTGTCAGCCAATGCCAAATGCCTTCGTGCAGAGGCTGGCAAGAAGCACCATCCAGGCCAGCCTGGGAAACAGCCCTGCACGGTGTGACAGCAGCAGTGCGGCAGCGAGGCTGCCATGGATCCCTTCCCTCTGTGGCGAGCATGGCGCCTCCTGATGTGCAGAGAAGGCCCCTGGCTGCTGATGCTCAGGAGAAGGCTGAGGGAAATGCACCCACCCTGATGTCTCTCCACTTCACTGAGGATTTGTTCCAGGTTTCCTTTAGGTTTGTTCTTTCTTCTCAGGGGAGCTGAAGACAAAGTGTTTCCATTTCAGATGAATGGATGCCACAAAAGCAGTGCTCAGCCTGTGGGGTCAGCAGGGACGCACTACTCACGCCTGTGAGGGGAGCCGGGCCTGCGTGCAACATCCATCAAAGGACTCGGGAAAGTCCTCCTTGCAAGCACACCTGTCATGCAACAGCCAGAGAAGCTTCTGTCATCTCTGCTGATCTGCATGGGCAGCACTGAGCTGCAGGAGCTGTGAGGGGATTGCACAGGCCGATGGCGCAGCTCTGTCCTGGCACCTGCAGCGATGCTCTTCTGGCCCAGCTTTGGGCTCTGAGCTGGCAGGTCCCCCAGGGGCAAAGGCCTTCACCTACCCTCCTCATCTTCCTCATCATCAGGCTTAGAAATGGATCTGAGTTGTGATTCCCGATGACCTTCATCCACAGATTGACCTACAAAGAAAGGCAGGACAGAACAGCTCCCAGCACTGCAGGAGATCCTCAGGCTGCCTGGGGCGGGCAAAGGAGCCACGCAAGGCACAGGCCTGCGCCCTTCCCTTCCCTTCCCTTCCCTCTCTGCTCTTCTCCGGGGCTGCACAGAGCACATGGAAGGAGACACTGGCATTGCACATGGGAAGAGGATTGACAGCTAAATGCTCCTTCCTCCCACTGAGAGCCATCCTGGACACAAGAGTAGAAATTTCCAGGCCAAGATTTCCAGAATCCATCCATCTTCAGAGGATCTTAAGGGCAACGCCACATGAATATTGCTCTGGACACTGTTTACACTTGGACAATATTGATTGTGTTAGGAAAGAGTTGCTGAAAACTGACCTTCACCAAGCTCCGAGAACCTGAAACCACGGGTTAGCAGCGTTTGCAAATGCTGCAAGTCACGACCCCAGTCTAGAAGGAGCACAGATGGGAAGCGTTCCATGGTGTGCTGGGATCCCCTTCACCAGGGAGCTGAGCACTTCACTGCCAAGCAGCAGAGATGGCAGCTGAAGGCTCAGCAGGCCTCAGGCCCAGAGGCACAGCAATTACCTCTTGTGACTGTGCCTGGCTTCGCCTCCCTTCCTGCAGCAGAGGCTGCCAGTGAGCCACTGCTTTGTCCGGGAAACTCAGTGTTCAGCACAGTCTTTCTTTGCATCACTGCAGCAAGGAAAAGGGACAGGTGGATCAGATGGACTTGTTCTCCACTGGGGAGGTGCCATCTTCAGGAGGCAATGCTTGTTGAAGTCACGTCTAAGGATCAGGAGAAAGGCCAGGTTATTGGGGCTGGCCAGGGCCTCCCTCCTCCAAACAGCTGCCCCTCCTGATGTGCTGGGAGACCAGGAAATTTCTGGGCATCTAAGGTTGTGCGTGGCCCATGGTGCAGATTGGGCTCCCTGTCAGCTGATGCCAAATGCCTTCCTACAAAGGGTGGGAACGGGCCCTGCAGGGTGTGACAGCAGCAGTGGGGCAGCGAGGCTGCCATGGATCCCTTCCCACTATGCCCGGCACAGTGTGTCCAGATGTGCAGAGAAAGCCCCCAGCTGCCGATTCTCAAGAGAAGGCTGAGGGAAATGCACCCACCACGGCGTCTCTCCACATCACTGAGGATTTCTTTCAGGTTTTTGGATCCCTTCAGGGACTTCTTTTGTCCTTCTGGTTTGTTCCTCCCTCTCAGCGGACCTTAAGAGAAAGTATTTCCATTTCAGATGAAAGGATGCCACCAAAGCAGCGCTCAGCCTGTGAGGTCAGCAGGGAGACACTACTCACCCCTGGGATGGGAGCTGGGCTTGTGTGACTCAGCCAGCAAGGGCCCATGAGGAGTCTTTTCTGCAGACACACCTGTAACTCAACAGCCACGGAAGCTTCTGTCACCTGGTTCCTGCCATTATGTCAAGGATTATTTCTTGGTGGGATGCTGAGAACATACCTGCAGGAGGCTTCAGAGGCTGAAAATCTTCATGAAGCCAAGGTGCTGGAGAAATCTTCCTAGCCCGCTCATCTAGAAGGGAGGACAGGTGAGAACCATTTCCATGGTGTGCTGGCATGCCCTTCTACAGGGAGCTGAGCACTTCAGGGGGGTGAGCGAATGCTTTGTGTCTGCACTGCCAAGCAGCAGAGATGGCAGCTGAAGGCTCAGCAGGCCTCAGGCCCAGTGGCACAGCAATTACCTGCTGTGACTGGTCCTGGCATCACCTCCCTTCCTGCAGCAGAGGCTCCCAATGAGCCACTGCTTCCTCCGGGAAATGCTTCCTTCAGGACAGTCTCTCCTTGCATCTCTGGACAAAGGAAAAGGGACAGCTGCATCCGATGGAGTTGTTTCCCACGGGGAAGATGCCATCTTGAGGAGGCAATGCTTGTTGAAGTCATGTCTAAGGTTCAGGAAGTCAGTCCAGCGTTGGAGCTGGGCCAGGCCCCTCCCTCCTCCAAACAGCTGCCCCTACACCTGATGGACCCCGAGACTGGGAAATTTCTGGGGATCTCAGGGTGTGCGTTGCCCGTGGTGTAGATTGGGCTCCCTGTCAGCCAATGCCAAATGCCTTCGTGCAGAGCCTGGGGAGGAGCTGCATCCAGGCCAGCCTGGGAACCAGCCCTGCACGGTGTGACAGCAGCAGTGCGGCAGCGAGGCTGCCATGGATCCCTTCCCTCTGTGCCGGGCACGGCGTGTCCAGATGTGCAGAGAAAGGCCCCAGCTGCTGATTCTCAGGGGAAGGCTGAGGGAAATGCACCCACCACGACGTCTCTCCACATCACTGAGGATTTCTTTCAGGCTTTTGGATCCCTTCAGGGACTTCTTGTGCCCTTCAGGTTTGTTCCTCCCTCTCGGCGGACCTTAAGAGAAAGGATTTCCATTTCAGATGAAAGGATGCCACCAAAGCAGCGCTCAGCCTGTGAGGTCAGCAGGGAGACACTACTCACCCCTGTGATGGGAGCTGGGCTTGTGTGACTCAACCAGCAAGGGCCCATGAGGAGTCTTTTCTGCAGACACACCTGTAACTCAACGGCCACGGAAGCTGCTGTCACCCGGTTCCTGCCAGGTTGTCACTGATGAGTCTTTTAGGAACATTTCCAACATACCTGCAGGAGGCTCCAGCTGCATGAAATGTTCAAAAAGCCAAGGTATTGGTGAAACCTTTGCAACGCGCTCATCTGGAAGGGAGGAGAGACGAGAATCACCTTCTGCCTTAGGGAAGTGGGCACTGCAAGGGGGTCGGCTAAGGCTGTGGGAGGCAGATGTGAATGGACATGGCCAAAGCTGCAGAGGGGCCTGGGGAGCTGTGGGCTGCCTCTGGTCCCTGTCCACACTGTTTGCTGGCCCTGGACGACATGCGTGGAGAGGAAAGCGGGGCAGCCCAAGGCCCCTGTGGGCTCTCTCCCTCTCCCAGAGGAAAGCCTCCCTAAAGCCCTATGGAAAACCATCCCCAACGCTTCCTGGGGAGAAGGGAGCGCTGTGCCAGGAAAGGGGATCCGTCGGCTCACCTGCTCCCTTCGCTCGCCGTGCAGCTGCCTGGGCAGCCCTGGCAGTCAGGGCCAGTGCCAGGAGGAGCAGGAGGAAGAGGCGCAGAGCAAGGGCCATGGTGCCTTGCCCTGTGCCAGTCGTGCAGCTCTTGCTGCCACCGCTGTCCTCACGCCGCTGTCGCAATGTCAGCACCGCTGCCGCCGCTGCTGCCGCCGCAACAGTCGTGGGCAAGGACTGACTGCTTGGTGGTTGTGGTGCTGTGCAAGCACAGGGCTCTGGGTCCTCTGTGACCTCAGAGCCTGCTGTGACGTCAAGGCTGGGGCAGGATTTTGTGGGAATGGATCTCAAGAGCTGCCCTTCCAGTGAGGAGAGTAGGTCTCTGCAGGCAGCTGCGTGCAATCTCTATTTTGTTTCCCAAGACCAGAGTTATCTGACATTGGCCAAGTGAGATATTTCATGGTTCTACCTGCAATAGCTCCTGTCAATGTCAAGTCCAAAATTCAACTCGCATTGCTGAGTCCCACTATTGCAGGCAGCACCAGCCCCATGCCAAGAGTGACTCCGTGCTGTGCACTCTGCTGGCCTTTGGCCCATATATAAAAAGTGAAGGACTTGATGTCCTAAGTTTTAAAAGGAATGCAACACTGGCCATCAGCATAGCTGCATGCTTTAGAGGAGACCCAAACCCACTGCACACCTTATGGGTGTCCTCAGCCACCCCAAAATCCCCCTGTGTGCCTCACGAGAGACCCCAGAGCCCTGCTTAACTTCGAGGTGTCCCTCGGCCCCTGCACACCTTTGGAGTTAGCCTAAATGAGGGGAAAAAACTGATCGTTGGGCTAAGATTTTACATTGTGGAAAGTATCATGTGGCACAGCAGCTCCACTGGGATTGTGCCGTGTTGGTTGACTTGGGGATTGAAGAAGAATGGCTTCTGTCTTCATATGACATAAAAGGAAGAGGTGTGGATGAAAGGACTTGAAGAGCGTTGGTGTTTAAAAGAAGGAAGCCAAGAGGATACAAGATTTGAACTGGGAGACAAAAGTAACTTATGTTGCCTTAAGTGCTTCTTTTAAAAAGCTTCAGTAGAAAACAGTTCGGCAATGGTGGAATTTTCAACCTCTCTTCATTTGAAGGAATAATTCCCATCATTTGAAGCATTTGTTCCCTTTCTTTACCTCCCACTCTCTTAGTTGTGGACTTGGAGCATAAACTGACTTAGCAGTGTTGGCCCCTTGCATTTGTTTATGCAGGTCATAGGAAGAGTGAGCTGCATTAGTACCAGCATTTAGATGGAAGGTGCACAGTATTCCTAAGTCATAGAATGCCTGCTCACTCATAGTTACCTTGGACTCTAAATTGTTTTGTATATTCTTTGTGGGGGTTTTTTCTCTGGTTTTTTTTTTTTTTTTTTTTTTTTTTTTTTTTTTTTTTTGGTGTTGTTTTATGACTAGCTATAAATAAAAATTGTAGCAAGAAGTCTACTTTATTCCATGTAAGAAAAGGTGGGATTCTGAATCGTTCCTTCAATCTTGAGATGTGTTGAGGAATTAAATTTAGTCACTGTACAGCTTGGTTTCAAAGCATACCTAAATGGAATTTCCTTAGTAAAACAAGAATGGAGACTTGTTCCGCTGTCATCTCAGTAAAATAGGGAACCAGAGAAGTATACGCCACTGACGAATATTGAATGGTGAATCAAAGAATTGAAAACAATGTTAAAATGTCAAAGGGTGTAACAGTGTCTGCAACGGATATGCTTATGCATTTTGTAGTAAAGTGAGTGGTCTACTCCTGAAGGAAATGCTGATTTATGTTTTCAGAGGGAATCCAAGTGATATTCTTTCAACTAGTTTGTGGTTACAGAAGTAACTTATCTAAATACTGTCTTGAAAGAAATAAAAAATGTACCAGGTATATGTTATGACTGTATCAAACAAGCATCAGAAAGTGACAGATTCTATAAATACCGGCCTGCTGGAACTACATGGAAATAAAGCAAAGGAAAACATAGACAAAACTTCAATTCATCTCTGTTGCTGTATATTAGAGAGATGACTGTGAGGTAAAGCCCATATGATCAATCCCCTTGCTTTTCACGTGTGAGATGTTCAGATGTCAGCATTGTATATGGGTTCCACTGAAGCGACGCCAGGCTATGAAGGACTTGCTTGTGGTGCGCAGCCCAGCCTCATTGCATCTTCCTCAAGGCAAGCACTTAGTGAGTGCTTGCCTCTTTTCCTGGCCATGGCCCTGGAGGAGGTCCAGGCCCAGATGATGCCACTGAAGGAGATGTGCCCTCAGCCCAGGGACGTTCAGCACGGGCTCCCCCAGCCCCTAGAGGCCTCGCTGCTGGTCACAGCAGCCCCTGCCTGGCTCCTGCCTGCCCACACCGTGGGCATCCACGGCTGCTCGGGGACATGGAGCTCAGCTGGTGCTGGTGCCGTGTGGGCTTTGCTGGTGGTACCACTGAGACACAGCTGTGAGAACTCAATTTCTTTATTTGAACAAAAAACCAGGGCTAACCTCTGCCCTGGTGGACAGGGGCTGTCCAACTTCAGTTGGGGTGGGAGAGCAGGGCCAGGGGGCTTGGGGGCAGGGGTTCTCGTTTTGGAGGCATTAGTACTGGGACGTGCTGAAGGTGAGGGTACATCCACGCCAGGGCAGCTGGGGAGAGCCGTGAAGAGCTGCAATGGCTCAGGCTCTCAGTGCTTGAGCTCTTTGGCTGGTCTTCTGAATCTTCACAGGAGCACCTGTGGAGAGACGAGTGTCTGAGGCTCCAGCTGCCGCTGGCACACAGGGCCCAGAGCTGGCGAGGCTCCCCAGCACGGCTGGAGCTGCAGGCCCAGCTTGGCCCAGCTGGACAGCTGCTCCTCAAGGCCCCGGCGAGCAGGGCATGGCTCTGGGCAGGCTCCCTGGCCAGGAGCGGGCCCCAGGCCCCAGGCGTCTGCCTTTCAAGGCCAATCTGGTCCCTGCTCTTTCTCCTCCCCACCTTGCTTTGCCTCTGCCCGCTGCTCGTGGGGCTGCTCTTGGCCTCACAGCCTCAGTGGGAGCCAGCACTGGCTGCAGCCCCAGTGGGCTCCCCAGGAGAAGGCCCAGCAATGAAGAGGCACTGGGCAGCAGCAGAAGCCTCAGCAGAGTTATTTGGACAAGCGCTGACCATCCTCAACTCCACAGCAGCCTGACTGGGAGTGTTTCCTATCAGCAGCCCTTAAAAGAAGCTGTTTGAGGCAGAGATCAGCAAAACACTCACCGTTTCCTCTTCCAGCAATACCAGATTCCGGCACAGCATATCATCAGGAACAGTGCTCCACCAGCCACGATGGCCATGAACTTCATCAAGCACGGTGTTCCCCAGCAGAAAACTCTTCTCATGCTTTCCGAGATCTTCTCAGCACGTGTTGACGTGCTGACTGCATCTGTGGGGGCAATGAGGAGTGTGAGGCCGTGCCGTGCTCCACTGCTCAGCTGGCAGCACGGTGGATTACGGCCAGGACGTTCTCTGTTTCCCCCAGAGCTGGGGCCTGCAGGCACCTTGCCACGTCCTGGCACAGGGCTGCTCACTCCCCAAAGCCCTGAGACTGCGTGCGACAATTCCTCTGTGTTATGCCGGTCTTCTCCAGGCAATATGTGTCCCACAGACATGGATAAGGAAAATGCCCAGGGTTTTGGAGCTGCTCCAGGACCCACCCTTCTCCAAACTGCTGCCCCCCCCCGCCCCCGATAATCTGGGAGACCAGGAAATTTCAGGGGATCTAAGGCCGTGCATGGCCCGTGGGGCACTTTGGGCTCCCTGTCAGCCGATGCCAAATGCCTTCGTGCAGAGCCTGGCAAGAAGCACCATCCAGGCCAGCCTGGGAACCAGCCCTGCACGGTGTGACAGCAGCAGTGCGGCAGCGAGGCTGCCATGGATCCCTTCCCTCTGTGGCGAGCATGGCGCCTCCTGATGTGCAGAGAAGGCCCCTGGCTGCTGATTCTCAGGAGAAGGCTGAGGGAAATGCACCCACCCTGATGTCTCTCCACTTCACTGAGGATTTGTTCCAGGTGTTTGGATTCCTCCAGGGACTTCCTGTTTCCTTTAGGTTTGTTCTTCCTTCTCAGGGGAGCTGAAGAGAAAGTATTTCCATTTCAGATGAATGGATGCCACAAAAGCAGTGCTCAGCCTGTGGGGTCAGCAGGGACGCACTACTCACGCCTGTGAGGGGAGCTGGGCCTGCGTGCAACATCCATCAAAGGACTCGGGAAAGTCCTCCTTGCAAGCACACCTGTCATGCAACAGCCAGAGAAGCTTCTGTCATCTCTGCTGATCTGCACGGGCAGCACTGAGCTGCAGGAGCTGTGAGGGGATTGCACAGGCCGAGGGTGCAGCTCTGTCCTGGCACCTGCAGCGATGCTCCTCTGGCCCAGCGTTGGGCTCTGAGCTGGCAGGTCCCCCAGGGGCAAAGGCCTTCACCTACCCTCCTCATCTTCCTCATCATCAGGCTTAGAAATGGATCTGAGTTGTGATTCCCGATGACCTTCATCAACAGATTGACCTACAAAGAAAGGCAGGACAGAACAGCTCCCAGCACTGCAGGAGATCCTCAGGCTGCCTGGGGCGGGCAAAGGAGCCACGCAAGGCACAGGCCTGGGCCCTTCCCATCCCTTCCCTTCCCTTCCCTTCCCTTCCCTTCCCTTCCCTTCCCTTCCCTTCCCTTCCCTTCCCTCTCTGCTCTTCTCCGGGGCTGCACAGAGCACATGGAAGGAGACACTGGCATTGCACATGGGAAGAGGATTGACAGCTAAATGCTCCTTCCTCCCACTGAGAGCCATCCTGGACACAAGAGTAGAAATTTCCAGGCCAAGATTTCCAGAATCCATCCAACTTCAGAGGATCTTAAGGGCAACGCCACATGAATATTGCTCTGGACACTGTTTACACTTGGACAATGATGATTGTGTTAGGAAAGAGTTGCTGAAAACTGACCTTCACCAAGCTCCGAGAACCTGAAACCACGGGTTAGCAGCGTTTGCAAATGCTGCAAGTCACGACCCCAGTCTAGAAGGAGCACAGATGGGAAGCGTTCCATGGTGTGCTGGGATCCCCTTCACCAGGGAGCTGAGCACTTCACTGCCAAGCAGCAGAGATGGCAGCTGAAGGCTCAGCAGGCCTCAGGCCCAGAGGCACAGCAATTACCTCTTGTGACTGTGCCTGGCTTCGCCTCCCTTCCTGCAGCAGAGGCTGCCAGTGAGCCACTGCTTTGTCCGGGAAACTCAGTGTTCAGCACAGTCTTTCTTTGCATCACTGCAGCAAGGAAAAGGGACAGGTGGATCAGATGGACTTGTTCTCCACTGGGGAGGTGCCATCTTCAGGAGGCAATGCTTGTTGAAGTCACGTATAAGGATCAGGAGAAAGGCCAGGTTATTGGGGCTGGCCAGGGCCTCCCTCCTCCAAACAGCTGCCCCTCCTGATGTGCTGGGAGACCAGGAAATTTCTGGGCATCTAAGGTTGTGCGTTGCCCATGGTGCAGATTGAGCTCCCTGTCAGCTGATGCCAAATGCCTTCGTGCAGAGGGTGGGAACGGGCCCTGCAGGGTGTGACAGCAGCAGTGGGGCAGCGAGGCTGCCATGGATCCCTTCCCACTATGCCCGGCACAGTGTGTCCAGATGTGCAGAGAAAGCCCCCAGCTGCTGATTCTCAAGAGAAGGCTGAGGGAAATGCACCCACCACGGCGTCTCTCCACATCACTGAGGATTTCTTTCAGGCTTTTGGATCCCTTCAGGGACTTCTTTTGTCCTTCTGGTTTGCTCCTCCCTCTCGGTGGACCTTAAGAGAAAGTATGTCCATTTGAGATGAAAGGATGCCACCAAAGCAGCGCTCAGCCTGTGAGGTCAGCAGGGAGACACTACTCACCCCTGTGATGGGAGCTGGGCTTGTGTGACTCAGCCAGCAAGGGCCCATGAGGAGTCTTTTCTGCAGACACACCTGTAACTCAACAGCCACGGAAGCTTCTGTCACCTGGTTCCTGCCATTATGTCAAGGATTATTTCTTGGTGGGATGCTGAGAACATACCTGCAGGAGGCTTCAGAGGCTGAAAATCTTCATGAAGCCAAGGTGCTGGAGAAATCTTCCTAGCCCGCTCATCTAGAAGGGAGGACAGGTGAGAACCATTTCCATGGTGTGCTGGCATGCCCTTCTACAGGGAGCTGAGCACTTCAGGGGGGTGAGCGAATGCTTTGTGTCTGCACTGCCAAGCAGCAGAGATGGCAGCTGAAGGCTCAGCAGGCCTCAGGCCCAGTGGCACAGCAATTACCTGCTGTGACTGCTCCTGGCATCACCTCCCTTCCTGCAGCAGAGGCTCCCAATGAGCCACTGCTTCCTCCGGGAAATGCTTCCTTCAGGACAGTCTCTCCTTGCATCTCTGGACAAAGGAAAAGGGACAGCTGCATCCGATGGAGTTGTTTCCCAAGGGGAAGATGCCATCTTGAGGAGGCAATGCTTGTTGAAGTCATGTCTAAGGTTCAGGAAGTCAGTCCAGCGTTGGAGCTGGGCCAGGCCCCTCCCTCCTCCAAACAGCTGCCCCTACACCTGATGGACCCCGAGACTGGGAAATTTCTGGGGATCTCAGGGTGTGCGTTGCCCGTGGTGTAGATTGGGCTCCCTGTCAGCCAATGCCAAATGCCTTCGTGCAGAGCCTGGGGAGGAGCTGCATCCAGGCCAGCCTGGGAACCAGCCCTGCACGGTGTGACAGCAGCAGTGCGGCAGCGAGGCTGCCATGGATCCCTTCCCTCTGTGCCGGGCACGGCGTGTCCAGATGTGCAGAGAAAGGCCCCAGCTGCTGATTCTCAGGGGAAGGCTGAGGGAAATGCACCCACCACGACGTCTCTCCACATCACTGAGGATTTCTTTCAGGCTTTTGGATCCCTTCAGGGACTTCTTGTGCCCTTCAGGTTTGTTCCTCCCTCTCGGCGGACCTTAAGAGAAAGGATTTCCATTTCAGATGAAAGGATGCCACCAAAGCAGCGCTCAGCCTGTGAGGTCAGCAGGGAGACACTACTCACCCCTGTGATGGGAGCTGGGCTTGTGTGACTCAACCAGCAAGGGCCCATGAGGAGTCTTTTCTGCAGACACACCTGTAACTCAACGGCCACGGAAGCTGCTGTCACCCGGTTCCTGCCAGGTTGTCACTGATGAGTCTTTTAGGAACATTTCCAACATACCTGCAGGAGGCTCCAGCTGCATGAAATGTTCAAAAAGCCAAGGTATTGGTGAAACCTTTGCAACGCGCTCATCTGGAAGGGAGGAGAGACGAGAATCACCTTCTGCCTTAGGGAAGTGGGCACTGCAAGGGGGTCGGCTAAGGCTGTGGGAGGCAGATGTGAATGGACATGGCCAAAGCTGCAGAGGGGCCTGGGGAGCTGTGGGCTGCCTCTGGTCCCTGTCCACACTGTTTGCTGGCCCTGGACGACATGCGTGGAGAGGAAAGCGGGGCAGCCCAAGGCCCCTGTGGGCTCTCTCCCTCTCCCAGAGGAAAGCCTCCCTAAAGCCCTATGGAAAACCATCCCCAACGCTTCCTGGGGAGAAGGGAGCGCTGTGCCAGGAAAGGGGATCCGTCGGCTCACCTGCTCCCTTCGCTCGCCGTGCAGCTGCCTGGGCAGCCCTGGCAGTCAGGGCCAGTGCCAGGAGGAGCAGGAGGAAGAGGCGCAGAGCAAGGGCCATGGTGCCTTGCCCTGTGCCAGTCGTGCAGCTCTTGCTGCCACCGCTGTCCTCACGCCGCTGTCGCAATGTCAGCACCGCTGCCGCCGCTGCTGCCGCCGCAACAGTCGTGGGCAAGGACTGACTGCTTGGTGGTTGTGGTGCTGTGCAAGCACAGGGCTCTGGGTCCTCTGTGACCTCAGAGCCTGCTGTGACGTCAAGGCTGGGGCAGGATTTTGTGGGAATGGATCTCAAGAGCTGCCCTTCCAGTGAGGAGAGTAGGTCTCTGCAGGCAGCTGCGTGCAATCTCTATTTTGTTTCCCAAGACCAGAGTTATCTGACATTGGCCAAGTGAGATATTTCATGGTTCTACCTGCAATAGCTCCTGTCAATGTCAAGTCCAAAATTCAACTCGCATTGCTGAGTCCCACTATTGCAGGCAGCACCAGCCCCATGCCAAGAGTGACTCCGTGCTGTGCACTCTGCTGGCCTTTGGCCCATATATAAAAAGTGAAGGACTTGATGTCCTAAGTTTTAAAAGGAATGCAACACTGGCCATCAGCATAGCTGCATGCTTTAGAGGAGACCCAAACCCACTGCACACCTTATGGGTGTCCTCAGCCACCCCAAAATCCCCCTGTGTGCCTCACGAGAGACCCCAGAGCCCTGCTTAACTTCGAGGTGTCCCTCGGCCCCTGCACACCTTTGGAGTTAGCCTAAATGAGGGGAAAAAACTGATCGTTGGGCTAAGATTTTACATTGTGGAAAGTATCATGTGGCACAGCAGCTCCACTGGGATTGTGCCGTGTTGGTTGACTTGGGGATTGAAGAAGAATGGCTTCTGTCTTCATATGACATAAAAGGAAGAGGTGTGGATGAAAGGACTTGAAGAGCGTTGGTGTTTAAAAGAAGGAAGCCAAGAGGATACAAGATTTGAACTGGGAGACAAAAGTAACTTATGTTGCCTTAAGTGCTTCTTTTAAAAAGCTTCAGTAGAAAACAGTTCGGCAATGGTGGAATTTTCAACCTCTCTTCATTTGAAGGAATAATTCCCATCATTTGAAGCATTTGTTCCCTTTCTTTACCTCCCACTCTCTTAGTTGTGGACTTGGAGCATAAACTGACTTAGCAGTGTTGGCCCCTTGCATTTGTTTATGCAGGTCATAGGAAGAGTGAGCTGCATTAGTACCAGCATTTAGATGGAAGGTGCACAGTATTCCTAAGTCATAGAATGCCTGCTCACTCATAGTTACCTTGGACTCTAAATTGTTTTGTATATTCTTTGTGGGGGTTTTTTCTCTGGTTTTTTTTTTTTTTTTTTTTTTTTTTTTTTTTTTTTTTTTTGGTGTTGTTTTATGACTAGCTATAAATAAAAATTGTAGCAAGAAGTCTACTTTATTCCATGTAAGAAAAGGTGGGATTCTGAATCGTTCCTTCAATCTTGAGATGTGTTGAGGAATTAAATTTAGTCACTGTACAGCTTGGTTTCAAAGCATACCTAAATGGAATTTCCTTAGTAAAACAAGAATGGAGACTTGTTCCGCTGTCATCTCAGTAAAATAGGGAACCAGAGAAGTATACGCCACTGACGAATATTGAATGGTGAATCAAAGAATTGAAAACAATGTTAAAATGTCAAAGGGTGTAACAGTGTCTGCAACGGATATGCTTATGCATTTTGTAGTAAAGTGAGTGGTCTACTCCTGAAGGAAATGCTGATTTATGTTTTCCGAGGGAATCCAAGTGATATTCTTTCAACTAGTTTGTGGTTACAGAAGTAACTTATCTAAATACTGTCTTGAAAGAAATAAAAAATGTACCAGGTATATGTTATGACTGTATCAAACAAGCATCAGAAAGTGACAGATTCTATAAATACCGGCCTGCTGGAACTACATAGAAATAAAGCAAAGGAAACCATAGACAAAACTTCAATTCATCTCTGTTGCTGTATATTAGAGAGATGACTGTGAGGTAAAGCCCATATGATCAATCCCCTTGCTTTTCACGTGTGAGATGTTCAGATGTCAGCATTGTATATGGGTTCCACTGAAGCGACGCCAGGCTATGAAGGACTTGCTTGTGGTGCGCAGCCCAGCCTCATTGCATCTTCCTCAAGGCAAGCACTTAGTGAGTGCTTGCCTCTTTTCCTGGCCATGGCCCTGGAGGAGGTCCAGGCCCAGATGATGCCACTGAAGGAGATGTGCCCTCAGCCCAGGGACGTTCAGCACGGGCTCCCCCAGCCCCTAGAGGCCTCGCTGCTGGTCACAGCAGCCCCTGCCTGGCTCCTGCCTGCCCACACCGTGGGCATCCACGGCTGCTCGGGGACATGGAGCTCAGCTGGTGCTGGTGCCGTGTGGGCTTTGCTGGTGGTACCACTGAGACACAGCTGTGAGAACTCAATTTCTTTATTTGAACAAAAAACCAGGGCTAACCTCTGCCCTGGTGGACAGGGGCTGTCCAACTTCAGTTGGGGTGGGAGAGCAGGGCCAGGGGGCTTGGGGGCAGGGGTTCTCGTTTTGGAGGCATTAGTACTGGGACGTGCTGAAGGTGAGGGTACATCCACGCCAGGGCAGCTGGGGAGAGCCGTGAAGAGCTGCAATGGCTCAGGCTCTCAGTGCTTGAGCTCTTTGGCTGGTCTTCTGAATCTTCACAGGAGCACCTGTGGAGAGACGAGTGTCTGAGGCTCCAGCTGCCGCTGGCACACAGGGCCCAGAGCTGGCGAGGCTCCCCAGCACGGCTGGAGCTGCAGGCCCAGCTTGGCCCAGCTGGACAGCTGCTCCTCAAGGCCCCGGCGAGCAGGGCATGGCTCTGGGCAGGCTCCCTGGCCAGGAGCGGGCCCCAGGCCCCAGGCGTCTGCCTTTCAAGGCCAATCTGGTCCCTGCTCTTTCTCCTCCCCACCTTGCTTTGCCTCTGCCCGCTGCTCGTGGGGCTGCTCTTGGCCTCACAGCCTCAGTGGGAGCCAGCACTGGCTGCAGCCCCAGTGGGCTCCCCAGGAGAAGGCCCAGCAATGAAGAGGCACTGGGCAGCAGCAGAAGCCTCAGCAGAGTTATTTGGACAAGCGCTGACCATCCTCAACTCCACAGCAGCCTGACTGGGAGTGTTTCCTATCAGCAGCCCTTAAAAGAAGCTGTTTGAGGCAGAGATCAGCAAAACACTCACCGTTTCCTCTTCCAGCAATACCAGATTCCGGCACAGCATATCATCAGGAACAGTGCTCCACCAGCCACGATGGCCATGAACTTCATCAAGCACGGTGTTCCCCAGCAGAAAACTCTTCTCATGCTTTCCGAGATCTTCTCAGCACGTGTTGACGTGCTGACTGCATCTGTGGGGGCAATGAGGAGTGTGAGGCCGTGCCGTGCTCCACTGCTCAGCTGGCAGCACGGTGGATTACGGCCAGGACGTTCTCTGTTTCCCCCAGAGCTGGGGCCTGCAGGCACCTTGCCACGTCCTGGCACAGGGCTGCTCACTCCCCAAAGCCCTGAGACTGCGTGCGACAATTCCTCTGTGTTATGCCGGTCTTCTCCAGGCAATATGTGTCCCACAGACATGGATAAGGAAAATGCCCAGGGTTTTGGAGCTGCTCCAGGACCCACCCTTCTCCAAACTGCTGCCCCCCCCCGCCCCCGATAATCTGGGAGACCAGGAAATTTCAGGGGATCTAAGGCCGTGCATGGCCCGTGGGGCACTTTGGGCTCCCTGTCAGCCGATGCCAAATGCCTTCGTGCAGAGCCTGGCAAGAAGCACCATCCAGGCCAGCCTGGGAACCAGCCCTGCACGGTGTGACAGCAGCAGTGCGGCAGCGAGGCTGCCATGGATCCCTTCCCTCTGTGGCGAGCATGGCGCCTCCTGATGTGCAGAGAAGGCCCCTGGCTGCTGATTCTCAGGAGAAGGCTGAGGGAAATGCACCCACCCTGATGTCTCTCCACTTCACTGAGGATTTGTTCCAGGTGTTTGGATTCCTCCAGGGACTTCCTGTTTCCTTTAGGTTTGTTCTTCCTTCTCAGGGGAGCTGAAGAGAACGTATTTCCATTTCAGATGAATGGGTGCCACAAAAGCAGTGCTCAGCCTGTGGGGTCAGCAGGGACGCACTACTCACGCCTGTGAGGGGAGCTGGGCCTGCGTGCAACATCCATCAAAGGACTCGGGAAAGTCCTCCTTGCAAGCACACCTGTCATGCAACAGCCAGAGAAGCTTCTGTCATCTCTGCTGATCTGCACGGGCAGCACTGAGCTGCAGGAGCTGTGAGGGGATTGCACAGGCCGAGGGTGCAGCTCTGTCCTGGCACCTGCAGCGATGCTCCTCTGGCCCAGCGTTGGGCTCTGAGCTGGCAGGTCCCCCAGGGGCAAAGGCCTTCACCTACCCTCCTCATCTTCCTCATCATCAGGCTTAGAAATGGATCTGAGTTGTGATTCCCGATGACCTTCATCAACAGATTGACCTACAAAGAAAGGCAGGACAGAACAGCTCCCAGCACTGCAGGAGATCCTCAGGCTGCCTGGGGCGGGCAAAGGAGCCACGCAAGGCACAGGCCTGGGCCCTTCCCATCCCTTCCCTTCCCTTCCCTTCCCTTCCCTTCCCTTCCCTTCCCTTCCCTTCCCTTCCCTCTCTGCTCTTCTCCGGGGCTGCACAGAGCACATGGAAGGAGACACTGGCATTGCACATGGGAAGAGGATTGACAGCTAAATGCTCCTTCCTCCCACTGAGAGCCATCCTGGACACAAGAGTAGAAATTTCCAGGCCAAGATTTCCAGAATCCATCCAACTTCAGAGGATCTTAAGGGCAACGCCACATGAATATTGCTCTGGACACTGTTTACACTTGGACAATGATGATTGTGTTAGGAAAGAGTTGCTGAAAACTGACCTTCACCAAGCTCCGAGAACCTGAAACCACGGGTTAGCAGCGTTTGCAAATGCTGCAAGTCACGACCCCAGTCTAGAAGGAGCACAGATGGGAAGCGTTCCATGGTGTGCTGGGATCCCCTTCACCAGGGAGCTGAGCACTTCACTGCCAAGCAGCAGAGATGGCAGCTGAAGGCTCAGCAGGCCTCAGGCCCAGAGGCACAGCAATTACCTCTTGTGACTGTGCCTGGCTTCGCCTCCCTTCCTGCAGCAGAGGCTGCCAGTGAGCCACTGCTTTGTCCGGGAAACTCAGTGTTCAGCACAGTCTTTCTTTGCATCACTGCAGCAAGGAAAAGGGACAGGTGGATCAGATGGACTTGTTCTCCACTGGGGAGGTGCCATCTTCAGGAGGCAATGCTTGTTGAAGTCACGTATAAGGATCAGGAGAAAGGCCAGGTTATTGGGGCTGGCCAGGGCCTCCCTCCTCCAAACAGCTGCCCCTCCTGATGTGCTGGGAGACCAGGAAATTTCTGGGCATCTAAGGTTGTGCGTTGCCCATGGTGCAGATTGAGCTCCCTGTCAGCTGATGCCAAATGCCTTCGTGCAGAGGGTGGGAACGGGCCCTGCAGGGTGTGACAGCAGCAGTGGGGCAGCGAGGCTGCCATGGATCCCTTCCCACTATGCCCGGCACAGTGTGTCCAGATGTGCAGAGAAAGCCCCCAGCTGCTGATTCTCAAGAGAAGGCTGAGGGAAATGCACCCACCACGGCGTCTCTCCACATCACTGAGGATTTCTTTCAGGCTTTTGGATCCCTTCAGGGACTTCTTTTGTCCTTCTGGTTTGCTCCTCCCTCTCGGTGGACCTTAAGAGAAAGTATGTCCATTTGAGATGAAAGGATGCCACCAAAGCAGCGCTCAGCCTGTGAGGTCAGCAGGGAGACACTACTCACCCCTGTGATGGGAGCTGGGCTTGTGTGACTCAGCCAGCAAGGGCCCATGAGGAGTCTTTTCTGCAGACACACCTGTAACTCAACAGCCACGGAAGCTTCTGTCACCTGGTTCCTGCCATTATGTCAAGGATTATTTCTTGGTGGGATGCTGAGAACATACCTGCAGGAGGCTTCAGAGGCTGAAAATCTTCATGAAGCCAAGGTGCTGGAGAAATCTTCCTAGCCCGCTCATCTAGAAGGGAGGACAGGTGAGAACCATTTCCATGGTGTGCTGGCATGCCCTTCTACAGGGAGCTGAGCACTTCAGGGGGGTGAGCGAATGCTTTGTGTCTGCACTGCCAAGCAGCAGAGATGGCAGCTGAAGGCTCAGCAGGCCTCAGGCCCAGTGGCACAGCAATTACCTGCTGTGACTGCTCCTGGCATCACCTCCCTTCCTGCAGCAGAGGCTCCCAATGAGCCACTGCTTCCTCCGGGAAATGCTTCCTTCAGGACAGTCTCTCCTTGCATCTCTGGACAAAGAAAAAGGGACAGCTGCATCCGATGGAGTTGTTTCCCAAGGGGAAGATGCCATCTTGAGGAGGCAATGCTTGTTGAAGTCATGTCTAAGGTTCAGGAAGTCAGTCCAGCGTTGGAGCTGGGCCAGGCCCCTCCCTCCTCCAAACAGCTGCCCCTACACCTGATGGACCCCGAGACTGGGAAATTTCTGGGGATCTCAGGGTGTGCGTTGCCCGTGGTGTAGATTGGGCTCCCTGTCAGCCAATGCCAAATGCCTTCGTGCAGAGCCTGGGGAGGAGCTGCATCCAGGCCAGCCTGGGAACCAGCCCTGCACGGTGTGACAGCAGCAGTGCGGCAGCGAGGCTGCCATGGATCCCTTCCCACTGTGCCGGGCACGGCGTGTCCAGATGTGCAGAGAAAGGCCCCAGCTGCTGATTCCCAGGAGAAGGCTGAGGGAAATGCACCCACCACGACGTCTCTCCACATCACTGAGGATTTCTTTCAGGCTTTTGGATCCCTTCAGGGACTTCTTTTGTCCTTCTGGTTTGCTCCTCCATCGTGGCGGACCTTAAGAGAAAGTATTTCCATTTCAGATGAAAGGATGCCACCGAAGCAGTGCTCAGCCTGTGAGGTCAGCAGGGAGACACTACTCACCCCTGGGATGGGAGCTGGGCTTGTGTGACTCAGCCAGCAAGGGCCCATGAGGAGTCTTTTCTGCAGACACACCTGTAACTCAACGGCCACGGAAGCTCCTGTCAACCGGTTCCTGCCAGGTTGTCACTGATGAGTCTTTTAGGAACATTTCCAACATACCTGCAGGAGGCTCCAGCTGCATGAAATGTTCAGAAAGCCAAGGTATTGGTGAAACCTTTGCAACGCGCTCATCTGGAAGAGAGGAGAGACGAGAATCACCTTCTGCCTTAGGGAAGTGGGCACTGCAAGGGGGTCGGCTAAGGCTGTGGGAGGCAGATGTGAATGGACATGGCCAAAGCTGCGGAGGGGCCTGGGGAGCTGTGGGCTGCCTCTGGTCCCTGTCCACACTGTTTGCTGGCCCTGGACGACATGCGTGGAGAGGAAAGCGGGGCAGCCCAAGGCCCCTGTGGGCTCTCTCCCTCTCCCAGAGGAAAGCCTCCCTAAAGCCCTATGGAAAACCATCCCCAACGCTTCCTGGGGAGAAGGGAGCGCTGTGCCAGGAAAGGGGATCCGTCGGCTCACCTGCTCCCTTCGCTCGCCGTGCAGCTGCCTGGGCAGCCCTGGCAGTCAGGGCCAGTGCCAGGAGGAGCAGGAGGAAGAGGCGCAGAGCAAGGGCCATGGTGCCTTGCCCTGTGCCAGTCGTGCAGCTCTTGCTGCCACCGCTGTCCTCACGCCGCTGTCGCAATGTCAGCACCGCTGCCGCCGCTGCTGCCGCCGCAACAGTCGTGGGCAAGGACTGACTGCTTGGTGGTTGTGGTGCTGTGCAAGCACAGGGCTCTGGGTCCTCTGTGACCTCAGAGCCTGCTGTGACGTCAAGGCTGGGCCAGGATTTTGTGGGAATGGATCTCAAGAGCTGCCCTTCCAGTGAGGAGAGTAGGTGTCTGCAGGCAGCTGCGTGCAATCTCTATTTTGTTTCCCAAGACCAGAGTTATCTGACATTGGCCAAGTGAGATATTTCATGGTTCTACCTGCAATAGCTCCTGTCAATGTCAAGTCCAAAATTCAACTCGCATTGCTGAGTCCCACTATTGCAGGCAGCACCAGCCCCATGCCAAGAGTGACTCCGTGCTGTGCACTCTGCTGGCCTTTGGCCCATATTTAAAAAGTGAAGGACTTGATGTCCTAAGTTTTAAAAGGAATGCAACACTGGCCATCAGCATAGCTGCATGCTTTAGAGGAGACCCAAACCCACTGCACACCTTATGGGTGTCCTCAGCCACCCCAAAATCCCCCTGTGTGCCTCACGAGAGACCCCAGAGCCCTGCTTAACTTCGAGGTGTCCCTCGGCCCCTGCACACCTTTGGAGTTAGCCTAAATGAGGGGAAAAAACTGATCGTTGGGCTAAGATTTTACATTGTGGAAAGTATCATGTGGCACAGCAGCTCCACTGGGATTGTGCCGTGTTGGTTGACTTGGGGATTGAAGAAGAATGGCTTCTGTCTTCATATGACATAAAAGGAAGAGGTGTGGATGAAAGGACTTGAAGAGCGTTGGTGTTTAAAAGAAGGAAGCCAAGAGGATACAAGATTTGAACTGGGAGACAAAAGTAACTTATGTTGCCTTAAGTGCTTCTTTTAAAAAGCTTCAGTAGAAAACAGTTCGGCAATGGTGGAATTTTCAACCTCTCTTCATTTGAAGGAATAATTCCCATCATTTGAAGCATTTGTTCCCATTCTTTACCTCCCACTCTCTTAGTTGTGGACTTGGAGCATAAACTGACTTAGCAGTATTGGCACCTTGCATTTGTTTATGCAGGTCATAGGAAGAGTGAGCTGCATTAGTACCAGCATTTAGATGGAAGGTGCACAGTATTCCTAAGTCATAGAATGCCTGCTCTCTCATAGTTACCTTGGCCTCTAAATTGTTTTGTGTATTTTTGGTGGGGGTCTTTTTTCCGGGTTTATTTTTTTTGTGTGTGTTGTTTTATGACTAGCTATAAATAAAAATTGTAGCAAGAAGTCTACTTTATTCCATGTAAGAAAAGGTGGGATTCTGAATCGTTCCTTCAATCTTGAGATGTGTTGAGGAATTAAATTTAGTCACTGTACAGCTTGGTTTCAAAGCATACCTAAATGGAATTTCCTTAGTAAAACAAGAATGGAGACTTGTTCCGCTGTCATCTCAGTAAAATAGGGAACCAGAGAAGTATACGCCACTGACGAATATTGAATGGTGAATCAAAGAATTGAAAACAATGTTAAAATGTCAAAGGGTGTAACAGTGTCTGCAACGGATATGCTTATGCATTTTGTAGTAAAGTGAGTGGTCTACTCCTGAAGGAAATGCTGATTTATGTTTTCCGAGGGAATCCAAGTGATATTCTTTCAACTAGTTTGTGGTTACAGAAGTAACTTATCTAAATACTGTCTTGAAAGAAATAAAAAATGTACCAGGTATATGTTATGACTGTATCAAACAAGCATCAGAAAGTGACAGATTCTATAAATACCGGCCTGCTGGAACTACATAGAAATAAAGCAAAGGAAACCATAGACAAAACTTCAATTCATCTCTGTTGCTGTATATTAGAGAGATGACTGTGAGGTAAAGCCCATATGATCAATCCCCTTGCTTTTCACGTGTGAGATGTTCAGATGTCAGCATTGTATATGGGTTCCACTGAAGCGACGCCAGGCTATGAAGGACTTGCTTGTGGTGCGCAGCCCAGCCTCATTGCATCTTCCTCAAGGCAAGCACTTAGTGAGTGCTTGCCTCTTTTCCTGGCCATGGCCCTGGAGGAGGTCCAGGCCCAGATGATGCCACTGAAGGAGATGTGCCCTCAGCCCAGGGACGTTCAGCACGGGCTCCCCCAGCCCCTAGAGGCCTCGCTGCTGGTCACAGCAGCCCCTGCCTGGCTCCTGCCTGCCCACACCGTGGGCATCCACGGCTGCTCGGGGACATGGAGCTCAGCTGGTGCTGGTGCCGTGTGGGCTTTGCTGGTGGTACCACTGAGACACAGCTGTGAGAACTCAATTTCTTTATTTGAACAAAAAACCAGGGCTAACCTCTGCCCTGGTGGACAGGGGCTGTCCAACTTCAGTTGGGGTGGGAGAGCAGGGCCAGGGGGCTTGGGGGCAGGGGTTCTCGTTTTGGAGGCATTAGTACTGGGACGTGCTGAAGGTGAGGGTACATCCACGCCAGGGCAGCTGGGGAGAGCCGTGAAGAGCTGCAATGGCTCAGGCTCTCAGTGCTTGAGCTCTTTGGCTGGTCTTCTGAATCTTCACAGGAGCACCTGTGGAGAGACGAGTGTCTGAGGCTCCAGCTGCCGCTGGCACACAGGGCCCAGAGCTGGCGAGGCTCCCCAGCACGGCTGGAGCTGCAGGCCCAGCTTGGCCCAGCTGGACAGCTGCTCCTCAAGGCCCCGGCGAGCAGGGCATGGCTCTGGGCAGGCTCCCTGGCCAGGAGCGGGCCCCAGGCCCCAGGCGTCTGCCTTTCAAGGCCAATCTGGTCCCTGCTCTTTCTCCTCCCCACCTTGCTTTGCCTCTGCCCGCTGCTCGTGGGGCTGCTCTTGGCCTCACAGCCTCAGTGGGAGCCAGCACTGGCTGCAGCCCCAGTGGGCTCCCCAGGAGAAGGCCCAGCAATGAAGAGGCACTGGGCAGCAGCAGAAGCCTCAGCAGAGTTATTTGGACAAGCGCTGACCATCCTCAACTCCACAGCAGCCTGACTGGGAGTGTTTCCTATCAGCAGCCCTTAAAAGAAGCTGTTTGAGGCAGAGATCAGCAAAACACTCACCGTTTCCTCTTCCAGCAATACCAGATTCCGGCACAGCATATCATCAGGAACAGTGCTCCACCAGCCACGATGGCCATGAACTTCATCAAGCACGGTGTTCCCCAGCAGAAAACTCTTCTCATGCTTTCCGAGATCTTCTCAGCACGTGTTGACGTGCTGACTGCATCTGTGGGGGCAATGAGGAGTGTGAGGCCGTGCCGTGCTCCACTGCTCAGCTGGCAGCACGGTGGATACGGCCAGGACGTTCTCTGTTTCCCCCAGAGCTGGGGCCTGCAGGCACCTTGCCACGTCCTGGCACAGGGCTGCTCACTCCCCAAAGCCCTGAGACTGCGTGCGACAATTCCTCTGTGTTATGCCGGTCTTCTCCAGGCAATATGTGTCCCACAGACATGGATAAGGAAAATGCCCAGGGTTTTGGAGCTGCTCCAGGACCCACCCTTCTCCAAACTGCTGCCCCCCCCCGCCCCCGATAATCTGGGAGACCAGGAAATTTCAGGGGATCTAAGGCCGTGCATGGCCCGTGGGGCACTTTGGGCTCCCTGTCAGCCGATGCCAAATGCCTTCGTGCAGAGCCTGGCAAGAAGCACCATCCAGGCCAGCCTGGGAACCAGCCCTGCACGGTGTGACAGCAGCAGTGCGGCAGCGAGGCTGCCATGGATCCCTTCCCTCTGTGGCGAGCATGGCGCCTCCTGATGTGCAGAGAAGGCCCCTGGCTGCTGATTCTCAGGAGAAGGCTGAGGGAAATGCACCCACCCTGATGTCTCTCCACTTCACTGAGGATTTGTTCCAGGTGTTTGGATTCCTCCAGGGACTTCCTGTTTCCTTTAGGTTTGTTCTTCCTTCTCAGGGGAGCTGAAGAGAAAGTATTTCCATTTCAGATGAATGGATGCCACAAAAGCAGTGCTCAGCCTGTGGGGTCAGCAGGGACGCACTACTCACGCCTGTGAGGGGAGCTGGGCCTGCGTGCAACATCCATCAAAGGACTCGGGAAAGTCCTCCTTGCAAGCACACCTGTCATGCAACAGCCAGAGAAGCTTCTGTCATCTCTGCTGATCTGCACGGGCAGCACTGAGCTGCAGGAGCTGTGAGGGGATTGCACAGGCCGAGGGCGCAGCTCTGTCCTGGCACCTGCAGCGATGCTCCTCTGGCCCAGCGTTGGGCTCTGAGCTGGCAGGTCCCCCAGGGGCAAAGGCCTTCACCTACCCTCCTCATCTTCCTCATCATCAGGCTTAGAAATGGATCTGAGTTGTGATTCCCGATGACCTTCATCAACAGATTGACCTACAAAGAAAGGCAGGACAGAACAGCTCCCAGCACTGCAGGAGATCCTCAGGCTGCCTGGGGCGGGCAAAGGAGCCACGCAAGGCACAGGCCTGGGCCCTTCCCATCCCTTCCCTTCCCTTCCCTTCCCTTCCCTTCCCTTCCCTCTCTGCTCTTCTCCGGGGCTGCACAGAGCACATGGAAGGAGACACTGGCATTGCACATGGGAAGAGGATTGACAGCTAAATGCTCCTTCCTCCCACTGAGAGCCATCCTGGACACAAGAGTAGAAATTTCCAGGCCAAGATTTCCAGAATCCATCCAACTTCAGAGGATCTTAAGGGCAACGCCACATGAATATTGCTCTGGACACTGTTTACACTTGGACAATGATGATTGTGTTAGGAAAGAGTTGCTGAAAACTGACCTTCACCAAGCTCCGAGAACCTGAAACCACGGGTTAGCAGCGTTTGCAAATGCTGCAAGTCACGACCCCAGTCTAGAAGGAGCACAGATGGGAAGCGTTCCATGGTGTGCTGGGATCCCCTTCACCAGGGAGCTGAGCACTTCACTGCCAAGCAGCAGAGATGGCAGCTGAAGGCTCAGCAGGCCTCAGGCCCAGAGGCACAGCAATTACCTCTTGTGACTGTGCCTGGCTTCGCCTCCCTTCCTGCAGCAGAGGCTGCCAGTGAGCCACTGCTTTGTCCGGGAAACTCAGTGTTCAGCACAGTCTTTCTTTGCATCACTGCAGCAAGGAAAAGGGACAGGTGGATCAGATGGACTTGTTCTCCACTGGGGAGGTGCCATCTTCAGGAGGCAATGCTTGTTGAAGTCACGTATAAGGATCAGGAGAAAGGCCAGGTTATTGGGGCTGGCCAGGGCCTCCCTCCTCCAAACAGCTGCCCCTCCTGATGTGCTGGGAGACCAGGAAATTTCTGGGCATCTAAGGTTGTGCGTGGCCCATGGTGCAGATTGAGCTCCCTGTCAGCTGATGCCAAATGCCTTCGTGCAGAGGGGGCGAACGGGCCCTGCAGGGTGTGACAGCAGCAGTGGGGCAGCGAGGCTGCCATGGATCCCTTCCCACTATGCCCGGCACAGTGTGTCCAGATGTGCAGAGAAAGCCCCCAGCTACTGATTCTCAAGAGAAGGCTGAGGGAAATGCACCCACCACGGCGTCTCTCCACATCACTGAGGATTTCTTTCAGGCTTTTGGATCCCTTCAGGGACTTCTTTTGTCCTTCTGGTTTGCTCCTCCCTCTCGGTGGACCTTAAGAGAAAGTATGTCCATTTGAGATGAAAGGATGCCACCGAAGCAGCGCTCAGCCTGTGAGGTCAGCAGGGAGACACTACTCACCCCTGGGATGGGAGCTGGGCTTGTGTGACTCAGCCAGCAAGGGCCCATGAGGAGTCTTTTCTGCAGACACACCTGTAACTCAACAGCCACGGAAGCTTCTGTCACCTGGTTCCTGCCATTATGTCAAGGATTATTTCTTGGTGGGATGCTGAGAACATACCTGCAGGAGGCTTCAGAGGCTGAAAATCTTCATGAAGCCAAGGTGCTGGAGAAATCTTCCTAGCCCGCTCATCTAGAAGGGAGGACAGGTGAGAACCATTTCCATGGTGTGCTGGCATGCCCTTCTACAGGGAGCTGAGCACTTCAGGGGGGTGAGCGAATGCTTTGTGTCTGCACTGCCAAGCAGCAGAGATGGCAGCTGAAGGCTCAGCAGGCCTCAGGCCCAGTGGCACAGCAATTACCTGCTGTGACTGCTCCTGGCATCACCTCCCTTCCTGCAGCAGAGGCTCCCAATGAGCCACTGCTTCCTCCGGGAAATGCTTCCTTCAGGACAGTCTCTCCTTGCATCTCTGGACAAAGAAAAAGGGACAGCTGCATCCGATGGAGTTGTTTCCCAAGGGGAAGATGCCATCTTGAGGAGGCAATGCTTGTTGAAGTCATGTCTAAGGTTCAGGAAGTCAGTCCAGCGTTGGAGCTGGGCCAGGCCCCTCCCTCCTCCAAACAGCTGCCCCTACACCTGATGGACCCCGAGACTGGGAAATTTCTGGGGATCTCAGGGTGTGCGTTGCCCGTGGTGTAGATTGGGCTCCCTGTCAGCCAATGCCAAATGCCTTCGTGCAGAGCCTGGGGAGGAGCTGCATCCAGGCCAGCCTGGGAACCAGCCCTGCAGGGTGTGACAGCAGCAGTGCGGCAGCGAGGCTGCCATGGATCCCTTCCCTCTGTGCCGGGCACGGCGTGTCCAGATGTGCAGAGAAAGGCCCCAGCTGCTGATTCTCAGGGGAAGGCTGAGGGAAATGCACCCACCACGACGTCTCTCCACATCACTGAGGATTTCTTTCAGGCTTTTGGATCCCTTCAGGGACTTCTTGTGCCCTTCAGGTTTGTTCCTCCCTCTCGGCGGACCTTAAGAGAAAGGATTTCCATTTCAGATGAAAGGATGCCACCGAAGCAGCGCTCAGCCTGTGAGGTCAGCAGGGAGACACTACTCACCCCTGGGATGGGAGCTGGGCTTGTGTGACTCAGCCAGCAAGGGCCCATGAGGAGTCTTTTCTGCAGACACACCTGTAACTCAACGGCCACGGAAGCTGCTGTCACCCGGTTCCTGCCAGGTTGTCACTGATGAGTCTTTTAGGAACATTTACAACATACCTGCAGGAGGCTCCAGCTGCATGAAATGTTCAAAAAGCCAAGGTATTGGTGAAACCTTTGCAACCCGCTCATCTGGAAGGGAGGAGAGACGAGAACCACCTTCTGCCTTAGGGAAGTGGGCACTGCAAGGGGGTCGGCTAAGGCAGTGGGAGGCAGATGTGAATGGACATGGCCAAAGCTGCAGAGGGGCCTGGGGAGCTGTGGGCTGCCTCTGGTCCCTGTCCACACTGTTTGCTGGCCCTGGACGACATGCGTGGAGAGGAAAGCGGGGCAGCCCAAGGCCCCTGTGGGCTCTCTCCCTCTCCCAGAGGAAAGCCTCCCTAAAGCCCTATGGAAAACCATCCCCAACGCTTCCTGGGGAGAAGGGAGCGCTGTGCCAGGAAAGGGGATCCGTCGGCTCACCTGCTCCCTTCGCTCGCCGTGCAGCTGCCTGGGCAGCCCTGTCAGTCAGGGCCAGTGCCAGGAGGAGCAGGAGGAAGAGGCGCAGAGCAAGGGCCATGGTGCCTTGCCCTGTGCCAGTCGTGCAGCTCTTGCTGCCACCGCTGTCCTCACGCCGCTGTCGCAATGTCAGCACCGCTGCCGCCGCTGCTGCCGCCGCAACAGTTGTGGGCAAGGACTGACTGCTTGGTGGTTGTGGTGCTGTGCAAGCACAGGGCTCTGGGTCCTCTGTGACCTCAGAGCCTGCTGTGACGTCAAGGCTGGGCCAGGATTTTGTGGGAATGGATCTCAAGAGCTGCCCTTCCAGTGAGGAGAGTAGGTCTCTGCAGGCAGCTGCGTGCAATCTCTATTTTGTTTCCCAAGACCAGAGTTATCTGACATTGGCCAAGTGAGATATTTCATGGTTCTACCTGCAATAGCAATGTCAAGTCCAAAATTCAACTCGCATTGCTGATTCCCACTGTTGCAGGCAGCACCAGCCCCATGCCAAGAGTGACTCCGTGCTGTGCACTCTGCTGGCCTTTGGCCCATATTTAAAAAGTGAAGGGCTTGATGTCCTAAGTTTTAAAAGGAATGCAACACTGGCCATCAGCATAGCTGCATGCTTTAGAGGAGACCCAAACCCACTGCACACCTTATGGGTGTCCTCAGCCACCCCAAAATCCCCCTGTGTGCCTCACGAGAGACCCCAGAGCCCTGCTTAACTTCGAGGTGTCCCTCGGCCCCTGCACACCTTTGGAGTTAGCCTAAATGAGGGGAAAAAACTGATCGTTGGGCTAAGATTTTACATTGTGGAAAGTATCATGTGGCACAGCAGCTCCACTGGGATTGTGTCGTGTTGGCTGACTTGGGGATTGAAGAAGAATGGCTTCTGTCTTCATACGACATAAAAGGAAGAGGTGTGGATGAAAGGACTTGAAGAGCGTTGGTGTTTAAAAGAAGGAAGCCAAGAGGATACAAGATTTTAACTTGGAGACAAAAGTAACTCATGTTGCCTTAAGTGCTTCTTTTAAAAAGCTTCAGTAGAAAAGAGTTCGGCAATGGTGGAATTTTCAACCTCTCTTCATTTGAAGGAATAATTCTCATCATTTGAAGCATTTGCTCCCTTTCTTTACCTCCCACTCTCTTAGGTGTGGACTTGGAGCATAAACTGACTTAGCAGTGTTGGCACCTTGCATTTGTTTATGCAGGTCATAGGAAGAGTGAGCTGCATTAGTACCAGCATTTAGATGGAAGGTGCACAGTATTCCTAAGTCATAGAATGCCTGCTCTCTCATAGTTACCTTAGCCTCTAAATTGTTTTGCGTATTTTTGGTGGGGGTCTTTTTTCCGGGTTTATTTTTTTGTGTGTGTGTGTTGTTTTATGACTAGCTATAAATAAAAATTGTAGCAAGAAGTCTACTTTATTCCATGTAAGAAAAGGTGGGATTCTGAATCGTTCCTTCAATCTTGAGATGTGTTGAGGAATTAAATTTAGTCACTGTACAGCTTGGTTTCAAAGCATACCTAAATGGAATTTCCTTAGTAAAACAAGAATGGAGACTTGTTCCGCTGTGATCTCAGTAAAATAGGGAACCAGAGAAGTATACGCCACTGACGAATATTGAATGGTGAATCAAAGAATTGAAAACAGTGTTAAAATGTCAAAGGGTGTAACAGTGTCTGCAACGGATATGCTTATGCATTTTGTAGTAAAGTGAGTGGTCCACTCCTGAAGGAAATGCTGATTTATGTTTTCAGAGGGAATCCAAGTGATATTCTTTCAACTAGTTTGTGGTTACAGAAGTAGCTTATCTAAATACTGTCTTGAAAGAAATAAAAAATGTACCAGGTATATGTTATGACTGTATCAAACAAGCATCAGAAAGTGACAGATTCTATAAATACCGGCCTGCTGGAACTACATGGAAATAAAGCAAAGGAAAACATAGACAAAACTTCAATTCATCTCTGTTGCTGTGTATTAGAGAGATAACTGTGAGGTAAAGCCCATATGATCAATCCCCTTGCTTTTCACGTGTGAGATGTTCAGATGTCAGCATTGTATATGGGTTCCACTGAAGCGACGCCAGGCTATGAAGGACTTGCTTGTGGTGCGCAGCCCAGCCTCATTGCATCTTCCTCAAGGCAAGCACTTAGTGAGTGCTTGCCTCTTTTCCTGGCCATGGCCGTGGAGGAGGTCCAGGCCCAGACGATGCCACTGAAGGAGATGTACCCTCAGCCCAGGGACGTTCAGCATGGGCTCCCCCAGCCCCTTGAGGCCTCGCTGCTGGTCACAGCAGCCCCTGCCTGGCTCCTGCCTGCCCACACCGTGGGCATCCACGGCTGCTCGGGGACATGGAGCTCAGCTGGTGCTGGTGCCGTGTGGGCTTTGCTGGTGGTACCACTGAGACACAGCTGTGAGAACTCAATTTCTTTATTTGAACAAAAAACCAGGGCTAACCTCTGCCCTGGTGGACAGGGGCTGTCCAAATTCAGTTGGGGTGGGAGAGCAGGGCCAGGGGGCTTGGGGGCAGGGGTTCTCGTTTTGGAGGCATGAGTACTGGGATGTGCTGAAGATGGGGGTACATCCACGCCAGGGCAGCTGGGGAGAGCCGTGAAGAGCTGCAATGGCTCAAGCTCTCAGTGCTCGAGCTCTTCGGCTGGTCTTCTGAATGTTCACAGGAGCACCTGTGGAGAGACGAGTGTCTGAGGCTCCAGCTGCCGCTGGCACACAGGGCCCAGAGCTGGCGAGGCTCCCCAGCACGGCTGGAGCTGCAGGCCCAGCTTGGCCCAGCTGGACAGCTGCTCCTCAAGGCCCCAGCGAGCAGGGCATGGCTCTGGGCAGGCTCCCTGGCCAGGAGCGGGCCCCAGAGCGCGTCTGCCTTTCAAGGCCAATCTGGTCCCTGCTCTTTCTCCTCCCCACCTTGCTTTGCCTCTGCCCGCTGCTCGTGGGGCTGCTCTTGGCCTCGCAGCCTCAGTGGGAGCCAGCACTGGCTGCAGCCCCAGTGGGCTCCCCAGGAGAAGGCCCAGCAATGAAGAGGCACTGGGCAGCAGCAGAAGCCTCAGCAGAGTTATTTGGACAAGCGCTGACCATCCTCAACTCCACAGCAGCCTGACTGGGAGTGTTTCCTATCAGCAGCCCTTAAAAGAAGCTGTTTGAGGCAGAGATCAGCAAAACACTCACCGTTTCCTCTTCCAGCAATACCAGATTCCGGCACAGCATATCATCAGGAACAGTGCTCCACCAGCCACGATGGCCATGAACTTCATCAAGCACGGTGTTCCCCAGCAGAAAACTCTTCTCATGCTTTCCGAGATCTTCTCAGCACGTGTTGACGTGCTGACTGCGTCTGTGGGGGCAATGAGGAGTGTGAGGCCGTGCCGTGCTCCACTGCTCAGCTGGCAGCACGGTGGATTACGGCCAGGACGTTCTCTGTTTCCCCCAGAGCTGGGGCCTGCAGGCACCTTGCCACGTCCTGGCACAGGGCTGCTCACTCCCCAAAGCCCTGAGACTGCGTGCGACAATTGCTCTGTGTTATGCCGGTCTTCTCCAGGCAATATGTGTCCCACAGACATGGATAAGGAAAATGCCCAGGGTTTTGGAGCTGCTCCAGGACCCACCCTTCTCCAAACCACTGCCCCTCCTGATATTCTGGGAGAGCAGGAATTTTCAGGGGATCTAAGGCCGTGCATGGCCCGTGGGGCACTTTGGGCTCCCTGTCAGCCGATGCCAAATGCCTTCGTGCAGAGGCTGGCAAGAAGCACCATCCAGGCCAGCCTGGGAAACAGCCCTGCACGGTGTGACAGCAGCAGTGCGGCAGCGAGGCTGCCATGGATCCCTTCCCTCTGTGGCGAGCATGGCGCCTCCTGATGTGCAGAGAAGGCCCCTGGCTGCTGATGCTCAGGAGAAGGCTGAGGGAAATGCACCCACCCTGATGTCTCTCCACTTCACTGAGGATTTGTTCCAGGTTTCCTTTAGGTTTGTTCTTTCTTCTCAGGGGAGCTGAAGACAAAGTATTTCCATTTCAGATGAATGGATGCCACAAAAGCAGTGCTCAGCCTGTGGGGTCAGCAGGGACGCACTACTCACGCCTGTGAGGGGAGCCGGGCCTGCGTGCAACATCCATCAAAGGACTCGGGAAAGTCCTCCTTGCAAGCACACCTGTCATGCAACAGCCAGAGAAGCTTCTGTCATCTCTGCTGATCTGCATGGGCAGCACTGAGCTGCAGGAGCTGTGAGGGGATTGCACAGGCCGAGGGCGCAGCTCTGTCCTGGCACCTGCAGCGATGCTCCTCTGGCCCAGCTTTGGGCTCTGAGCTGGCAGGTCCCCCAGGGGCAAAGGCCTTCACCTACCCTCCTCATCTTCCTCATCATCAGGCTTAGAAATGGATCTGAGTTGTGATTCCAGATGACCTTCATCCACAGCTTGACCTACAAAGAAAGGCAGGACAGAACAGCTCCCAGCACTGCAGGAGATCCTCAGGCTGCCTGGGCCGGGCAAAGGAGCCACGCAAGGCACAGGCCTGCGCCCTTCCCTTCCCTTCCCTTCCCTTCCCTTCCCTTCCCTTCCCTCTCTGCTCTTCTCCGGGGCTGCACAGAGCACATGGAAGGAGACACTGGCATTGCACATGGGAAGAGGATTGACAGCTAAATGCTCCTTCCTCCCACTGAGAGCCATCCTGGACACAAGAGTAGAAATTTCCAGGCCAAGATTTCCAGAATCCATCCATCTTCAGAGGATCTTAAGGGCAACGCCACATGAATATTGCTCTGGACACTGTTTACACTTGGACAATATTGATTGTGTTAGGAAAGAGTTGCTGAAAACTGACCTTCACCAAGCTCCGAGAACCTGAAACCACGGGTTAGCAGCGTTTGCAAATGCTGCAAGTCACGACCCCAGTCTAGAAGGAGCACAGATGGGAAGCGTTCCATGGTGTGCTGGGATCCCCTTCACCAGGGAGCTGAGCACTTCACTGCCAAGCAGCAGAGATGGCAGCTGAAGGCTCAGCAGGCCTCAGGCCCAGAGGCACAGCAATTACCTCTTGTGACTGTGCCTGGCTTCGCCTCCCTTCCTGCAGCAGAGGCTGCCAGTGAGCCACTGCTTTGTCCGGGAAACTCAGTGTTCAGCACAGTCTTTCTTTGCATCACTGCAGCAAGGAAAAGGGACAGGTGGATCAGATGGACTTGTTCTCCACTGGGGAGGTGCCATCTTCAGGAGGCAATGCTTGTTGAAGTCACGTCTAAGGATCAGGAGAAAGGCCAGGTTATTGGGGCTGGCCAGGGCCTCCCTCCTCCAAACAGCTGCCCCTCCTGATGTGCTGGGAGACCAGGAAATTTCTGGGCATCTAAGGTTGTGCGTGGCCCATGGTGCAGATTGGGCTCCCTGTCAGCTGATGCCAAATGCCTTCCTACAAAGGGTGGGAACGGGCCCTGCAGGGTGTGACAGCAGCAGTGGGGCAGCGAGGCTGCCATGGATCCCTTCCCACTATGCCCGGCACAGTGTGTCCAGATGTGCAGAGAAAGCCCCCAGCTGCCGATTCTCAAGAGAAGGCTGAGGGAAATGCACCCACCACGACGTCTCTCCACATCACTGAGGATTTCTTTCAGGCTTTTGGATCCCTTCAGGGACTTCTTTTGTCCTTCTGGTTTGTTCCTCCCTCTCAGCGGACCTTAAGAGAAAGTATTTCCATTTCAGATGAAAGGATGCCACCAAAGCAGCGCTCAGCCTGTGAGGTCAGCAGGGAGACACTACTCACCCCTGGGATGGGAGCTGGGCTTGTGTGACTCAGCCAGCAAGGGCCCATGAGGAGTCTTTTCTGCAGACACACCTGTAACTCAACAGCCACGGAAGCTTCTGTCACCTGGTTCCTGCCATTATGTCAAGGATTATTTCTTGGTGGGATGCTGAGAACATACCTGCAGGAGGCTTCAGAGGCTGAAAATCTTCATGAAGCCAAGGTGCTGGAGAAATCTTCCTAGCCCGCTCATCTAGAAGGGAGGACAGGTGAGAACCATTTCCATGGTGTGCTGGCATGCCCTTCTACAGGGAGCTGAGCACTTCAGGGGGGTGAGCGAATGCTTTGTGTCTGCACTGCCAAGCAGCAGAGATGGCAGCTGAAGGCTCAGCAGGCCTCAGGCCCAGTGGCACAGCAATTACCTGCTGTGACTGGTCCTGGCATCACCTCCCTTCCTGCAGCAGAGGCTCCCAATGAGCCACTGCTTCCTCCGGGAAATGCTTCCTTCAGGACAGTCTCTCCTTGCATCTCTGGACAAAGGAAAAGGGACAGCTGCATCCGATGGAGTTGTTTCCCACGGGGAAGATGCCATCTTGAGGAGGCAATGCTTGTTGAAGTCATGTCTAAGGTTCAGGAAGTCAGTCCAGCGTTGGAGCTGGGCCAGGCCCCTCCCTCCTCCAAACAGCTGCCCCTACACCTGATGGACCCCGAGACTGGGAAATTTCTGGGGATCTCAGGGTGTGCGTTGCCCGTGGTGTAGATTGGGCTCCCTGTCAGCCAATGCCAAATGCCTTCGTGCAGAGCCTGGGGAGGAGCTGCATCCAGGCCAGCCTGGGAACCAGCCCTGCACGGTGTGACAGCAGCAGTGCGGCAGCGAGGCTGCCATGGATCCCTTCCCTCTGTGCCGGGCACGGCGTGTCCAGATGTGCAGAGAAAGGCCCCAGCTGCTGATTCTCAGGGGAAGGCTGAGGGAAATGCACCCACCACGACGTCTCTCCACATCACTGAGGATTTCTTTCAGGCTTTTGGATCCCTTCAGGGACTTCTTGTGCCCTTCAGGTTTGTTCCTCCCTCTCGGCGGACCTTAAGAGAAAGTATTTCCATTTCAGATGAAAGGATGCCACCGAAGCAGCGCTCAGCCTGTGAGGTCAGCAGGGAGACACTACTCACCCCTGTGATGGGAGCTGGGCTTGTGTGACTCAACCAGCAAGGGCCCCTGAGGAGTCTTTTCTGCAGACACACCTGTAACTCAACAGCCACGGAAGCTCCTGTCAACCGGTTCCTGCCAGGTTGTCACTGATGAGTCTTTTAGGAACATTTCCAACATACCTGCAGGAGGCTCCAGCTGCATGAAATGTTCCAAAAGCCAAGGTATTGGTGAAACCTTTGCAACCCGCTCATCTGGAAGGGAGGAGAGACGAGAATCACCTTCTGCCTTAGGGAAGTGGGCACTGCAAGGGGGTCGGCTAAGGCTGTGGCAGGCAGATGTGAATGGACGTGGCCAAAGCTGCGGAGGGGCCTGGGGAGCTGTGGGCTGCCTCTGGTCCCTGTCCACACTGTTTGCTGGCCCTGGACGACATGCGTGGAGAGGAAAGCGGGGCAGCCCAAGGCCCCTGTGGGCTCTCTCCCTCTCCCAGAGGAAAGCCTCCCTAAAGCCCTATGGAAAACTATCCCCAACGCTTCCTGGGGAGAAGGGAGCGCTGTGCCAGGAAAGGGGATCCGTCGGCTCACCTGCTCCCTTCGCTCGCCGTGCAGCTGCCTGGGCAGCCCTGTCAGTCAGGGCCAGTGCCAGGAGGAGCAGGAGGAAGAGGCGCAGAGCAAGGGCCATGGTGCCTTGCCCTGTGCCAGTCGTGCAGCTCTTGCTGCCACCGCTGTCCTCACGCCGCTGTCGCAATGTCAGCACCGCTGCCGCCGCTGCTGCCGCCGCAACAGTCGTGGGCAAGGACTGACAGCTTGGTGGTTGTGGTGCTGTGCAAGCACAGGGCTCTGGGTCCTCTGTGACCTCAGAGCCTGCTGTGACGTCAAGGCTGGGCCAGGATTTTGTGGGAATGGATCTCAAGAGCTGCCCTTCCAGTGAGGAGAGTAGGTGTCTGCAGGCAGCTGCATGCAATCTCTATTTTGTTTCCCAAGACCAGAGTTATCTGACATTGGCCAAGTGAGATATTTCATGGTTCTACCTGCAATAGCAATGTCAAGTCCAAAATTCAACTCGCATTGCTGAGTCCCACTGTTGCAGGCAGCACCAGCCCCATGCCAAGAGTGACTCCGTGCTGTGCACTCTGCTGGCCTTTGGCCCATATTTAAAAAGTGAAGGGCTTGATGTCCTAAGTTTTAAAAGGAATGCAACACTGGCCATCAGCATAGCTGCATGCTTTAGAGGAGACCCAAACCCACTGCACACCTTATGGGTGTCCTCAGCCACCCCAAAATCCCCCTGTGTGCCTCACGAGAGACCCCAGAGCCCTGCTTAACTTCGAGGTGTCCCTCGGCCCCTGCACACCTTTGGAGTTAGCCTAAATGAGGGGAAAAAACTGATCGTTGGGCTAAGATTTTACATTGTGGAAAGTATCATGTGGCACAGCAGCTCCACTGGGATTGTGTCTTGTTGGTTGACTTGGGGATTGAAGAAGAATGGCTTCTGTCTTCATACGACATAAAAGGAAGAGGTGTGGATGAAAGGACTTGAAGAGCGTTGGTGTTTAAAAGAAGGAAGCCAAGAGGATACAAGATTTGAACTTGGAGACAAAAGTAACTTATGTTGCCCTAAGTGCTTCTTTTAAAAAGCTTCAGTAGAAGACAGTTCGGCAATGGTGGTATTTTCAACCTCTCTTCATTTGAAGGAATAATTCTCATCATTTGAAGCATTTGTTCCTTTTCTTTACCTCCCACTCTCTTAGTTGTGGACTTGGAGCATAAACTGACTTAGCAGTGTTGGCACCTTGCGTTTGTTTATGCAGGTCATAGGAAGAGTGAGCTGCATTAGTACCAGCATTTAGATGGAAGGTGCACAGTATTCCTAAGTCATAGAATGCCTGCTCTCTCATAGTTACCTTGGCCTCTAAATTGTTTTGTGTATTTTTGGTGGGGGTCTTTATTCTGGGTTTATTTTTTTGTGTGTGTGTGTTGTTTTATGACTAGCTATAAATAAAAATTGTAGCAAGAAGTCTACTTTATTCCATGTAAGAAAAGGTGGGATTCTGAATCGTTCCTTCAATCTTGAGATGTGTTGAGGAATTAAATTTAGTCACTGTACAGCTTGGTTTCAAAGCATACCTAAATGGAATTTCCTTAGTAAAACAAGAATGGAGACTTGTTCCGCTGTCATCTCAGTAAAATAGGGAACCAGAGAAGTATACGCCACTGACGAATATTGAATGGTGAATCAAAGAATTGAAAACAGTGTTAAAATGTCAAAGAGTGTAACAGTGTCTGCAACGGATATGCTTATGCATTTTGGAGTAAAGTGAGTGGTCCACTCCTGAAGGAAATGCTGATTTATGTTTTCAGAGGGAATCCAAGTGATATTCTTTCAACTAGTTTGTGGTTACAGAAGTAACTTATCTAAATACTGTCTTGAAAGAAATAAAAAATGTACCAGGTATATGTTATGACTGTATCAAACAAGCATCAGAAAGTGACAGATTCTATAAATACCGGCCTGCTGGAACTACATGGAAATAAAGCAAAGGAAAACATAGACAAAACTTCAATTCATCTCTGTTGCTGTATATTAGAGAGATGACTGTGAGGTAAAGCCCATATGATCAATCCCCTTGCTTTTCACGTGTGAGATGTTCAGATGTCAGCATTGTATATGGGTTCCACTGAAGCGACGCCAGGCTATGAAGGACTTGCTTGTGGTGCGCAGCCCAGCCTCATTGCATCTTCCTCAAGGCAAGCACTTAGTGAGTGCTTGCCTCTTTTCCTGGCCATGGCCCTGGAGGAGGTCCAGGCCCAGATGATGCCACTGAAGGAGATGTGCCCTCAGCCCAGGGACGTTCAGCACGGGCTCCCCCAGCCCCTAGAGGCCTCGCTGCTGGTCACAGCAGCCCCTGCCTGGCTCCTGCCTGCCCACACCGTGGGCATCCACGGCTGCTCGGGGACATGGAGCTCAGCTGGTGCTGGTGCCGTGTGGGCTTTGCTGGTGGTACCACTGAGACACAGCTGTGAGAACTCAATTTCTTTATTTGAACAAAAAACCAGGGCTAACCTCTGCCCTGGTGGACAGGGGCTGTCCAACTTCAGTTGGGGTGGGAGAGCAGAGCCAGGGGGCTTGGGGGCAGGGGTTCTCGTTTTGGAGGCATTAGTACTGGGACGTGCTGAAGGTGAGGGTACATCCACGCCAGGGCAGCTGGGGAGAGCCGTGAAGAGCTGCAATGGCTCAGGCTCTCAGTGCTTGAGCTCTTTGGCTGGTCTTCTGAATCTTCACAGGAGCACCTGTGGAGAGACGAGTGTCTGAGGCTCCAGCTGCCGCTGGCACACAGGGCCCAGAGCTGGCGAGGCTCCCCAGCACGGCTGGAGCTGCAGGCCCAGCTTGGCCCAGCTGGACAGCTGCTCCTCAAGGCCCCGGCGAGCAGGGCATGGCTCTGGGCAGGCTCCCTGGCCAGGAGCGGGCCCCAGAGCGCGTCTGCCTTTCAAGGCCAATCTGGTCCCTGCTCTTTCTCCTCCCCACCTTGCTTTGCCTCTGCCCGCTGCTCGTGGGGCTGCTCTTGGCCTCGCAGACTCAGTGGGAGCCAGCACTGGCTGCAGCCCCAGTGGGCTCCCCAGGAGAAGGCCCAGCAATGAAGAGGCACTGGGCAGCAGCAGAAGCCTCAGCAGAGTTATTTGGACAAGCGCTGACCATCCTCAACTCCACAGCAGCCTGACTGGGAGTGTTTCCTATCAGCAGCCCTTAAAAGAAGCTGTTTGAGGCAGAGATCAGCAAAACACTCACCGTTTCCTCTTCCAGCAATACCAGATTCCGGCACAGCATATCATCAGGAACAGTGCTCCACCAGCCACGATGGCCATGAACTTCATCAAGCACGGTGTTCCCCAGCAGAAAACTCTTCTCATGCTTTCTGAGATCTTCTCAGCACGTGTTGACGTGCTGACTGCGTCTGTGGGGGCAATGAGGAGTGTGAGGCCGTGCCGTGCTCCACTGCTCAGCTGGCAGCACGGTGGATTACGGCCAGGACGTTCTCTGTTTCCCCCAGAGCTGGGGCCTGCAGGCACCTTGCCACGTCCTGGCACAGGGCTGCTCACTCCCCAAAGCCCTGAGACTGCGTGCGACAATTCCTCTGTGTTATGCCGGTCTTCTCCAGGCAATATGTGTCCCACAGACATGGATAAGGAAAATGCCCAGGGTTTTGGAGCTGCTCCAGGACCCACCCTTCTCCAAACCACTGCCCCTCCTGATATTCTGGGAGACCAGGAAATTTCAGGGGATCTAAGGCCGTGCATGGCCCGTGGGGCACTTTGGGCTCCCTGTCAGCCAATGCCAAATGCCTTCGTGCAGAGGCTGGCAAGAAGCACCATCCAGGCCAGCCTGGGAAACAGCCCTGCACGGTGTGACAGCAGCAGTGCGGCAGCGAGGCTGCCATGGATCCCTTCCCTCTGTGGCGAGCATGGCGCCTCCTGATGTGCAGAGAAGGCCCCTGGCTGCTGATGCTCAGGAGAAGGCTGAGGGAAATGCACCCACCCTGATGTCTCTCCACTTCACTGAGGATTTGTTCCAGGTTTCCTTTAGGTTTGTTCTTTCTTCTCAGGGGAGCTGAAGACAAAGTGTTTCCATTTCAGATGAATGGATGCCACAAAAGCAGTGCTCAGCCTGTGGGGTCAGCAGGGACGCACTACTCACGCCTGTGAGGGGAGCCGGGCCTGCGTGCAACATCCATCAAAGGACTCGGGAAAGTCCTCCTTGCAAGCACACCTGTCATGCAACAGCCAGAGAAGCTTCTGTCATCTCTGCTGATCTGCATGGGCAGCACTGAGCTGCAGGAGCTGTGAGGGGATTGCACAGGCCGATGGCGCAGCTCTGTCCTGGCACCTGCAGCGATGCTCTTCTGGCCCAGCTTTGGGCTCTGAGCTGGCAGGTCCCCCAGGGGCAAAGGCCTTCACCTACCCTCCTCATCTTCCTCATCATCAGGCTTA